>NC_135573.1:79145000-79455000 GCF_965152235.1 Eretmochelys imbricata
TTCTAAAAATTAATACTGGCCACTCCAGGCTTGTATTAAACTCCCAAGGTTACAGCTTTTCTCGGACCTTGGATTGATAGATGCTGCCACCACCCAAGTGCAGAACCCCTTTGAGAGCCCAAGAAGGAGCACTTGGGAATTCCTTCCTGTGGGATGCCCTCTATCCCTTACACACACACACACACCCCTGGGGGGGGGGGGGGAGGGAAGGAAATCCGCTGTTGCCACCAGCTTATTAAACAATGTGCATAAACCTCTTAAGACACACAAATCCAATTCTGTTCTTAAAAAATGTAAATTTTATTTTTAAAAAAGGAAGAAAATACAGCTGGGAACTCAGGCTATTGCTAGACTTTAAAAGAGCAACTACAAGGATTAAGCACCAAGAATAGCTTCCTTGAGGTTCAGCTTAAAGGTTACAAGCAAAACAAAAGCACTTGGTGTTGGGACAGAGGAATTCACAAGCCACAAAGAAATAAAAGGGAGAAACCTAATCGCACCTTTTTACGCATTTCCTGATCTACTTACATATCTGGGTTTTCAAATGAGTAGTTTCTAGGTATGATACTAATGATTTTTTCATACTTGGCCCAAGCTTCTTACAGCATAGCTCTGCCCTGTGCCTTCTCCCTGGGAGAATAACAGACAGACAAAAGGGGAGTCATTTTTCAATTTTAAAAGTTCTAGCCTTCCCATTGGCTCTTTTGGCCAGGTGCCCACTCACTTCCTTTTACCTATGCATAGCAGTGAGACTTTTTAACCCTTTACAGATAGAGCAGTTAGAGAACAGCTACTAAGAGGGATTTTATAGCTACTGGCTGGCTGGGTGTCCATAAAAGGGAGCTTCCCCCCCCCCCCGTTCATTTATCACACAGGCTGAGGCAGGTTGTTACAGTGGAGGGCTCTTGAGTCTGAAATTTTGTTTCTTCCACTCATCCAACAGAATAGGAGTCTGGTGTTCTTTAGGACATTGTGCCAGCACTATCTTTTTATGTTGGCTCTTTTGCAGGCAGAATGATTAGATTGGTTGGTGTATAGCTTGGTTTGGGATGGGTGAGAGGAAGGAAAGAAAATGGGGGTGAAGTCTTGGTGGTTGTTTTGGTGGGAAGAAAAAGTTATTTTTGTTCTTTACTTCTCTGATTCCCATAGAGTAGTGGTCTATGATGTGTGCTAATGGACCTAACTGGGTTCCATGGCCCTTCTTCACTCATCTAGAACCAAGTTCCCTGGCCCAGCAGTTGTCGAGAACAGATTCCACTTTGGACTCATGATCTTTTTACTTAGCCAGTCCCAGTCATCCAGAAACTTGCAGAAATGTTACCATTAACCAACCGCTAGAGCCAGGCTTAGAGTGATCAACACGCATTCTCTTCCCAACTCAAGAGTATGTATTAGCACAAAGTTCTTGGCGCTCCCTGATGTGAAGGTGTCTAATCTCCCATCAAGTGTACAGGTTCCAGGGACAATGCTCCTGCTCCTCAGGAGGAGAATGTACACCTCTTTGTTTTTAGCTTTAAAAACTCAGATATAACCTGTGATTATACAGTGTTTTTCTTTGGCTGGAGCACATGGAGATTTAAGTCTATTGTCTCTGACGCTTAACTCAGGCAGTAGATGCTTATCATTTTAGATCTATAGGTCCCAGGTTTCAGTCCTGCTGATAATAACGCACCCAGGTGTTTAATGACATCTCATCAAACAAATATAGGGTTTGTCTACACGGGGACACTCAGCAAAATTAATCTGAATTAACAAAAGGTGTGAATTTAAAGTGGATTAGTTAAACTGTATTAAACTTCTGTGTGGACATTCTCATTCAGAGGAGACAGGAAACTGAACCCCAGGGGATAAATTTGACCTTGAAAACCAAGACAGACTTTAAGATATAAGGACACACAGGAAGACTTGAAATTCTCTTTCATGGGAGGAGACAAGGAAAACCAGCACCTTGGACTCTGGAGGGATCCTGGCTAAGAGTTAGCCAGCTAATGCTGGGCAAGGAAGATTAGTGAGGAAACTATCTTGAACAAAGGCTGTAGCTTGTTAAGTTAGGTCTTAGCCATTAGAAAGTGCTTTTTTGCTGTTGCTTATTTTAACCATATAATTTAACCTATATACTTTTGTTAATTTTTTTATTTTTACTATAAACCAACTCAGTGCTGTGTTTGAAGGGAAGGGTGTGTTTACCCCACTTAAGTTAGTAAGCTGTAATGTACTTTTTGAAGAAGCAGCAAACTTAATATCTTTTGTGAATGTACAGTGATAAGTGTTGTGCATTGCAGAGAAACATCTCAGAGGAACTCAGGGTCTGGAGTTCACTGATGGTTACCTGCTAGCAAAGGTTAAGAGTGGTAGAGTATTGAGGAGTTTGCTGGTTGGGAAGATGACTGGTATGGCAGAGAGCAGACACACAGCCTAATCTCCAACACAGTTCACCTTTGCTGAGGCAGAGAGGTGTAACAGTGGCTCACAGCTGTGGGTATCCCCAGCAGCATGTTACACCCTCAAACCAGAAATCCTAAGTTTTGACCAGCGCTAATAGCAATTACAAATGATTACACAGGGTTCCTCACTAGGGTATCCTTGCACTGAATATTAATGAATTTGTAGATAGCCATATATATAGACTGAAGTAATAATTTTAATATAGCAGTGAAACATTTCTTGGGGGAAGGCTTATGTTTTTATAAAAAAGCTGTAGTGCTGTGTGATGTTAAAGGATATAATTTGTGACTACTAGGTGCTATATTCAATGCATTCAGTGCACTTACACAGCCTGAAGCTTTTCTTCTCTTGAGAGCATCTCTTCTACTTCCCTCCCCAGACCTGAGGCCCATATGTCCCTAATGCTGGTATAGTTGGGTTGAAGTTGGGAAGTGACATTGCCCAAGGGCAATGCTGTATATGTGGCTGTGGGTTAGGCCAGATGCTGACAAAATAATAGACTTCATGCCTCCCTCTCATGTGACAGTACACGTGCATTCCATGCTCCACCACACCTCCTCCACTTATGCAAAAAAAAAAAAAAAAGTTCTATGGTATTATAGGAGGCCAAGCTGCTGAAAAGACTATTAGCTGGTAATTGTCAAGGACCATCTTCTAAGAAAGTGCCTACTTATCTGCCCTTAACCAGAAAATCTGAATGCAAAAATCCCATTCCCTGTTTTCAAAAGTCATACCCTCTGCTATCCTTAGTAGTTGTCGGTATTCAAACAGGCTTATGAATTTCACACACAGCCTACTTATCGGCAGCACCTGTTCCAGATATTTATTTACTTAGGAAACTACAAAGTTTACCTCCCTTCAGTGGAGATTTGACTGTTGCTGTTTAAAGGAAAAATAGAGAAGAATGACCAAGGTTTTTATCTCATTTTCTAAGTACCATAGGGTTTCTAGTGGCATGATTTGATGAGCTGGTCCGAGAGAGAGAGAGAGAGAGAGAGAGTGTGTGTGTTTCACTTTTCATTCAGGAACAAAGTAATCTTTAAAGGCTCGACATTTCTAATTCCTCCCATTAAAATAACTGTTCTTTCTATTATGTACACAACCCAGCATCGATATTTTTATGTTTCTATGTTTCTGTATAATTTATTCTTGCTGAAGATAGAAACTTCTCAAAGTGTAACTACTCCCCTTGCTGGTCTGTTCCAGTAATGACATTTACCTTTTACTTTTTAACAATTTCCTCCCAATCTAGGACAACGAATCATCACTGTTTAAAGTTAGAAAATGTGAAACTAAACAAAGTAAACCTTGTAATAAGAATCAAAATGCTGGTTTGTTGATATACTCAATATAAGAATAAAGGTTTTTTTCTGTAGCTCAATGTTTATTTGTGGCTCACCTCTTCTGCAACAAGACAATTTATTAAACTAATACATTACCATTTATTGTCACTCTAGTATGCAGATCTTTCAGGAGAGTTTCAGATTCTTATTACAATAATTATTTAAACATTGACATGATTATATTTTGGCCATTTTTGTTTTATGCAATGACTCATCCTCTAGAATGTAGATAGTGGTAATCAAAACTTTTTTTGTTCAAGATTTGGTGAAGAATTAATTATAAACACTCGAGAGTTTAATGTATTTTTATTTACATTTTCAAAAATCAGTAATTGAAACCCTTTTCAGTGATTGTCAGTGTTGTTTTACTAGCTACTTATGACAAAAACAGCATAAGCACTAAATTATTTCTGACTCACTCTTAGGCAAAGTGCTTTCTTTAAGGAGCAGATGGAAAAGTCACCTCCAGCCTCTGTGCCTGGCTATGCAATCCACCAAAATATTAAGGGATAGAGGAAAAACAACATAGAAGCAACATCAGATTTTTACTGAATTTGGAGCCTTCGTGAGGAACTTGCTGTGGTACATATCTCTGATACGTTTATTAGTCTTAGATCAGAAGATGATCCACATGATCCACAGCTATGTTTAAAAAATATACTAATTGCAACCCATTATAACAGTGTTTGGTGTTATGAAGTTGTAGCCTGAGACTAATCTAGGGTGCAAAGTTCCCTAGCGACAGGTAACAGGTTCTTTAATCTTGAGGCTGTGTAAGATATTATTAATTATGAGACTTGTGAAACACGTAGGGACATGAAGATTTGATTTAGTATTTACGTACAAAAATTATAGAAAAGCAAGATAAGTACAGGAACATATAAGTATAGTAAAGCACCCCTTGGCTCCCAGCATTGCGTTGTCCATACTCATAACCTGATGGAAGCCAGTGCAGACGAAGATGGAAACAAAGTCAGAGGAGAGCATCCTAAAATGAGGTGATAGTCCAGGGTTCCACCTTCTTATCACCCCAATGTCCCAACAAGGGATGGGTTAACCCTTTTATACCCCTTTTTCCAGGCCACCCACATACATCTGGGACTGTATCTAATCACGTCTCAACCCCCTATTCATAGTTGGTATTCCAGTAGACCAATTTTAGGATTCTGGTTATCCATATATGGCATTTTGGTTGACTGTTATTACATTTCCAACAGTGAAGCCAACCATTCACGTCAGTCCCTTTCCCAATATTTTTGATACATCAGTGTAGTTAGCTCTATTAAAATGCTACCATCTGTCTGTTTGTGGATTACATGTTTATCATGCATTGCCAAACAGTAACAAGATACAGATTGCTAAATTTTATAGCCTTAGATCAAGTATGTATCATTTCATAACCTTTGGTCAAGCACATAATACTCATACTAACTTACGCCAGAAGCCAACTTCTGCTAAACCTCACTCGAAGCCTTTAACACTTAATATTTAAGACCTATAGCCAAGCCTATTTATAATACATATATTTTGATTCTTCTGCTTGATGTTACAACTTCAGTAATTTCTATAAGCATGCTTATGAGATAGGTTGTATTTTACCCAAAATTATAGACCCTCCAAGATCAAGTTAGGGGTCAGTGATCAATGTGGAATAGATTTCCTCTGAGGAGACCTCAAGGGACTCAACATTAGCAGAATGTGACATGTCTGTCTATCATTGTCCTGTGAAACAATAGAAGAGTATGTGATTTAAATTAATATTTTGTCCTTTAATGAGATCACCAAACTCTTTACAAAGGTGGATATGTCTTAGGCTAGTTTTGTAGATGAGGAAATGGAGGTACGAATTCCTTAAGGGTGAAGTTCACCCTGTTGTAGAGGACCCACACAAGGTCCTTGCAACAATGTAAGGCTCTATGCAAAGATGGAGCTATTCAGAGAGCTTTTGGTTGGAGCATGGATGCAATGGCACCGCTGCATAGGAGAGACTGCAACCTCTATTCCATCATTTGCCAGGCTCCCCACCATACCCCGCACAAACCTTGATTACTTGTGCCTTCTGCACTGTATTGGACTGAATAAGGGCCTGATCCAAAGCCCGTTGAAGTGGTGTGGGGGGAGGGTGGCCATTAACTTCAATGGGCTAAGATCAGACCATAAACTTCAGTACACCTACCATCTGGAAATAGAAAATAGAATTATCAAATTGAATATTCAGAATATAAATGACATTATTGAAACATCATTGCTACATTTCTGTATGAGGTTAGTATGATGCAGTGATGGAAGTAACTATTGAAGAGGTCTGTGCCTTTAAAAGGTTTTCTATTCAAGTGGGCTAAATTGCCTATTTTTTTTAATTAAACCCCTGGAGGCTAAATATGGCTAGTTGAAGGCACTGTGGGATTGTAATCCAGAAACACAGAACTAATTTCCTTGTTTTACTTTTAAATTAGTTTTCTCTCTTCTGTTAACTAAAATTGAAATGTTTCAATTATGAATAATGCCAGGAAGAACTAGTACACTTCAGTGGATTTAATGAATCACATGTGTTCTTGCAGCTTTGTGAATGACTGCATGGAAGCGGAGTTTCTGAGAGCTATCATTTAATATATGCTGCAATGCATGTTTTATTTATGATGTATTAATTTTAACCATCTTAGCTTTTTTGTTTTATGAACATGGTTTCTGTAAAATCTTGAGTTCATTTTAATATGTGCCAACGAAACTTCCATGAACACTGAATTGAGTAGGTTTCATACCTCTGGAATACAGTTAAAGTAGCATGCTTCTTGGCCACATTTATTAGCCTTAAGAAACCACTGGATCAATCTGTAATGATTTAGAAAGTATTAAATGCCAATTTATTCAGAGTATTATTGTATGCACAATCTAATTGTCTTGGTCAGCTTAGCTGCATTTTGAAAATCAACAGAGTGTGATGTAAGTACTATCTTAAAATCAGAGAATAGAGCTGTATTGATGCTAGGATTTTGCCTTATTTTAAAGTAACTTAAAAGACTAAACTTGAGTTCAGAGCATGTAGTGATGATTTCTATTGGTCTAAAGAGACAAAACATTCTTAGGGAGTTTGAACATACATCTGTGTGTGTTTATACAGTGTGTGTATGTGAAAACAGTTACATCTTTGGACACATTTTATTCAGCTTTATTTGTTTTAATCCGGTATGAACTGTCTTCTGGATTCCATATCCTGGGTGATTTATTGTTGAAGAGCTGTTTTAAGTACTTAATGTGATATTCCAGAGCAATGTATGAGCTCTTCCTGCTGGATCTAACAACCAAGCATGCGGGAGGGCTGTGCATGTTCCTGCGGACACTCTTGATTATGGTAGTGCAGACAATGAAGCAAACGAAACAAACGTAGTATAGTTACTTCATTAGAAAAGCAGGAACATAAAATTCATGTTTATCAAGTAAGGGGGAAAGTCACTGTTTATACAAAAGAAATCATATTCTCAAGCTTCCAAGCGAGCATTACAGTGGAGAATAACATTATTTATTTAAAGGAATTGACTGTGGCCTTTTTAAAGATGACCCAGAATTGTCTTGGAAGCTCAATTGTAATTAACATTGTAGTGTTCTCTAGACTGCATAATGGAAGAACACTTGAACAATGGCAAAATTTCAGTGTTCTTCAACAGGAGCAGAATTAAGCCTATGACAAGCACTTTTGAAATTCACACAAAAACTTGATAGAGTATTTAGGAAAAAAAAGGCGGGGATGGTCTTAGTGGACAAAGAGTTTTCCTCAACATCATAAATTAAATATAAAACTGATCAGCTACTCTTCCGCTCTCACCTGTAGCGGGCAGCAGTACAAAACAAGGCCATCTGTAACCCCTTCTGAGATTGTTTCCAACTACATTAATAGGAGAAGAGGGAAAGTTCTCTTTTAAATCTGATTCATTTGCAGCCCCAGCAGTCCCTGAATATTGCCCCTTTAATCCTACATATTACCTGTAAATACTACAGATTACACATCTTTGCTTTAGCAGGTGAGGCTTTTTGTAGGAATGTCCTAAGGGCTTCAGTGTTAGCATAGAATGGTGATTTCCCCTTTACACTTTTTTTCATAGCTGTCAGTCAATGAGAAGCATAAATGAAAACAAAGATGTAATTGTTATATTGTATACTTACATTTATTTTACCAAGGGTCTGATCATAAAAATCCCTTACATGAATATTTCTATTGATCTCAGTGTGCGGAAAGACTGAGTGAAGAGTTTGCAAAGTTATGCTCCAAATTAATAAGTCTCTTATTAGGCTAGCACTTTGATTTCACAGAGATGCATTTTTCTCAAAATTACATCTGTGATTTTTGTATACTAACGTAAATGTAATGACCGTATTTTTGTGGAAGTTGGGGAGAATTATATATATGGCTTTTAAATGACTGTGAAAGTAATCCAGAGTTGGACATTGTCACTAGGGGGCACTTAACCACGCAAAATCAGCTTTAGTTTCTTTGAAAAACCTTTCTTTTTGAAAACAGATGACTTTTTGAAATAAATATGTTGATCTTTATGTGGGATCAAATGTATGAGCATATAGATATGGGAACACTTCTATATATAAAAAAGAACAGCAAGAGTGCAGATCTATAGTATCTACATAGCACAAGATATACCGATTCATATGTAAGCTGCAAATATGGCAATGGAATTTATTGTTTCAGTAGCATGTACTGTGCTTGTATTTAGTCTATGGAGAAGTTATCAGGTGATAAGAAGTAAAATGTGGGTAAAGATATCATTGATATGGGCACTGGAAAACCTACATGATTTTAAAAAACAAAACTCAATTTAGGACTATAAAAATACTTCCATTAAAATTTCAGCTTCAGAAAATTACATGCAAAAACTGCCCTGTGCATAAGTAAATACCCCACTAAGGCTCTGATCCTAAAAAGACTTTCATATGTGTTTGTTTTTTAAGTGAGTAATCCTGTTGTCAATGTGAGTACTTACGTGAGTAGAGCTACATGTGTGCTAAGGGCCTATTGAAATTTAAATATAATCTGGACTCATTGTTTTTAGGTTGTTTGTTTCGCCAGAGCTCCACCTTACCACAATGCACCTCTGATTAAATGCAAAAGATGTCTTTATAATGGATATTTGGCTCTTACTGGCATGACTTAAAAGGTGTATTTGTGTATATAAAAGTACATATTACTCGTCAGTTATATGCATGGGAGGAGTTTGCCAAATAACCACTTCTGCCCATACCCCTGTGTTGTTGGCCAACTATCCACAATATGGAGAAAAGTAAATTGAGAGTTCTGCTGATGGGTTTTTCTGTGCTTCTCCTATCTGCTACTGCCAGTCATGGAGAGTAAAAAAAGATATTCTGGAGTTATGCACTGCCAGGCCATTTTAATGCTGAAGCATACAAAATACAAGTATTAGTTTACAAATGCTTTAATCGTGGCATGCATCAGCATCTCTATATTTATGTGTCTGTTTAACATTTCTATACTATGCTCCATTTATCAAATGGCCCTGCTGAGCTTCTCACTGAAACTTCCCATAGAAGATCTCAGCCTGACGGTAGAATTGTTTACTTTTGACCAGTTTGATTTGTTGGTTTGTACATTGAAGAGAGGCCATCAACTTGAAGTCTAGTTGATTTTAAAAACTGAGTTAAAAGTAGATAAATATTTAATGTGGCCATTTAAAATCCTCCAATCCACTCCCCTTTTCATGGGGGGACCACTAAAAGGTAGGCATAACATGTAAGGATTGGAGCTGAGGAAATGAAGATGTGATATATGAGGAATATTGCAGTTTCCTGAGTTTTCCCTGAAGAATCACCACAGATGGTGCATGGTCATGCCTGCCACACATACCGTAGGACCTATGTATGCACAGTTACGTAGTTTTAAGTCTGTCTCTCAACATGCCTTTCTTTATGTTAATACTTCACAATTTTGAATGCATTTTTACATTATAAAGTGTGTTCGATAACATAGCATGAGTCATCATTCTACTACAAACGGTTAGTGAAAACCTGTATTTCTGTACAAAATCAACTCATTTTCCCATAGCTTTCAGATACTTGTCTCCTAGTATAAAGCAAAATATTCTGTATCCATCTTATCTAAACCTCTTATTAATTCTGGTAGGTTGCAAGAATGAAAGCAAATAAAATCAGTTCCATGAAATGTAGCTGTGACGTTGCATTCCATATGTTTTATGGAAATATGCTTATGAGTGTGAATATGGTGTAACTGGAATATGCTTTATGCAAAAGGTCTCTTGTAAGGTATCATAACAAGGTTATAAATACTGAATATATTCCTCCTATTTGTATGCATGTATCATTCTTGTATCTGAAGCTAGAAATATATATGAGTATAACTCTGAGATCCTATTGAAATTATGCAAAGTGTGGGCCATTAATGGTGGTTTAGAATCTTGATCTCTGCCATTGACTAGGCCAATCACTTAGGCCTTAGTTACTTGAAAGCCTTCCTGAGTGCATGTGGGCCAGCCCATGGGGAATGGAGAATAGGGGTTTTACGGTGACATGTGACCATGTCACCTGATGATGAAATCCATCTTAAATCTGGTACATTTCCATTTAGAAAGCGGGGTGGGGACCCAGAGAGACAAAAGATTCCTGCATTGTGCCAAAGCTGTAAAAGGGGGTGGAGCAGGACAAAGGTGGCTGCCAGTCATGAGAAAATCCCTGCTTACCACCTAAGATGTCTGCTGGAACTAACAAGGACTGTACTGGGGAAAGGATTGGGCCCAGACTAGGAAGGAGTCTAGTCTGTGAAAGAAGCTTATTGGAACATCTTTGAGGGTGAGATATTACCTGTAATCAGTTTCTTAATGTATTAAACTTAGGCTTGCGTGTTTTGTTTTCGTTTGCTTTGTGACTTACTTTGTTCTGTCTGTTATTACTTGAAACCACTTAAATCCTACTTTTTATACTTCTTAATAAACAGAAGTGATTTTATTAATCCCAGAGTAAGTGATTAATATTTGGGGGAGCAAACAGCTGTGCATATTTCTCTGTCAGTGATATAGAGGGTGAACAATTTACGAATTTACCCTGTATAAGCTTTATACAGAGTAAAACGGATTTATTTGGATCCCATTGGGAGCTGGGTGTCTGGGTGCTGGAGACAGGTGCTGAGCTGTTTGTAGTTAAAGTCTGCAGCTTTGGGGATGTGGCCCAGACCCTGAGTCTGTGTTGCAGCAGGCTAGCGTGTCTGGCTCAACAAGGCAGGGTTCTGGAGTCCCAAGCTGGCAGAGAAAACGGGCTCAGAGGTAATTTCAGCACATCAGGTGACAGTCCCCAGGGGACCTCTGTGACCGAACCTGTCACAGTAGTAATATAGCCAAAGTTCAGCTACAACAGAATGAAGAATTTTGATGTCGGAACTTGCATTACTTTACATTGTCCCTTTTCTGGTAAGCAGCCTGCTGTTAATTTTAATAAATTATTGCAATCAGAAATGACCAAATCCATAAACATAATTTCATCATATGACGAGAGGTGCAACTAGCCATTTCACCTACTGACCCAGTGTAAGGTGTTTTGTCAACTCTCCTATGGGTGAGCGGAGTTGGAGTTGAAAGTGCAGGTCACACCTGGTAAATCTTGGTTACTGGGAACATTGCTTAGGCTGGCTGGCTGGTAAGGCTGTTAAGCCAAAAGATCAGTTTGTCTAGTTTTCCATGCATTATATTGATAATGCTGCAGTTCATTCATATATATAATGTTTTTCCCTGTAGGTCTTTTAGTGACTTTGGCCACAATGGTGCAGTCTGATCCATGCAGACATGAAGGTCTGCCCACATGCTTCAGGTGCTCATATGGCGCTCATCACAGTCCTATCTAAGTATTTGGATGGATGGATCAGGGTCTACATGCTGAAATGCTTTTTCCTCTGTCTGCTGTGTAAACAGGGTGACCACGTGTCCAGTTTTCAACCGGAACACCCTGTCAAAAAGGGACCCTGGCAGCTCTGGTCAGCACCACTGACCGGGTCATTAAAAGTCCGGTCAGGAGTGCTGCGGAACTCAAGCAAGCTAGTCCCTACCTGTCCTGGCACCGCAGACCACGCTGCACCCTGGAAGTGACCATCAGGTCCAGCTCCTAGGTGGCAGGTTCCACGAGGCTCTGCGCGCTGCTCCCACCCCAAGCACTGGCTCTGCATCCCATTGGCCAGGAACTGCAGCCAATGAGAGCTGCGGGGGTGGGGCCTGCGGGCGAGAGCAGTGTGCGCAGGGCCGCCTGCTGCGTCTCCGACTAGGAGCCAGACCTGCAGGCCACTTCCAGGACACAGTGTGGTCTGTGGAGCCAGGACAGGCAGGGAGCCTGCCTTAGCCCCCCCCCCATACCCCCCACTATGCTGCTGATTGGGAGCCACTGGAGGTAAGCCCGCGCTCCAACTCTGAGTCCCTGCCCCAGCCCAGAGCCCCCCCAAACCCGGAGCACCCCAGACCCTTCATCCCTGGCCCCACCCCAGAGCCCACACCCCCAGACAGAGTCCTCACCCCCCTCCTGCTGCCCAACTGCCTTCCCCAGCCCAGAGCCCCCTCCCACACCCTGAACCCCTCTGACCCACACCCCCAGCCTGGAGCCCCCTCCTACACACGAAATCCCTCATCCCCGGCCCCACCCCAGAGCCTGCACCCCCTGACAGATCCCTCACACCCCTGCACCCCAACCCCTGCCTCAACCTGCAGTCCCCTCCCGCACCCTGAACCCCTCATCCCCAGCCCCACCCCAGAGCCTGCATCCTCAGGTGGAGCCCTGACTCCCTCTGGCATCCCAACCCCTTGCCACAGCCTGGAGCCCCCTTCTGCACCCTGAACCCCTCATTTCTGGCCCCACCCCAGAGCCCACACCCCCAGTTAGAGCTCTCACAACTCCCACATCCCAACTCTCTGCCCCAGCCCAGTGAAAGTGAGGGTGGGGGAGAGTGAGCCACCGAGGGAGGGGGAATGTAGTGAGTGGGGGGGCAGGGCCTCAGGGAAATGGCGGGGAAAGGAGCATGGCCTTGGGGAAGGGGCGGAGCTAGGGTGTTTGGTTTTCTGGGATTGGAAAGTTGGCAATCCTATGTGTAAAGTGTCTCCATAGTGCAATCCACCATGCTACCTAGCAAGATGGGACACTAATTTGCTTTCTGTTGCTTTTAAAAGGGGCTTTGTTCAGTCAAATTTGGCTTAAAAATAGTTTTTTTAAAAAAATAAGATTTTTGAATATTTGTAGGAGGGACTTTCACAACAAACATTCCCCTGTATTATTTGCAACCCAGAACAGAATAACATGGTGCTAGCTTATGAAAACAAGAAAATAAAATGGCCTAGAAACTGGCCATAAACAAAATAAAATGAGACTGGTCAATTTTTTTTCCTCAAGGCTGAAAGAAATGCAAAATTAAACAGCCCTGTAAGAGAAAATAAACTAGCATGTAAAAATGTCAGTGAGGCATGGTAGTCCAGTGGATAATGCACTAGGCTGGCATTCAGGGTACCTGGATCCCTTTCTGGACTTGGCCTGCCCAGTTGCTGAGAGACCTCAGGCAAGTTTCTTTTCTTCTGTTTCCTCATCTGTAAAATGTGACTAATAATACCACTGTAAAGTGATTTTAGATCTATAGTTGCAAAACGCTACATAATAGATAGGTCGTAGTATTATTTATTAAGGTGTTACTAGTAGGATAAATAAGAGGTGCGTGTGTGTCTGTGTATAAATTTTAAAACTGACAATGTCTCTAATGGGTATGCCTGTTAAATATTTATTTGTGTTTTGCCTGGCTAATTTTTCCATTTTTAAAAATCAGTGGTCTTATTTACCATAAAAATGATTCACTGGAAGGAAGAAAGAGGGTTTTTTTTAATGTACAAAGTTTAATTAAATCAAATGCAATGATATTAAATCTACCAATGTACTGTAATTAGAACACAGCGTTTGCTATAATGACAGTTGGGTTTTTTTAAATGAATGTCTGCTTTTATGAACCAATCCTACCTAATTTACTTTCTTAAAAGTTCAATATTAGAGACTTTGGGATGTATCCTGGCCCTCACTAGGGCTGTTTTGCCCAGCTCCACTGATGCGAAGCTACTAGAAGGCCAGAAGATCAGCTCCTCGGGGATCCTGCATGGGGGTAGAGTGTATTCTCAGGTGGCACAGTGACAGAACTGCTGTAGTGGCTCCTACATCGCCCCTCATTCCCAGTGCTTGGCAGAGAAGAAGGATGGTCTATGGTTGTGGGGGGCAGAGGATCTGGGACATGGGAGACCAGGATTCCATTCCCTGCTCCATCATAGATTTTCTGTGTGACCTTGGGCAAATCACTTAGTTTCTTTGCCTCGGTTCCTCATCTGTAAAATGGGGATGATAACACTTCCCTACCTCACAGGTGTGTTGTGAGAATAACTACTATGGTGCTGAGGGCTATATAAGTACCTCAGGCAGTTAGATATCTGAGAGAAAGGGATTGTGGCCTGGTGCCTTTATGTCACAGAGACTCATGATTACTGGCCCTTTGGGGTTAAGAGCAGCTAGGCTACTGTTGCAAATAAAGGGTCCTCATGTCAGTCCCTGGTCAGCTGCAAAGTAAGGGTTTTGTGACAGTTATTTTAAAGCAATTTTGATGTGCCACTGCACACACATTTGTGTGTGTGTGCACATGCGTGCGTGCATGTGCATACATACACGCAAGAACACACACAGAAGAACAATAACATATAACACCACCACCACCACTCTCCTTTCTCTAGCTTGGTCAGCAGTTCAGTGTGTCGTTAAGACATTAAGGGCATGCAGCTATCAAGGTGTCCTGAACAGACTCTGCAATAGTTTAAACTGTGGGTTTCTTTTTAGCTTCCCTTGCTGTTACAAGATATGGAATCACTGTTCTTCAGAGAATGTAAGCACTAGATAAGTTTATTTTATTTATCTGTGGCAAAAGAGATTAAATCTTGGGATCATGGAGTGCATACATTACATATGAACAAACAGGTAATGCTTCTGAGGAGAAGTGTGTAGGACTGTATGCTGTCCAAAGCAGTGGTTTAACCAAAGATACTTTCCATGCTGAAAGACCAGGAAGTTATAATGCACTGGTAATTGCCCAGAGATCTGCAAATCCCCACTGTCATTACAGAGAAATGCGCCAATTGTTTTTGATACGGCCAGCACGGTGAAATGAGGAGAGACATGTGGATGGATTTTAAGTGGCACGCTGTAAAGTTTATTAAATGTAAACACAAGGGAGAGGCACTACCTGCCCACCACCCATACTCTCCTAACCCAGGTAGTTAATTGGCTCCAATGCGGGAGTTCCATGGCTTCTTCCATGTAACCCATAACTCGGGATAGGCTCTGTTCAGCCTACCCCCCAGTACTCAGCTCACTCTGGCCCCTACCACCATCATCACCACCCCACAAAGAGGAGAGAGGGTGCGGACCTCAGCCTCTGAGGGCCACAAGGTCTCGTGCTATCCCATGAGCCGAAGACCCATCATCAGCATCCCAGGTTTCTACCTCTGGTAACCATGCATTTTATCCACACTGGAAACTGGCCCAAAGTTGCAACAAATTAACTCAGCCAAGTGCCCCCACCAAGCACATTCCTACTTAACCTACTTGTGGCTTGAAGGTGCTGCAAGGAAGGCAAAAACTCCCCAATCGTCTGCCAGTTGGCCCATGGGAGAAAACATTCTTTCCTGGACCCCAAACAGCCAATTGGCTAGACCTGCAGAAGCTGTCAGGCCAGATTCCCATTCCTAGTTCAGGGAGGGTAAGTTGGAACTTCTGGAAGAGAGCCAAAAGAGGCTCCACGTGGCCCCTGCACCAGGTTAAACCCTGGGATCTGCGGAATGCTGCCCAATCAGCATACCCCTACCCCCCAGCTGGCCAATGGGTGCCAGAGACTCCAAGGGGAGGGAGGAATTACTTTGTGTCTCTCAGTGAGCTTCTCCCTCCCTTGCTGCTGGGAGGAGATCTCCCCTTTCACAGTCAGCTCCCTTAGATCCCCCATCTATTGAGATGTGATTTCAGTCCATGTGGCATTATTGGAATCACTTTTGCTTTAAAAAAGATAAGCAATATACTGTAAGTTCCAGTTTGAAATATTTCTTCATCATATGAAATTTCCTGTGTTTCTTTCTCTTGTCTCTCATAAGTCTATGTTCCATTTTTTTAGCCGTAGTGTGACTATACTTATGTTTCATGTAACCATGGCTCTGTGCCATGATTAACAGAGATGTTTGTCTTTCCTCTTTGGTCTTGGGAGCTAGTTATCTGTAATCCAAAGGGAAAGAAGGTATTGTGGAAAGCAAACACCTCAGTGACACACTTTTCGTTAACGACAGATGAAATCGGAAACTTTAGGTTGATTGCAGTTCTCCAGTTTTGGAGTGTATAGTTAAACATCTGATTCTCTGCCCTTTTGAAAAATGCTGTCCACTCCCCTTGGCTTGGAGCTATAAATATTAACATGCAAAATGTATTTTCTGAAGATCTGTTTCTTTGAGGTTTGCAGTATCTGGAGTCTACTTTTATATTTAAACAATCCAAAATTGAGAGAGCTCTCTATTAATAGCAATAAGCCAGTATGTTCCTGGTGGTTAAGATCTAGAAGTATTGTTCTTCGAAGTCCAGTCTTGTGAAGTCATCTTTTTTCCCTTAGTTTCTTATTTAAATAATGTAAATAGTAATAGGTGTGGCTTTAGTTTTAATCCAAATTACTCTTTAATCAACAGATAGCTTTTCAGTTTCCTTTGTTGTTTCTTCCCACATTTCTTTAATTTAGGTTTGTAGATTAAGAATTATATTCCATTATAAATAAACAGCAGTAATGGGTTAACTGGAAATGATTTTTCTTTATCAGCAAAAATTATTGAATTCTTGTCCAGGAAGAATAATAAGTGTGACATTATCAAGTTTTATTGATAATCAGAATCAATATCTTCTATGATTCTATTATTCTAAGAGCAAAGAGGAATGTCCAGTCCCAAATGCTCAATTCAGTAGTAATTTACATGATGAGCATAATGACAAGATAGTCTGAATGTCACTTAGTACTTGCTGAAGCTAATTTGGTCAGTAATTCACATGTTAATTCACACCAAGCATGCATGATTATTTTTTAATGTGATGGAAGAGAATATAGCTCACCAGGGAAGAATAAGCATCATGTTCTTTTTAGTCATAATACAAATATTTTAACTTAGTCATTTGGTCCTAATGACTTTTTCAGAATTCTCTTTTCACCCTTGTGAAATAATCATTTAAATTGTCCTCCATGGATGCATTATCTCATGCATGTTACTTGCTAGAAATACTCAACATGCAATCAGTAGTAACTAGATTTCCATTGATAAATCATCCTTTTATTCATTAAAATGGTTTCGACTTCAGTTGCAAAATTCTAGATCTGCTTCTTGTGCATAACATGGTTTCTGCCTCATGGTGGTGAGTATAAACGTTACAACATTGTTTTCTAAACATTTATACATAAATAGTTGTTGACATGCAGTATGGCTACATTTTTCTAGCAGGTGTCTATTAAATTGCACCTGCATGTTTTATGTATACAAATTGTGCCCAAGTGCTGGGTTTTGTGTGTGTGCTTTGCACGAAGCAGTATTAATGGGGGGAGAGGGGGGACACAAACGTTTGCATATGCGGAATTTGTGGGTGTGGTTTTAAAGGCCCATTTGACTCCACAACATTAAAAGTGCACATGAAACATCTATTTATAAATTTCAGTGTCATCATTTGGCACAAAATGCATCATTTTCTTTTTTGCCACTGGAGTACTTTATAAAGGTCTGCACAACTCTTACTGCTGTTGTTTTCACTCTTTGTTTAATTAAAAGGAAATATTTAGCATGTTTTCAGTGAAATGTGTAAGGTCTTGAAATGATTTCTCTAGATGACTTGCTTCATCTCCCCTGCCGTTTCCCACTGTGTCCGCAGCACGGCCAATACCTAAGTTGGCATAGGAATGATGGAACTCAAAAGTGAGATGCAATTGAGATTTTTAAAGTAAACACAAGATCCCTGCCAAAGCAGAAACCAAATATGTGACAGTATTTGTAAAGCATGAAGTGTCAGGATCCAGGATGTTTCACCTGTAGCAAAGCCTGGAATAAAGGAAGAGATCATTACAGTTAGCAAATGAAATTTTAAACAATACATATTAATATAAAATATCTTTATTACTCTGTATTTTTCAGCCATATGCTCTAATAGCAAAAGTTAACAGTAGTCTAGTTGTAATTGTCAGTTTCAGGATAACTGCATCTGTATTTCCCCCTCCACAGTCCCTTGAGGGCACCCACCGATAGACCCCTGCGTGTATCCACATCCGAGCAGCGAGACACAAAAATTGTCGCCGGATATCCGTGGATTTGCAGGGCTCTACTTTCCGTGGCTGGGCTGAGGCTCTGAGGAACCACAGTCACCGCCGGAGCCCAGTCTGGGAGAGCTGTGTGGGCAGCTGTGGCGCCCACTCGGAGTCGCAGACCTTCCAGCCAGGTGGGGAGCCTGGGGGGTGGGGACATGGCCGGAGGCTGCTTTCAGCCTCCCCGACCCTGCACCGTGGGCAGGTGGACGGTCTGCCGCAGCTCCCCACAGCTCCCCAGCTGGGCTCCATACTGGCCTGGATGCGGGGGAGACCTGTGGAACTGCCCGGGGAGATGCTTCTTAAACTATCACCCAGCATGCAAAAAAAAAAATTTCAGAATCGAAAAAGGATATGGGTGTTTGAGAGAGGAAGGTATACTTTTATATTAATTTTTATATAAATATACCTTTTTTTAAACCTAACACTCCTACTTTTGTAACAGCTATGAAAAAACTGAGCTTTAATAGTATTTTTCTAGGGTGGGACAGGAGGAAGAGGTGATGGGTTTTAAAATATTTTATTAAAAGGAAATTGATTCAATCTAAAGTAAGCAAACAAGAAACCTCTTACCTGAAAATGCAGTATCTCTCTCTCGCTTTCTCATATGTATATATTACTGATAAATATTAGTATTATTTATATTCCATTAAAGGTTGGATGCTGAAAAATATCAAATTGTAATTGATCTGCTGTTCCTATATTATTCAAATCAATTTCAAAACCAAAGATGATTGTCATGATTGTGATTTCCTCCCCCTCCCCCCCCCAAAGTTCTTGAGACTCACATGCGGCAAAAAGCATAAACCTGATCCCCTGCACTTTTCAAGCTCATATTATATTCTTGTCCATGAATGACCTTTTACAAATGACTACCAATAACTGCAGCTGAATGCAAGCACCGGTCTTGGTAGCAAAAGGTCATACTCCAGTGTTATAAAAATGTGGATAAATTTGTACTCCCCGCAGCAACGGATTGTTCTAGGTTTTTATATTGTATTTGACCATTAAGGAAGCTTACACTCTGCTTTTGTTTAGTTCTGCTTTTCCTCCTCCAGCCACCTTTCACTACAAATTAGACCTGTTAGAGAAAATTTATTTCTTTACAAGTTTTTAACATCCTAGTTCAAAGGACTGTAACCGGCTACCTTCCCCTTATTTTTTGCATCCTGTGCTCAAGGATTAAGGGCCAGATGCTATCACTCTTACTCCTTATATTAAGTAGTACCTTACTCTCTGAATAGTCTCTATCTAACAGCCAGAATCCTCCATCCTTATGCACTCTGGGTAATACTTACTTCATGAGAAGCTCCATTCATTTCAATGTGTGATGTTTCGGGAGTACTTAGGGCTGTGAGGTACCCCAATACCACCTGCCCTTAGTGCAAGCAAGCCTTGTGTATGTCTGCTATGGGTCAGTGCCCTAAGTCCACCAGCCTCTGGCAACACAAGCACTGCCTTCCAGGTCTCTGCAGGCCAGTGGGAGCCGCAATTGGCTGAACCTGTGGACACGGCAGGTAAACAAACCGGTCTGGCCTGCCAGGGCTTTCCCTGAACAAGCAGAAGACCGGCTTTGAGAACCACTGGGTCTAGAGCCTAGTCTTACCTAATAAGGCACGGCCATTTCAAATCAAGTTTAGCTCACCTCAAAGTCTTTCCAGTGTGTTTCAGCCAGACTTGGCTGTGATCCTTTTTTTTTTTAATGAAGCAAACACATTGTCAGTTTGCTTCCTAGGTGAAGGAGTCAAAGAGCATATTTGTCTCTTACAGTTGAAGTCCAAAAATCCATTGTCTTCACTTGCAAACAGGACTCCCTCCTGGTGGTTTATCTTTCTTTAAATTCCCTCTCTGGAAGATTTCACAATTCATTCATTAGCATCCAGCTCAGACTGTAAATGGGCATCCATTGTAAACCATACAATACTCAGTTTACATGTAGCCAGGCAGATAGATAAATATCTTCTGCCGGAAAGGAACTTGTTTGATCACCTTCTGGTGACAAGCCACAATTCGCAGTACATGCATTTTTGAATGATTATGGCAACCACATGAGACAGGCTTTCAGTAGAGCTCTTATATGACTCCCTTTTGTGAGGTGATAGTATATAGATATCAAACCCAGGGAACCCCTGTAAGCCTTAGGCACCCCTGTGTCCTCTGCCAGTTGGCACCAAGAGCCCCTCAGTCACACAGGGGCTGCTTGTAGCTAAAGTACTATCCAGCATGAGTTAGGATGGCCCCAAATAAAGGAACACACCAGTATTAAGTCAGTAGAGAACCCTTATGTAGTCATGGTAAATTGAAAGAGCTTTTGGCCTCCTGTTTCATTGGCAATTAAACACATTTTATTTTGACGTGTATTAGCTATAGACTAGGCTTCCCATGGAGACTCTGCTTTGGGACTATACTTTGTAATTGCTGCCAAGAAGCTGGATTTCCCCCATCTGTAGCTGGACTTGCTGTGCACACATCAGGTATGCTTCTGCTTCAGAGATTCAAACGAGAAAACCCTTGTGGCCTGGTGTGTACTCTGCAGTTGTTCTAACGGATGACTCAAAAGGAAGCCTCCCTGGGCTTTCCTTAGTTGCAAGTTATAGTGCCATGTTGTGACACTTTCTTGGGGAGCCCAGAACTGTGAGTCACTTGTTCCCCCCTTGCCTCAGTGATCATAGATTTCTTTGTCTTAGAAATGGTCTAATCTAATTGAGATTCCTTGTGGTTTGCATGTTTTAGAGCTGGATTTCAGTTCTTTTTCCTAGAAGTGTAAGAACAGTGGTTTACCTACCCCAGAAGAGTCAGATTGCAGACCATGGGCTGCATATGGCTCCCCCAGTGTTTCTAATGTCACTGCAGCTGCTCCACTTTGGTTGGTGAAGCCATGTGTGTTCAATGTGGGCAGAAGTTGGGCAGGAATCAAAACCAAAGCAGAAATGGTGGTGTGGTGACAAGTCTACACAGCCCACAGCAGTCAGCCTCCCCCACACTAAAAATAGCTGGGTAGCCATTGCAACTCAGGCTCTGAGGCCTAGGAAGGGGGTTGGTTTTCAGAGCCCAAGCTGCAACTTCAGAGCACTGTCCACGCAACTATTTTTAGAGTACTAGCCCGAGCCCCGCCAGCCCAAGTCTGATAAACCAGGCTAGGAAGCTCATTGCTATGGGTTGTGTAGATGGACCCTAAGTGGCCTAAGGTAGCAGCACAATGCGTTGATGAGATAACTGTGCATGTTCATGGATTTATTTCTGTGTGGGATGAGTAAGTACTGTGCTTTTAGTTTATCTATTTAGTTAGAGATGAAGAGATCAGTATTGAAATTAAACTCAGATCATAGTCTGGAGGACATTTTTACATAATATGTAATTTCCATGTAATCAACAGTTGTTGCCATACGGATGTTGTGTAATCAGAAATGGGAGACGAGATGGTCTGTGTCATCTCAAATGGGAGGAGAGGTAGCCCTTGTTAGTTTGAATGTGAAGTTTCATGTCTGTAAGACAGTCATTGCATTATGATGAGGTCCACACTGTGAAAATGTTTGTGAAAATGCATCCATATGTTAAGCCATGATCCTTGCGTACTTAACTGCAGATTACTAGGAACCCAGGAAAAGTACCATGACTTGCCCCATTAGACCTTTCAAAGGGCAGAGAAATTTGGAAAAGTCATGGGGTATCCAGAAAAAGCAAAAGTAGATTTTCTATGGTGATTTGGACATAAACAGAATTAAGCAAACTACTCTTGTGATCTGTTGGATGCAGACCTACAACGTAATAAACATGGGAAGTGCACACAGAATTCTGCTGGAAAATGTCACATTAATATTGCAGTGATGTTAAAACTGTTGTATGTAGTATTCTGATGTCTGAATGTGTAGTTATTAAAGGAACTATGATGATGAAACAAAGAAATACAGATGTAGCTTTCCAATAAAAAATGAACACCCTATACTACAAATGGAAATAGTAGAAATACTTGTTCATAGAAAATTATACATCTCTTGTAAACATTTGATACTGCTGCAGGCATGGTAAAGGCCAAATTCTGCACTGCCTTATATCCTGTGTATTTTCCTTGGTTTTAATGGAATTGCACAGAGTATGAGTCCATTCAAAATTTCACCCAGATCCAGATTCCATTTTTTTTTAGAATGGAATCTTCAGTTTTCCTCTTCTAATGCTCAAAAGAATTCATGAACAAGGCACTAAAAAAATCCTATTAATACTAGAGCGTCTTTGTGAAACCCAGAAGAACAACTTATTTTGCTCCTTTTTGTTTTATTTGTAATTACTTCATTAGATGAAAACTAAATGTGCGCGTGGATCAGCCGAAGACATTTGGCTACTTGAGCTTTCGTAAATGTTTAGGTTCCCAGGGTCCTTTGAACCTCCCAGGGAACAGTTCTGCATCCTTATTAGAGGCTGACAATTAAAGGTCTGTTTTCATATCAAAAATAATCACCAAAAATTAGCCAGGCAGACCTTGGAATGCTGTGAGAATTCAAACACTTTGAGATGGCCAACTTTCCTTCATTTGGTTCAATCAATATCAACTTGGGGTTCTTTTTATGTTTAACATTGCCAGGGTAACTTGTGAGTTGGCCTCGTGACAGCTGAGAAGGATTATGCAATACCGTAAAGATGTAATTTAATGCATTGTGGGCCCTGGCAATCATAGTCAGTTGCATAATTAGACAGAGGTTCAGAAATATGTTAAAGGACATTTTTAAAGCAATGTTGTAAATAAGCAGTTTGTAATGTTTAAAACTGATGGAACAAAAAGGAGAAAAATGTCATTGCAACTGAAAGATGTTTGATAAGAGCTATTGATACATAGACAGCAATATGATGAATTTTTACGGGAGCATTCAGCTTTATCCTAGAATATTTTAGATTGCTTTTTTTGTGCCAGGTCATGAGAGAGAGCAATATACTGAACCCTCAGTAATGAACTCTCTTCCTCATTTGCCCACCCCCTTTCATGAAAGGACAAACCCAGAGCTGCAACCCCTGAACACTATGTCACAATGCCACTCCCTCAAGTTTAGCCCCGTGGCTCTCCCATCATGATGGAGGCCTGGTGGGATCAAACCTGTGCTGGCAGGGGGTGAACAGCAGGTGGCTGACCCCTGAATTATGGGGTCCCCTGTTCAACAGCCCTTCTCAGGGTTGGGGAGTGGCACTGCACCTGGGCATTCCAGGCTGGACGTTGGGGCTGAGCATGGCACAGACTCGGTAGGTGAGGCTCTAGGACCAGTGGCTGCAGCGGGGATCTCTCCATAGAGATTCATGGAGCATACCATATCAGAAATTTCACGGGATGGGGGGTGCCTGATTAAATAAAGTAGTGGTCTTTTGCTCTTTGGAATGAAACATTTCACTGTTCCTGAATGCGAAGGGAGGAAAAAGGCTGTCAGAAGTCATAATGTACCTGGCTGTTTGAACACAAGAAACAGCAGCAAGCTATTTTGAGTACTCGTCACCAGAAGAAATATTTCCTTACTGAAACTTCTGTAGCCAGTGATCTTAATCATATGTGCGCCAGAGGTAGTTAAAAATCTGAAGGAATTATGCCAGATTAATCTGCAAACCTCCACAAATATCGCTTTCTCTTGTGGAGGAGGGGTGATGTAGTGTAAATACTTACGTGCTGTTCTCTGCATATGTTGTGTATGTAAAGATGTTTGAAGAATAAATGTTACAGTACATCATGAGAGCAACAACTACTGCATGGCCTTGTATCCAATATCTGTCACATTGTAATACATTTCAGTCTTTATATCCTTCATTCAAGTAAATGTCAATTTTTATTTTATTGATAAATAAACTACCTTGGAAACACTAACATGTGACTGAAAACACTGAGAACTCTGAAAAGCATGGGCTCTGCATATGTTGTTTTAGGTTAAGTAACCTGAGGCTCATATAGGAAGGCTGCTTGTCACAGACTCTTCTAAAACAGCTGGAAATATTGTCTTACCTTTTTTGTGGCAGAAGAAAAATGGCTTTAAAATTATTTAAAAGACAATCCAGTGAATTTAAGGACAGAATAGATGCAGTTCTCCAATTCAATGATACTAAGGATTTTTAGGGGTTGTCTACACAAACAAGTAGTTTGTGGCAAGATGGGGTGAGAATCTACCACACACTAGTCTGCCACAGACTAACTACCCATGTGCGTTCTGATGACCTGCATTAACAGTTTGATAGAGCATTTTGAGCTAGTCCCAATTCAAAGAGGACTAGATCAAAGTGCTCTAATGAGCTGCTAATGCACGTCAGCTGGGTGCACAGAAACAGTTAATCTGTGACAGGCTAATGGGGGGTGGATTTGCACCCTCACTTGCCTAGAACTAAATGTCTGTGCAATTAAGTGTCAGCAGGTTGGCAAGAATCCTGGTCTTGGTTCATACTGGTAAATGTAAGTTGTGATTCAATAAAGTCTCGCAAAAAGAAAAGGAGTACTTGTGGCACCTTAGAGACTAACCAATTTATTTGAGCATGAGCTTTCGTGAGCTACAGCTCACTTCATCAGATACATACCGTGGAAACTGCAGCAGACTTTATATATACACAGAGAATATGAAACAATACCTCCTCCCACCCCACTGTCCTGCTGGTAATAGCTTATCTAAAGTAATCGTCAGGTTAGGCCATTTCCAGCACAAATCCAGGTTTTCTCACCCTCCAACCCCCCACACAAATTCACTCTCCTGCTGGTGATAGCCCATCCAAGGTGACAACTCTTTACACAATGTGCATGATAATGAAGTTAGGCCATTTCCTGCACAAATCCAGGTTCTCTCACTCCCTCACCCCCCTCCAAAAACCCACCCCCATACACACACAGACTCACTCTCCTGCTGGTAATAGCTCGTCCAAACTGACCACTCTCCAAGTTTAAATCCAAGTTAAACCAGAACATCTGGGGGGGGGGGGGAGGAAAAAACAAGAGGAAATAGGCTACCTTGCATAATGACTTAGCCACTCCCAGTCTCTATTTAAGCCTAAATTAATAGTATCCAATTTGCAAATGAATTCCAATTCAGCAGTTTCTCGCTGGAGTCTGGATTTGAAGTTTTTTTGTTTTAAGATAGCAACCTTCATGTCTGTGATTGCGTGACCAGAGAGATTGAAGTGTTCTCCGACTGGTTTATGAATGTTATAATTCTTGACATCTGATTTGTGTCCATTTATTCTTTTACGTAGAGACTGTCCAGTTTGACCAATGTACATGGCAGAGGGGCATTGCTGGCACATGATGGCATAAATCGCATTGGTGGATGTGCAGGTGAACGAGCCTCTGATAGTGTGGCTGATGTTATTAGGCCCTGTGATGGTGTCCCCTGAATAGATATGTGGGCACAATTGGCAACGGGCTTTGTTGCAAGGATAAGTTCCTGGGTTAGTGGTTCTGTTGTGTTTTTTCCTCCCCCCCCCCCCCCCCCAGATGTTCTGGTTTAACTTGGATTTAAACTTGGAGAGTGGTCAGTTTGGACGAGCTATTACCAGCAGGAGAGTGAGTCTGTGTGTGTATGGGGGTGGGTTTTTGGAGGGGGGTGAGGGAGTGAGAGAACCTGGATTTGTGCAGGAAATGGCCTAACTTCATTATCATGCACATTGTGTAAAGAGTTGTCACCTTGGATGGGCTATCACCAGCAGGAGAGTGAATTTGTGTGGGGGGGTGGAGGGTGAGAAAACCTGGATTTGTGCTGGAAATGGCCTAACCTGACGATTACTTTAGATAAGCTATTACCAGCAGGACAGTGGGGTGGGAGGAGGTATTGTTTCATATTCTCTGTGTATATATAAAGTCTGCTGCAGTTTCCACGGTATGTATCTGATGAAGTGAGCTGTAGCTCACGAAAGCTCATGCTCAAATAAATTGGTTAGTCTCTAAGGTGCCACAAGTACTCCTTTTCTTTTTGCGAATACAGACTAACACGGCTGTTACTCTGAAATAAAGTCTCGATCATACATATTTAATCAGTGATGAGGCCTTCTGATTAGTCTGTATTACCAAAAGATGGTTGGATGACACTGCCAGAGCAGTTCAGGAGCAGATAAGTGGATGTCTGGTACAAAATCAATTTGTGGGAGAATCAGCACGGAGATGGGACACCTAACCTGAAATGTAGGAGGTTCCCCTCTTAACTGTAATGAATACATGTATCCAACTTCCAAGTGGAATTAGGATGGGATTAATCTGATGTGTCAATCATCCTGCTGCTTCTTGTGGAAGTTTGTATCTCATCTCAATGGTATTGGAGAAACCAAGGCTTATAGAACTTGGTGACTTTAATATACATATATGACGGATAAGACTTCTGAATCAACTTAGGATTTCATGGACACCATGACAACCACAGGACTATCACAGGTGGTGGTTGGCTCTACTGTATTCTTGAATTATCTGCAGGACTGGAATTAAAGGTTGGGTATTGGAAATTTTGATCATCCATTGCCTCCGGTGCTTTGAGTTTGGAGCTCATGTCTCATATCTTCCATTTTTTAAATTGCTGAGCTGGGCAAAATGGTTACCAAAGTCAGCCATGAGAACAGCTGCCATGACATAGCATCAAAACACCAGCGTCTTCAAATGGGCCGTAGAATTAAAACATTCATTCCTACTGTTAGTGTCCACAAAAAGACTACACTGTGTGGAGTTAAGGGTGGATGGATGGATGTCTGTATGTGTTTTAGGAGCATGGAAATCAAGGGCCAAATTCTGGTCTCGATAAAGAGAACTCCGATTGTGCTCTTTGGGACTGGGATTCAGTCATAAAATTAGTGTTGTAAGCATAAAAAGTTAGAAATCTCTCTTTTTTTCCAACTCAGAAAGTTCTTATTGTTTATAATGCTTGTTAAAGTGAAAGGAGGTTAGCATTGATTGGAACCAAATATAATACATGGAAGCACTTTGCAAGCTGCTTGATATGGCTGTGCCAGTGTGCTTTAATCCTAATTCACAACATCTCTGCTAATACTGATCTTTGCCTCTTCTGAGATGGCTGCTGATGCCAAATCTATTTGGTAGTTTTCTAATGAGGTCCAATATCAACTAGTGAATAAACAGAGAATGCAATATTCAGTTTGCTTGTGACCTTGAGTTTGACCCCTTTTCTCCCAAAGTGGACAGTCAATGTTCGCCCTGTTTAGCCCACATCATCTTTGCTGGCAGTTCATAAGGATGCTTAAGTGACTGCCATTGTAGTGATAAAAAGAAAAGGAGTACTTGTGACATTTTAGAGACTAACCAATTTATTTGAGCATAAGCTTTCGTGAGCTACAGCTCACTTCATCGGATGCTCATGAAAGCTTATGCTCAAGTAAATTTGTTAGTCTCTAAGGTGCCACAAGTACTCCTTTTCTTTTTGCGAATACAGACTAACACGGCTGCTACTCTGAAACCTATCATTGTAGTGATAGCATTGTGTTTAAACCACTAAAGAAAGGATGGTACCCAGTTTCTGCTTTTAATTTTCCTTAACTGTGTCTATTAAATTGTCACAGATGTATTTTCAAACTTTCACTTCATCTTTAGGCTTGTTTGAGGTTGATACCATAGGTTTTGATTGACAATGCAATTTGCATCTTGAAGCATCACTTTAAGTACAATGAAATGAAAGGTTACTTGCACAAAACTCACTTTTCCCTCTGGGCTGACTTTAGAAACTCATTGATGTCACTTCCTTCCTCAGTCAGCAAGTGAATTTTTGTTAATTCTCAAGACCAGCTGTCCATGCTGTCAACAGAAAGCTATTAAAATTCCTTTAAAGTGAATCAAAATAGCCTAAAAACAAATATACTAGAAAACAGGAAAGCATCAGTATTCAAAGTCCACAAACCTCAGAGCAAAATAGTGTTGATCCAACCAGAGATTTCAAACGTATTTTCCTAGCAACTTGTATATCATTAAGGAATGTTAAAACACATACTCCTTAATCCTCTATTACCAAAAACCTTACTAGGTTAAAAAAATTAGCCCCAAGATTTAATTCCATTTCTCACAAAGATGATCTCAATAAACCTGGGAATGACTTACCGTAAGTCTCCCCTAAATAATGTTTCCTTTTTTCCTCTCGGAGCTAAAAAATACCATTTACATCTACCAAACAAAAATACTACACCAACATGCAGGAAATAATTATCATAAGATTCATTCTATGGTACAGCCTAAAGTAGTATGTTGTTTTCAGTTTTTCTCCTTAGGATGAGGCTCAATAGAGAAGATCATTTTTCTTATTAATAATACCTTGTGTTACATTTAAAAATTCATAATACTGTTACCCAGTCTTAAAAAAATCTATATTTTGTACACTCTATATGTCAGTACAAAGAAATTCTTATGAAAAGGGACACTATTTACATAACTATTCCTGGAGGAGGGAGTGCTTAATGTCACTCAACAGAAATCCCCTGGGCCAATTAAAGAGTGATACTGACAAGCTGCAAAGGGAGTTCCATCATTATTGGGCTAGAAAACCATGGCTAATATATGTAGAGCTAGATGTAGATGAGGGTGAAATTCTTGGTCATCCACAAAGGATGTGGAGTACCTCCTAGCAGAGAGTGTAATTAATCGAGCCACACTTTTGACTGTTACTGTATGGTAGCACTTTGCAAGATAAATTTACTGTCTCTTACCTGAAGGTTGAGACTAGGTTTGATTCTACAAAGATATGTGATTTTTGATAGAAGCATAGAAACTCCCACAATGAAATAAAGAAACCTCTATCCAGGCTGGTATCTTGTCTCCAAAAATACACTATAGGGAAGGTTCAGAGGAAGGTCAAAATAAGTAAATAAAACCATAATTCAACTAACCAATTTGTGTCAAGTTATTATGAGATGGAATTTCTTCATGGCTGTGGCTGGGGAGTAACTTTTGGTGTGTGTCTCTCTCTCTCTCTCTCTCTCACACACACACACTGAATGTTAATTTTGCTAGTGTAACTGTAGATGTCAGTCTTATTCATGTATGTGGCTAAACTTTATCTAAATATTACTGATCGCTGCGCCATAGTATCCTGCAGCAGTGAATCCCACCAGTTAATTAAGATGATTCATAAAGTATATTTGCTGTTTAACCATTTAAATTTGTCTTCATTTTAAATGTCTAATTTTTTTGTAATGTCTTAATGTAATTAATAGGGTAGAATGACTGGCTTTCTGTCTATACCATTCATTTTATGACATCTTCACTACATCTTTTCTTCTTCTCCTTTCCAAATGAAATAATAATTGTCTTTTTAACTTGTATGGAAGCACCTTCTTGTCCCATTCACCCACACAATGGATGTCTTCCTTTACAATAAAACATCTACCTTTGAAATCAGATCACCAAAATTCAGTGTGGTTGCTAAGATGAGAATGTATCATTGACTTAACTGGGGCTTTCCAGATTTTTAAGGGGAAAAAAATACTCTTCCAAGCAAGGCTTATCTGAGTTTGCTGAACTGGAACCAAGCTTTTTTCTTTTTGCCAAATTGCCTGTAAGTCTTTCTTACAAAGATGGGTACAAAAGTGGCCATCTCCCATTCCTCTTATGCTTTTAAGGTTAAATTGAATATTATTATTAACAGGTTAGCTACCTAATTTTTTTTACTTCCCACCAAATTCTGATAACTATGATCCTGGTATATTACTGCAATCTAGGTTCCATAGTTTCATCACCACATTTAAATAATTTTTTGATACTCGGAGTGACTAACAAAGCCAGTCACGTTGATTGACTTCAGATGTTAGTTTAGAATAGGTGTTTTCCCCATCTTCCTGTGTGGTGAAGATCAATTAAACTGAATTACTTAGCTGCTCTCCAGTTTCCTTCTTTCTTTATTTGCCTCATTATGTCTTGGTGGTCTAATGATTCTGATCTCTTTATGCTTTGTTTCATATTATTAGTCTTGATGGTTTTGGTTGGCTTTCCATCAAATTCCCCCTTAGTGCTCTCAATCTCTAGTTTAAATGTTAGACATTTGCTCCATTCTATTAGTGTTATCACTTTGGCTGGATTTCTTTTTTAAAGATCCTTTTTTAGCCTTGTGTACACCGTTCGTTATCATATTGTGTGTTCTGTTTTCCTTGACTGCCTCATTTTTATTGTTACATATGAGATCATTTTATTCACTAAAATATATTACAGCTAATTATTTCTGTTTCTTTTTCTTTCAGTGTCTGGAGAAAAATTACAACAGCAGATAATTAATCAGGTATTTTGCCATTTTTACACACTTTTTTGTTACTCTACATTTTTTTATGTATTCTTGGAGAATTTTAGCAACTTTGAAAGTGAGAAACTCATAGGAGAGGCTAAAGTTAGGCATAAGGCAGGCTGATGGTATGAGGTCCCCCTATCCCGCCCTGCAGATCTGCCTATGCACTTGAGTTTAGTATTGAAACACTTCCTTCTGTCTGAGGCCATGGCCTGTATCTTAAGCAATTATGTGTGCCAGTTTGTCATCATGCTCTGTGACATGGATAAAGCCAGCAGGCAATTTGTCTACTAGGACCAGGTTTGAGAATGCCCAACTGTTGACTTTGTATAAATGATAATTGCACCTATTTGACAGCACAACTTTGTAAAAGTTGGTATGAAACATTTATGCTGTTGAATTACTACACCATGTGCAAATGATAAACAGTGCATTGCAATGTGAAGTTTTGGGGTTTTTTTTTTTTAATTACAACTGTAAATTTTGACAACTGCTTTGCTAAACTGTGACATTGCTTGTGACATTGTCATACTCTGAGTCCAGTGGCTGAGCTATAAAGTAAACTAGGTTTTGATTCTACTTTTTATTACTGCATCAATTAGGGAAAAATACTGTTTGCAAAGATAACATTTTAATATTATATTTACTATTTCTGTGTCAGAAGGAATGGGTACATAAATGAAGGTCATTAATAGCAATTCAGAGTATGGCAACTTGCATGTGTTTGAAAATTATACTGAAGTGGAATTGTTTCAGCCAATGAAAGGCCAGGAAAGCTGTAGTTACTTGTTTAGAGCTGGTTGGGAATTTTTCAACAAATCATTTTCCTTCAAAAAAAGCTGATTCATCTAAACTGAAACTGTTCGCAAAACAGGTTTAGGTTTGATGAATTTCCCAGCTCCTTTCCTCCCCTCCCCCCATCCCCCCAATATGTGAAGAAAATAGTTTTGAAATTATCAAAAAAAAGTTTGCACATTTTTTAAATGAAAAATTATTTTTTCTGGTTCAGATTGTCTCTTTGGGTTTTTTTTAAATTTAAGCCAATCAGACTAGTTTTTAAAAGGTTGAAATCAAAACAGCATTTTTCGAAATTATTCAAACAAAATGTTTTGGTTGACCTGAGATGAAAAAAAAATCAGTTGTTTTGGTGCAAAATTTTTTTAAGATTTTGAAATTTTGTGCCAATTCAAGACAGGGGAAAAATTTCAAACTTTTGAAAATATTTACAGGATGGAGAAACCATTTCTTGCCCAGCTGTATACATATTCTAAGCAGTACATTTTTTCTGGATGATGAAAGGATTTATTTTGCTTAATTATATTGTTTTTCCTAAATAACCGCAAAGTATGTAAATCCCTGTACTCTGACTTATTGATTGAAAGGTATAGCCAGTAGTTTGACTACACTCACGGTTCATTCTTAAAAATGTTCAAAAGATCAAATAACTGAACTTAAGCAGACATATTGTCTAAATAAAAAACAGTACAGTACAAAAAGGAGACATACATATTCACCCTTCTTCAGGAAAGCAATTCTTATCCCATAGCATGTTCACTTCACACAGATGGTGTGCTTTGAAAATATGCATTTAAATAGTTACAGAACTCTCAATATGTCACTAAAATTGAACCCACCAGTTCATAACAGTTCCTTAACTTGTTGTTTTGTTCTGTACTTTTCTTATCTCTCTTTTGGATGCTACATTCGAAACCTGTAGTAGGACATAGAATGAATATATCTTGCCTTTGACAAGTTCTCTATTAGCTAATGCCAAAGCTGACGTCAGCTTTGCAAGTGTGAACAGAAATGTGGGAAGAGCATAATATATTCAGTTGGCATAACTTGGCCAACACTTATGTATACAATGTATATTACATTAGTAATGTGTGCATAATACACATTAATGTGGTGTAAACTATGTCTAACATATATGTAGTGGCTAATAAACTGAATACAGAAAAACATTTGCATAATCATTGCACTTTTTAAAAAATGTTATAAAGTAATCATTCAAATCTGTGTACTCTGGCTGCAGTCCTAAAATTAACCATGGATACCTCAATTCTACCTACACTCCATGCCCAGACACCCAGTGTAACCCCAGATATTAATTTTAAAAGGGATTCTGCTAAGTATGACTCAGCTTTTTATGGGGTCCATTAAGAGGATATTACTGAATAGAAAATGGATCAGCAGCTGTGGTGGCCACATTTGATGGAGGTATAGGGAAGGAAAAACCTGACAGCAACAGTCAGTTGGAGCAAAGGAGTGTGCAGCAGCCAATCAGCATGCCAGGGTATGAAGTGCCCTTTTTGGTATGACATTAATTTGAGTATGCTCCCTGTTAACTCATAAATAGCTGTTTCCTGTGGATGATAAACTTAGACTGTGTCCTCAGAATTAATGTAGCTATCAAGAACCTTCCAATTTTCTAGATAACCATAAAAGTATTCATCAGAAACTTCCAGAACTCTACGTTGAGCAAGAATGACGCAGTTTTATTTTAAAACATAATTTGTTACATTGACAGAGGGCTGCATTAGATGGCTGACTAGAGACCTAACTCTTGATATATTTTCAGTGGTGTATGATTTTAAAAAATTAACCTAAACTAAACCCCAATCAAGAAAGGGGTAAACTCTGTTTGACTAGGCTACTGTATGTTCCATATTACAAAGTAGGTTCAGTGTAGGATGTTTCCTTTTACTTATAAGTGTAATGTAGTGATATAACTCATATTTGCTATAATGATCAAGGATGCTTTAGGTGCCTTAGCTGTTGCACCTATGCCTGCTCCTTGTTTGCCATTGCATGCATGATACAATGTAATAACATAGTACTGTCTCCCCTAAACTGGAATTGTTTAACTGCCCTATCTGTCTCCAATTGACTTTGGAACATTTAATATTACAGTAGAAATGCATTGCCTTCATATGTATAGTTCATATTGAAATAATGTTGTGGTTTTGAGCTAAAGCTGTATTTCCATTTTAAATACAATCATAGAACCATAGAGTTAGAAGGGTCATCTAGGCTATCCTCCTGGCCAAGGTGTAGGATTTGGTGTGTCTAAACCATGCAAGACAGATGGCGATCCAGACTCTTTTTGAAAACCTCCATGTGAAGGAGTTTCTACCTCTTCCCTAGGCGGTTTGTTCCATTATCCTACTGTTCTTACAGTTAGGAAGTTTTTTTTCCTGAGATTTAATCTAAATCTGCTATGCTGTAGTTTGAACCCATTGCCTCTTGTCTTGCCTTCTGTGGAAAGAGAGAGCAACTTTTCTGCATCTTTTTTATGGCAGCCTTTCAAGTATATGAAGACCGCTATCATGTCCACCCTTAGTCTCCTCTTTTCCAAACTAAACACACCTAGTTCCTTCAGCCTTTGCTCACATGGCTTGCATTCAATTTCCTTGATCATCTTTGTTGCTCACCATTGGATCCTTTCCAGTTTCTCTACATCCTTTCTACACATTGGTGATTAAAACTGGACACTACTCCAGCTGAGGCCTAACCAGTGCTGAGAAGAGCGGTATTGTCACCTCCCATGACTTGCATGCTGTGCCTCTGTTAGTGCAACCCAAAATTGCATTTGCCTTTTTTTTTTTTATTTTTTTTTGCAACAGCATCGCAATGCTGACTCATGTTGAGGTTGTGAGCCACAAGTCCCAGATCCTTCTCAGCATTGCTGCTGCCAAGCCAGCTAACTACCCCATTCTGTATTTGTGCAATTGGTTTTTCTTCCCTAAATGTTGCACCTTCCATTTGTCTTTGTTTAATTTCATTTTGTAGTCTATAGCCCAGTTCTCTAATTTATCAAGATCCCTTTGAATTTTAGCTCTATCCTCCAAAGTGTTCGAAGTAGCTGTGTGTTATCTGCACATTTGATCAATATGCTCCCTATTCCTACATCCAGGTCATTAATAAAGCTGTTAAATAACAATGAACCCAGAACAGATCCCTGTGGAACCCCACTTGAGACCTCCTTCCAGTCTGACATCATTCCGTTAATAGTTACTCTTTGTTTGTGGTTTTCTAACCAAGTATGTGTCCACTTAATGGTAGCTCCGCCACTAATGGAACTGCTGGTGCCCTGGTCTATATTAATTCCCTTGGAAGATTTCCAAGAATAAACTGGAGAAGATTCATTTTTAATTTACAATCTTATTTTTAAACCTCTTTGAAAAAGTGTAGAAAGCATGAATGTGGTTTGATTCGAAGAAGTGTCACTTTGATTTAAAAAAGGTTAAAATGGGATGGATTCTGATGGCATGACACTTGCAGAAAGATTCTGGTTGTTTTCAGTACAATGTAAAAGATTTCACATGCATGGCCAGATCGTCAGCTTACGTAAATTGGTGCAGTTCTCTTTAAGTCAATGCAGCAGTAGTAATTTAAACTGGCTGAGGATCTGGCCCAGAACTTTTAGTGAGGAAGAACTGGTTCTGTGGAATGTTAATGTGTGACTAAATTAAATTAGAATCCAGGAGGACAAGTGCGTGAAATGGGGCGGTGGGCGGGGTTTCCATAACAGGGGAAGGATGATTGAAGAGCAGACAAGAATGGGGAATAGGGTCAAAAAGCTACAAAGCTGCTTCCTCCTTCAGTGAGCCCCTGCTTGGTTAAATTCTGACTTAACAAAGACAAATTTTGGACAGCTAGGTCCAAATGCTAACCACTCTTAGACCCTGAGAAGTCCATTGCAATCAACCCACTCATGGATTTCTATATTTTCTACAAGGTCATTAGCGCTCTCTAGTTTTTAAGCAAATTTTGGTGAAATATGTATAAATGTAAAATCAAGGCTCCATCCTCCTCCGGACAAAATATTTATTTACAGTTTGCCACCTTCACTGACTCTTCTTCCACTTGATCTTCAGCCAACTGCTGGCTTTCTCAGCCACCTCTTTTTGTCCATATTTGTTTTATTTTTTTAGCATTGCCACTTCCAAGATCCTTCCACAGCAGTGAGTCACCCATAAATATTTTGCTTTCTGCTTTTGTGTACCCTACTCTATACTACCTTGGCAACCTAACTTATATCCTGGTGTCTGTGTACAGCCCAAGAAGCCAAGATGTGTGTTAAGTACCACTGTGGAAAAGGAAAGGAGACAGAATATGCCTTGCACTTAAGACCTACTTTTAGTAGCAGTAATAACAATCCTGTGCAAGAAATATTTTACAGCCTGCCTGTTGAAATTTGTGTTCAAGTCAGTCCTTGGGCATCTAGTCCTGCATGTCCCATCCTTCACTCTCAGAGTGTTTGCAGAGTTAGACTATCACGGTAAATATGAAGTTTTTCTATGAACTATTATAAGTTCATTACATACAATATTTTGTGGGATTGACCCTTTCCAATTTAGTCCAGATTTCTTGCATCTCCAAACTCACTGCTCTGATCTTCCTCAGTTCTTTTCTTTTTCTCTACCTTTGTTTGAAACCCATTTAGAAAAAAATGAATCCATATCCTCCCATATGGAAATGAAGCTACTGTGGTTTTGGTACTGCACTATTATTTCTGTGGTTATGTAGCTGACATCCCAGCTTTGAGTCCCCATTCTTCATTGCTACTTACTTAATTCCCCAAAAAGTAGGGGCTTGAGGATATGCCTGAGACAGAACTCAGCACTACATCAGAGCCAGTACTGTTAGTCCTCTAAATCAAAGTAACCATTCTTTTGTTTCCTTGTATACCATTTTCTCCACTGGACTTGAATGTACACAATACCTGGCAAGGTAGGCTAGTTCTGCCCTGGAAAGAGACCAAACCTGTAGATGGAATTCTAATACCCCTGCATGTATCATCCTCTTGCTTCCAGACTGGTCAAAGCGGCAAGTGATATGACTTGGCTGTATAACTATCCTATCCATTCTGAGTTTAGAACAGTCCCTCATTGAAGAAAACAATGTGTAATATGGATATGGTATTCTCTTCATTGTGCAATGAAAATGGCCTAGTCCTGTGGCTTAATCATAACTAACCATTCTATCTCATAAGAAAAGGAGTACTTGTGGCACCTTAGAGACTAACCAATTTATTTGAGCATAAGCTTTCGTGAGCATCCGATGAAGTGAGCTGTAGCTCACAAAAGCTTATGTTCAAATAAATTGGTTAGTCTCTAAGGTGCCACAAGTACTCCTTTCTTTTTGCGAATACGGACTAACACGGCTGTTACTCTGAATTCTATCTAATAACATTTCTGCCTCAAAGAGGGGTTGTGATTTATCTAGCTCATGTTTGTACAGCACGTTAAAGATGTGTAGCACTGTGTATGGGTAAATATTAAGTGTTAGTATGAATTTCTTGGTGTAAGACTGCATATAGCCAGAGATGTGTTTAGGCTCCTCGCCAGCCTGGGTTCCTATACAATCTTATTTATCTTTTTTTACATTTTTTTATTTAAAGATAAAGTCATCTAACTTTACTGAAACACAAAGTGTGATTGAGAGAAAATGTATATGCATTGAGACCTCTAGAGAATTTACTCTCTCTTTCAAGGCAATTTGGGGGAAGTGGAATTTGTCATTGCTGAATTTATATCAGTATTCTTCATTTGAACCTAGTTTTCATTTGATCCTCTTAGTGCTATTTCTAAAAGAACAGAATGTCTTGTTTCTGCAGATGGATAAGTGGGTTTACCTGCAGATAAGAATGGAATGGTCTCTTTACCAACAAAAGTTCCCTGTGAAACCTACCACATCCTCAACTAATGTGGAAAATATCACTGTATTCATAGAGCTGCTGCATTGCATTATGTGCCTCTCTTCTCAAAAGAGCTTCTCCCCTCCGCCCATTTTGTATACTTTTGCTTTTTTGTGGCCTTAATGTTCACAGTCAAAAATATGCTCTTAGAAAGACTGATGAAGATGATTTAGGTCTTGATTCAAATCCCACATGGCTACAATTAGGCTGTTTCACCATACTTTATACATTATGGGCCTAGTTTTTAAACACTGGTGCCCTAATAGGACGTTCAAATGCCATGTGTGGATATTCAGAACATCACTTAGGTGCATTTATTGTCAATTTAGACAGAGAAGAGCTTATCTGAGTGCCCAAATCTGGGGTTTGGATGTATTGTTAAGATGTTAATATTTGGAAATTAGGCTCTGTTTTTAAATGTATTCGATATTGATACAGTTATTAAATGTTATGTACTGAATTATTATCCAGGTTTTTTTGTTAAATACTAGATGGGTTAAAGTGTGTCTGTGAAAAATAGTTAGTTGCTTGTAAAGTAAAATGTGATCAAAAATACCTGCCTGCTTTGAGTTATGAACATGCAAGAAAAAGAGAAAGCACTTATTTTTGTTTTGAGGTTTGTTTGTTTTTATTTTTCCTAATATGACCAGTATTTTAAAGGTTATTTCTTAACCTAAGTACAGTGTACCTGAGAATAAATGACTTCCAGAAATACATTTATCAACAAATGGGAGTCATCCATAGCTTAAAGCACAGAGGGAAGTAAAATGATCTAAACAGAAAAAAGAGAGATTACATATTAATCTCATCTGTTTAGCTTAAATAAAAGATTAACATGTAACATACTAAACTTCCTGACTCAAGATTACCTAAAAACTTATTCTTTCCTAAGATCTAAGGTCTTTATATACATATAATTGGGGTGTGCGCTGTATGCCAACTACCGCATTGTAGACATACAAATATTTTTGCTTGCCTAGAGCACTACAGTCATCTCTATAGTATTTTCCATAATGAAACTCAAATCATCCTCTTATCTGGTGTCAAAATTTCATTTGATGTTGCTTAGGCGACTTTTCTCTGCTTATGGATTTTAGCCTTGTATAGAGAAAAGAATGCAAGTTTGATAAACAACACTGGTCAAATATATTGACCTGCTAGTGAGTCTGAAATGAAAATGCAACAAGCTAAAATCATACACAGAACTGATGGGTCTCTTTTGCACTGATTCAGATGTGGTTTACTGGATAGCGATATATGCTGGTGACGTGAAAATCACAATGATAATTTGACATATAGTGATCATATGCAAAAGCTGGTGGTTGTATTGGATTAATGGATCAGGTTTTCTGTGAGCCAGTATCTGTATTTCCTATAATGAGCATAGAGAAATACAAGGGAGAATACTGCAGATACTGAAATAGCTGTGTTTTTTTTGTAAAATTGTGACGATTCTCAGAAATACCACTTCCTATTAGTTGGCAGCATCCTGATATCAGAAAATTCTGACCGAGTAATGTTACAGAAATGTTACAGAAATAGTGTTGAACCACTTGTAACAGACTTAGTTACATTGTATTTTGAAAATATATATTATTACACACACATAATCTATGTTAAAAAGAAATTAAGGATGCAAAGTCAAGCACTCATTTAGGAAATGCCAGAGTTAAGGTTGCTCCGGCAACCTTAATTTGGCCTGCTTTTGCAAATGCATTATGGTAAAGCCTTTAATTACATGGTCACATGCTATTGTTTCCATAGTATCCCTACCTCATTCAAAGCACAGAATGGATGGTGCTCACTTAATGAGCAGCTATTCATTATTTTGTTTTCTACTCATTGTTTAAGGTGTGCTCCAATACCTTATTTACTGCACTCTGTTCAAACCCTGCTCTGAAGACAGAGTTATTAATTTCCTCATGGGGGGTTTTTTATGGTGCTTGTCACTATGGAAACTGAGTGCTTCACAAACATTAATTAATTTATTTTCACCTCTGTAAAATGGGGAACTGAAGTACAGAGAAATTGAGGTCCAAATTATCCACTGATTCTGGGTGCCCAATTTGTGATGCCTGGGATCTAAGTTTTCAGAGTGCTTATCATCATATAGCATTTTATGCATTCAAAGTGCAGCTCCCATTTACTTCAGTCGCAGCTGTGAGTGCCCAGCACTTCTGCAAATCAGACCCCAGGGTCTGAAGTTGGGCACCAAGAAAATGAAAACAAAGTTAGTGACCACCTGCTCAGCCCCAGGCAGGTGCATGCCACAGTGGATGGAATCTTTGTGGAATTTAGCTGTTAAACTCTAGCAAGTTTCAGTTGAGCATATGCGAACTGCAGTTTTTCAGAGGCTTATAATTTGGTCAAATTTGGGTGGATTTTCACAAAGAGAGCAAAATGCGCATCCCTGACCCAAAGAGCACCTCCTTGCCAAATTTCAAGTCCCTGCTCCAAAGCATGGCGGTGCTAGAGCTTTTCAAACACAAGATTGCCAGAACTGTTTAACATGGACAAAACAGTGTATTTTAGCCTTGTTCTCAGAAGTGTCTGAACATTTTTGGCTGAAATTATTCAACACTCACTCTGAGGCACACACCTAGCATGGAAAATATCAGCCCAAATGGTTAGTCTGGTGAAGTTATAAGCAACTGCAAACAGGATCTTATCATGGAAAGTATCGGGCAACCTTATCAGTGTTTTAAATAAATATATCAAACACTATCTACTCTTCATACCCATGCCCATTTCATTGCTGCTCTGCTTTGTTTTTCTCATGAACCTGAAACAAATACCAGTGGGGGTTCCAGCATCTGAATTACCATGCTAAAGTTATAGAAAATTCAAACTACCTTCCCTTGTATCTGTGCAAAGGTGTCTCCACCCCCCACCCCCAAATCTTTTTGAATGTGAATTTGGTGTTACTTACTATTCATTTAAGTCCTCTTACATTTACAGAATAGGAACAGTCCAAGCAACAAGAGAACAAATTTACTTAGACTAGATGCCTCAGCTCTGATCGAGAGGAGAGTTCACATGTTGATTCATTGATGTTGGTGCTTCTGCCGAGGAGTGCCAACAAAGATACCAATTAATATATATTATAATGGAGGATTCTGTGATATGGCTACCCAGTTCCTATATTCTTATCTCCTTACTGCCACTGTTATAGCTGAGTGCTGTACTAATTAATATAACACTGCTGCAAAGTAGATGGTATCATCCCCATTTTATAGCTGCGGCAAAGGTGTGAATTAAACCCAGATCTCTTGAGTCCCAGGCTTAACCACAAACTATCTTTCCTCCCTCTTGATTGAAACCACTAGCTCATTTTATACAGACCCGTGGAAGCTTTTGAATGGTAAGAACATTTCCACAACGCATCCCCTGTGCCAGGTTAGAACAAGTGACCTAGACAAGAAAGGCGCAGCATCCTATTTCAAGTCCCTTCCACTTGGTGTCTGTCCACAGAACTGTGAAACAAAAATGTTCCTCTGTAAAACACAGTTTGGTACACTGGTGGCTGTTCCCCTTTGAATTTGTAAGCAGAGTTTTTGGAAAAATTAGAATTCCAGGGAAGACTGGCAGAAAGACAGCTTCACTGACAAGTGACTGAGAGGTATAACCAGAGGGGATGAGAAGAGAGTAGAGAACAGAAGGGAAGTACTGGGGACATGACTGGGGACATGACTAGGGAAGGTGTCAGGACATGTGTAGGCCTGGTGAGGCTTGAGAAAAGAGTACCACCAATTCTCCTTCCCTTCAGTGCAGCCCTTGATTTATATATAGCTTGCATAAGCCAGTGGTTTTCATCCTGTGCTTTTTTAGAATGAGTATTGTCAGAGACTTACCCTTAATAAACTGTAAGTAAGTGAAGTTAATAAGATACCAAAGAGTAGCAATCTTTTACCTTACGTCTGTGACGAACTCTTGGTCAGTCAGTCTCTTTCAAGAGCTATTATAAGGATTTGTTTAGGCTCATTAACACTAGACTGCAGAATTTCTATGTGAGGAATGTGTATATTTTTTTATTGGGTTTGTTGTAATAATTGTTTTCTGACCATTGCCAATTATTCTTGGCAAATATTGTCCTAGTACAAAAAGACTGTGAATAGCCACTACTCTTAGCAGGCTTATAGAATTTGTTTCTATGTGTATATAATAGCAGTGGCTTCAGTCTGATATGTTGGAGGCAGGTGCTATGCAAGCCCTCCACATACCGCTGCTAACGCATCTTAATTCTGACCCCTGCTACCACAATCCTGGGCCTTTACTGAGGAGAGAGTTCTAATTGTGCTAAATTATGTGGTCATTTCATAATTTAAATAAATGAAGACTGGGAAAAAACTACCAAACTAATTTTTACCTGTGACCTACATCAGGTTTAGAACCCAGGTAAAGAAGAATGTACAATACCTCAGTGACCTAACCAGTCCCCTTCCCGCCCCCCATTGGAAGCATTCTGGAGAGTCTCTGTATATACATTTTTTCAGCCCTTACTAAGCTTTCATAGCGCTTGAGAATATCTTGGACTGAAACTCTTAATTGGAAACAATAAGTTTATGACCCACTATGGAACACAACAGGAAAAGGAAATCAAATTAACGAAGCAACAAAAAGAAGCTTACATATTTACACAATACTTTTCTTGTTCTCGGAACTTTCCATGTCATCATTTTCCCACAAGTCTTTGTTCACCACCATGTCTGTTTGGAGCCTTTTTCTTCTTCTCAGCTTGCTAAGAGGGGACCACTTTCAAGTGACTCTTGCTGCGTGTAAGTTGTCTTGTGAAGTGTTACCTGAGGCTCCTCTGAATCGCTCAGCCCATCCTGCTCCAATGGAGTATTCACTCCTGTCACAAACGCTTCAGCATTGGTCCCTACATTTTTGTTCTCAGTTTCTGAGGTAACCAGGTTGAAATCCTGTCATCTTCTTGTAGCTCCTTTGAGTGTCCTAAGGGATAACTTTGATCTTGGTTTTGAGTCCCAAATGGACCATTTCTTGACTCAGAACTGAATAAAGTCCATAGCAAGGTTATAGTCACCTCAGGAAGTCTATCCTTTCTCTTGATTTGATGGAAACAAGCCAGCTCTCCAGTTGTAAAAAGTTCCCCCATATGATCGTCCATCATACTACTTAAAACTCTTATACTTTATGTAAGGGTATTCAAATTTGCTCTGTCAAACATATTTTTGTATTGTGTATATATAGTCCAAATGATCCAAATTCCTTTGTTCCTCTTCCAAAGCGTTAGGGTCCTCAGCTGCTGATCAAATACGAGGAGTCATGAGGTACCATTATACCTCTTGATTTCTCTTTTTTATTGAGTTTTGAGAAACACTGAAATCATCGGGTACCGTTAGTCAGTCAGACTCTATCTTAGGCAAAAGCGTGAGCAAGAACGTCAATAACCATGCTCCCCATTGGAGATACCTGCACCCCCAAGATGTTAGTCCCCTCACTGCCTTAGTGGGCACGCTCCTTTTACCAAAAGCACCATATTTTTATGTTGTTTCTGTGTTTTATCAAATAAAATTCTCTCAGAGGTTGTTTAAGGGTTTTGTAACCCCACAGTGTCCAGTTATTTTAGTATCATTGCATAACTTTAATACTAGTTATATAGATTCATCTACCTGCAGCCAGTGCCTGGTGTGTTTCCTATTGCCTATACAAAATTGCATCTTCTAAATTCCAGACTTTTCCACTGTGACCAAAAGCATTTACTTTCCTCTGTATTCTGAGAGAACACTACTATATTCCACAATGGTTGTGGTTCTCTTCTATTGCGAAATTCTGTTGTTTCACCACCATTCACTGTGGTAGCTGAATGCCACGTGAATTTACAATCTTTCACTGGTGCAATATTCCCTGCTTCGGGACTCTTTCACTCTTAGATTGTAGCACTCTTGTGAATCCTCCCCATTCTTGGGCAAAAACTTGGTCTCAGTCTCTAAATATATGCATCTGTCTAATATGAAAGGGTTGGTTTTTTTTAAATCATGGATGAGACCAAAGTGGAGGGCAATCAAGTGCCTTTTTGTAATTCTTTAAATACTAAATTGCACTCTGCCAACCACTAAAAAGGCTGTCCTTTTCAATGAATTCTATACAATAGTTTTACAACTGACAAATGGAGAAATAAGAGCAGAGCCTTTTAAGACTCTTTCCATCTGTGAGAGTTTGAGGCAATATAGAGCTGGCTGATTCCCCAATGACCTTTTTGGAACCTCCTTCCTCACTGATCATATGGCAGGGTAGGCTACTTCTTCTTGAAACTACTTATATATCTGTATCTTCTTGAAACTACTTATATATCTGCATATCTGTAGGCTCAGTTTCAAAATGGTATTCACAAGCTTTATACCATCCAGTACTCTCTCTGTAAATAATTACAAATTCATGGGTGTAGTGCATAATCTAAAGAGGCAGCACTACTTTATATTTGAAATAGCCCCAAAACTGCCAATTTTCAAAACCCCGAGTTGAGAGCCATTGTGGAAAATGAAAACAACTACCTTGTGTATCATCAAGTTGTGGCAAAGGTTAGAAATCCTTTAACGGTGACTTCATTGTTTTCCTATAGACCTCACAAACTCCAGTGCTCTTAGGAGAGATTTTTAAAACACGGGCCTCCTTTTTTTGCACCTGCTGCAACACCTCCACACACACACACTAATCCACTGATTCCCAAACTAGGGGTTGAAACCCCAAGTGGGGTTGCACCATCAGCCGAGAGGGTCACGGTGATCCCAACTGTGCGGAGGAGGCCATTTTGCTCACATGTACGGTGTGGGCAAGATCACGCTGCAAAATGGCCTCCTCCGCTCAGCATGACCTTGCACGTACAGGGCATGCAACGTCACACAGTGTGGAAAATGCCATTTTGTATTGACATACTTCCTGCTGTCTGGGATCGTGGGAAGCAATAAAGCTGAAAATGCAGTCAAAATGTTTGGAAACCGCTGCACTAATCCTTTCAGAGTAGCTACCTAAACTGTCACTGAGTCCCTGCTCACAGCCACTTAAATCCTGTCTGCGCGAGGAAGTGTTCTAAACATTTCTCACCATTGCTACACAGAGTTCAATTCCAACAATGTTCGGAACTTCGGGAGCCCTAGTGTGGTCAGCCCACCACCTGCTAATACCGTTTTAAGCACTGTGCTGGCAAGTCTTGCTCTGGGCAGCTCTAATAAACCCAGTGTTTAAATTGGCTTCAGTGGCTGTCAGCTTGTCTACACGAGGGCTCTCAACATTGCTAACGCCAGAAAGGGGCCTAAGGGTTAAAGCCAGCAGGGTTGGGCAGGTGCATCAACCTCCCTACGTACAGCTGTTCTGAATCTCAAAAAGATACTCATTTCGACTGACTTACTGGAGCCCTTGTGGTTAAGAGGAGCTGCTGTTAACTAGCTCAATTTAAAAGCATATATTGCTCTCATCAATTAACCCAACTCATAAATACATTAGATGTCTAAGAGTGACTGTAAACCTGTTCTGTGAGTTTCCTTCCCCATCTCAAATAGAGCTGCTAGCACAAAACGTATTTTTCATACCTCTACTGCTTTTGCCACAGTAATAATGCTTTAAGTGAATGGGGTCAGCCATGCCGAAATATGCTTTAAATTTTCATTCTTTTAACGTTTACAGGATTCCAAGCTCCCACACCCAGAGGAGCTTGCCACGGCACCAAAAAATCAGAGTGTTGCTGCTAACCTTAACAAGCGACAGACAACTGTAATCATGGGCAGACACTCACAGGAGAAAGCCACTCCTTTTGGTGAGATAGCCAGCTCTTTGGTGAGCCGATTATCTGAACCGCAGAAGATGACTAAAGCCCTTCTAAAACAGCTTAAACAAGTGAATTTACCAACAGTGATGCGCCCTTTAAATAAGAGTTTAATCAAAGATGACAGATGGAAAAACATAGATGAAGCTCAAGAGAAACGCAGATATTTTCTTTATGATTTCTGTAAAAAATACAGTAGTGAGAACCGGCTTAGAACCCATCTAGTGCGTATGGTGTCCAGAATATACGTGGAGGATAGACACAAAATCTTATACTGTGAAGTGCCTAAAGCAGGCTGTTCCAACTGGAAAAGGGTTCTGATGGTGCTTAATGGACTTGCCTCTTCAACATTCAGTATTAGCCATGATGCCGTGCACTATGGAAAGCATCTAAAGAAATTGGACAGTTATGACTTAAAAGGGATACAGACACGTTTAAATACCTACACCAAGACCATATTTGTACGTGACCCCATGGAAAGATTGGTGTCTGCATTCAGGGATAAATTTGAACATCCAAACAGCTACTACCACCCAGTGTTTGGAAAGGCAATTATTAAGAAATATAGACTTAATGCACGTGAAGAGGCCCTGAAAACCGGATCAGGCGTGAAGTTTGAAGAATTCGTCCGATATTTGTTAGATTCCCATCGCCCAGTAGGGATGGACATACACTGGGAGCAGATTAGTAAACTCTGCCATCCCTGCCTCATCAACTATGATTTCATAGGGAAATTCGAAACGCTAGAAGAAGATGCCAATTACTTCTTGCAACTGATAGGTGCTCCAGCAGATCTGAAGTTTCCTAATTTCAAAGACAGACATTCCTCCGATGAAAGAACAAATATGGAAGTAGTGAGACAATACTTAAAGGAGCTGTCAGGTTCAGAGAGACAGTTGACCTATGATTTTTATTACTTGGATTATTTAATGTTTAATTATACAATGCCAATTGTATAGCTCTGAATGATTTCAAAATTCCATCAGACATTTAATGATTTTGGCCTCAGACCAGCAACTGTAATATTACCATACAGTTCTGAGTGGAAGAAATGTAACTACTAAGTGTAATTGTCTTGACTTAGTGGAGATTTTATAAATGAAAGTGACACCAATTGAGACAAAATTGTTGGAGCAATGCACAAAAGAGACCTATAAACTATCTAATTTGCAATAAAAGGTCTGAAAAAAGCTGCTTTTGAATATGGATTATATTGTGGAAGCAGTAATCCAGCCAGCTGTTTCATTAGCTCAGCTAATGTTCTTGTAATGGTTGAAAAACATTCAAAATAGCATGGATTTGTGTGTGTCTATATAGGAATAATGTGTCGAGTGTTTTGAATGTATATTTTTTGCTGTCTGTGGCATATTAATAAAAATCATTGGCTAATTCTGTAAGACATATGTAGTGTTATCAGTGGCAGTGATGTACCCATTTATCACCTACTCACCTCTTGGCATTTTAATTTTTAAATAGAAATCCATCATGTGATGTAAACTATGATCCAAATCCTGAACCTAGTGGCCATCCTCGGTGTCTGGGCAGAATCAGAGTGGAGGCTGTGGAACATCTGCAGAGGTTTTCTGTGGAGGTAACATCAGTTCAATGGCTATTATCCACCTCCACCGACAGTGGCAAATCCTCCAGCCATGTCCCCTGCTAACTGTTGCCCGTGGGGTATGCACTCATTATTTCAGGACCATTGGTAACCATCAGTAGGAATTGCTCTATTGCAACAGATGCTTCCATCAGAATGCCTGCCACTGGTAGTGCTCTGTGTTCTGTTACCTTTTCTCTCCTTTGCTGAGCTTGGGCCATCAAGCAGCAAACCTCAGAAAGATGGAGGATGGAGCATTCTGAAATGACAGGAAGGGAAATGGCCACTGTAATCCCTGAGGCAGAATTATGGAATTTGAGTACAAAATCCTATCATCCTGGTTATAAAGGAGTGGAACCTGGGGGCAAGAGGGTGGAATACCCTGTCTGTGGCAGATAGAATGAAGCCAGGTATATCTTGAGACTATTGTATTTAACTTTATAACTTTTATCTATATCTCTGTGAGCCAGGGATTGTACAATGGCTGGTTGGGGAGGGTTGTCAAGCTCCTCGAGGAACTAAAATCACTTGGAGGTCATTAATGCAAAATCCCAAGGCTGGTTATGGAGATACCCAGCCCTTTAAGGCTTGGGCTTTCTGAGGAAAAGGGGAAATGACTGGTTTTAGGAGGCTGAGAAAAAGCTTTTTGGGGGTGTAACAGACTCAGGGGTTGCCTTTTTGATTCAGTAAATGGACATGGCCTTTTGTTCAAGAGAGCACCCAACCCTGCTGAAGGGTTGGAAAGACTGTGACCTGCCAGGGTCTCCATAGGACAGATGGGGATTTAGTTCCTGGTTTGGTTTTGTATGTTTTCATTTTTATCCATGAATAAACCAGCTCTGCTTTGGAAGAGCTACATGGTCATTGGTAAAAACACTCTAATTATTCTGAAAGAGAAACTAAAGAGCAGGAGTTGGACATTTGTCAGACCTGCTTAGGATAATCACAGTGAAGTGCCAGCGGGACTGCAGGCTAAAACCTCGGGTTGGAAGGGAGTGGGACATGCATCTCTGCCCAGAGAGAGGTAAAGGCCTGGGACCTGAGCAAATCATGGAGGTGGGGTTAAAGGTGCAGTTATTCTGAAACTGTGACACCATCATCCCTGATGCAGACAGTTTCTTCTGACGCATTATGGAATAGATGCTTGGAATGTCCCAGAATGGGGGGAACCCTCTGCAAAAACTAAGGGAAAGTCCCCATAAAATCTCTACTAAACCTATGAGAACCAAAACCCTACCTTTTTTTATAGTTTTGAACAGTTGCTTCCAGTCTCGGAATATGAGGAATTTTAGAATGAGGAGACCATTCTACAGGAAACTGTCATAAGTAAGTGACTCCCCCTTCTTCACTATCAGAATTACTGCTTCCCGGATTCGTTGTGCCAAACGACTGTATGGCCCTGATCTTGCCAAAGGCAGTCGCTGGGGTGGGGAGATAGGAGAGCTATTTAGCCACCATATATACACTCTGAGGAATAGGGGGACCCTAGTGCCTTTTTCTACTCTCAACTTTCAGCCTGTGGCAAAGGAGAAGAGAGGGGAGGCCAGTTCCAACCCCAAAAATGCTGCTGCACGCAGCCGGTTCCCTCGCCAGTGGAACTGTTGAACTGCTGATGAGCACAGGTAAGAGCACCACTCAGAGCTGAAGGCAGAGAAGTTCCACACTGAGCCATTAGAGGGGAGACCCTACGTTCCTCGCTGCTAGCTGTGCTTGTAGTAAGGGGAAGGAAGAGTCCACTCCCCACATGACTGGAGCATGTGGAAGGAGGAAGAGGACACCTTTCAGCTCTCCTCCCAGTGAGGAGGAGGAAAGTACAGCTAGGAAGGGAACAGGCAGCCTGTATTGAGGAGACTGTATGCAAAGGTTGGGTGGAACTCCCTCAAAAGGCTGTGTCCATTGGGGGCATACAAGTGTGCTCATCTGAGGATGACCTCCGTGTACTACTCTCTATAAGGGAGTGCAGCCCCAACCACCTCGGTTCCTGGACCTCTACCAAAGAGAGCTAGCAGAACTCACCCAACTCATGCCTTTAGTGAATAGAACCTTCTCAGCCCCTTTTTTTGTACTTACTTAGTTTAGTGCAAGTATTTAACTAATCCTGAAATTCCCCCCTCTTTTCGTAAGAACATAAGACTGGCTATACTGGGTCAGACCAATGCTCCATCTAGTCCCTTGTCCTGTCTTCTCACAGTGGCCAATGCCCGATGCTTCAGAGGGAATCAACAGAACAGGGCAATTATCAAGTGATCCATCCCCTGTCATCCACTCCCAGCTTCTAGCAGTCCCTTGCCCTGGAACTTTCTAGTTCCTTCACCAGGGCTACGCCCCACCCCAAGACCCATAAGCATTTCAAGTGGTGCGTCTCTTGTTCTGCTATTATACTGCAGTCTGATGCCCATATCCAGAGCCTATTTTGCCTGGGTGAATTGCCACAGATTGCACATCATCACCTAGTGTGCAGTCTGCAGTGCCTTTAATCCCTGGACCAGAAAGCAAAGAGACACATGAGGCTCCAGGCTCAGATGTTTAGAGCCCAGTGCTCTGGCAGGTCCATTGCTGGTGTGGAGACCAGCACCAGTGCTGACATCCTCACCAATCAAACCACAGAATCACCTCCCAACTCCAGGCTCAGTGCTGCCTTCTACTAAGGGCTCCAGACGAGGATCGCACTTATCCTGGGCGGGGAGCTACTATCTCAGCCAGTGTTGCTCTGGCTGAGAGAATTTCTCCCTGCAGACAGTAACCCTCCTGAGGACCCATATTAGTCATTGTTGAGGGAGAACAAACTGGGGCATCATCCATCTCCCTGCCTGGTGAGCATGGGCAGCCCAAGGAACTCTTGAGGAGAATGGCCGTACATAAGTGATCCACTTTGACATTTTCTAGGTTCAAACTACAGAAAAACTGGCTCTGTCCCTCAGAAGTGGCTGTCTTAATTCAGCCAAGAACACCTGGCTTTCACCTGTCTCATTCCCTCCTGTAGCCAGAGAAGGATATTTAGCAAGGGCCATCAGTTTTTATTCCAACAGCCACTGGCCAATTTTCCGGTGGTATCAGCAGCACAGGAGAAGTCTAGGGAGCTGCAACCTCTCAATCACCCCCCTCAGACAGAAAGAGGCATAAACTTTCTATTAGAAAGTCTTGACTTGCGGGACACCTGTTTTCATGTGATGATCAAAAGAATTCGCACCAAATACCTCAGGTTCTGTGTGGGGTCAAAGCACTATCTCTTCAAAGTCCTGCAATTAGATCCATCCACCATGCCTCAGGTATTCACCAACTGTCTTGCTGTAGCAGATGGTCACCTCAGATACCCAGATGTCTTTGTTTGCCTGTACTTTGATGACTGGCTGCTAATAGCCAAGTCTCAGAACTTGACATGGGTAGTTCAATACATGTGCAGTCTCTTCTAATCACTGGGTCTCCTAATTAACAGGGCAAAAGCTTTTCTTCATACCACACATAGGATCTCTTTTTTTCAGGGCACATCTCCACTTGACCAAAGCCAGGGCTCTTCTCACAGAAGAGACATACCTCAGGATGCAACAAACTCTGACTACACTCAGGGAGCAACCAGAACAGACATTCAATTTTACGTAAGACTCTTGGGCCTGATGGTCTCCTTCCATATGTCATTCCTTATACTCATCAGTCCATGAGACCATTGCAACATTGGCTTGTAGTACAGAGCACACTTTGGTGTAAGGTATATGGCTTGGTCATTGCCCACACAAACAAAGGCCACATTCACTGCTCAGAAACCAAGGGGGGGGGGAATAGTATGTGATCAGAACAAACACAACAAAATGCAGATCGGGGGATTGCATGATGAACCCAAAGGATAAGAACACTATACCAGGCTGGAGCACTTACAGTAATGATATACAAGTTGAAAAGATATTTGTGGGAAATCATTGGTCTATGTGAAATTAGATGGGAAGGCAAATAAGAATGCTACCACAATGAACACAGGATATCGATACTGGGAAGAAAAGATGGTGGATACCAGGATGGAGTTGCATTGGTGCTAAAGCTGAAGGCAAGCCAGGTTCTAATGTTATTTAACCTAATATCTCCTCATATATTTGAAGGTCAGATTTAGAATCAAATCTGAATCATATAAAAATACATGCACCGAACACAGTAGTGCCCAAGTCAAAAACCGATGAATTTTATAGCAAGCTACAGAAAGCAATATAAGACGCTTCAAGATAAGACATGTTATTGGTGATGGGAGATTTTAATGCAAAAGTAGGACAGGACTAGAATTTCTGTGCTGGAGCCATAGGCAAATTCAGACCTGCTGAAGAAAATGCAAGAGGAGAAAGGCTACTAAATTTCTACATAAGTAACAAGTGGGTGATACTGAACACGCTATTTCAACAAAGAAAGCTGTGAGCAAGTGTAGTTGGATGTCACCTGATGGGCAAGTGAAGAACATGATAGACTTTGTACTTGTGAATTGCAGATGGAAATCAAACGTGTGGTTGTACAGATCATTTGTGGCCGATATTGAATTGGATCGTCTATTAGGGCTGGCACTAATGAAGTTGAGGCTACCAGCAACTGAAAATGTACCAAGAAATAAAATTTATGACAGGGACAAATTGAAAGTGCCAGATATCCGGAAGGAACACAAAGAAGTCATGCAGAGAAACATCACATCTCTGGTGAAAGAAGAAATGATTGTTGAAGAGACATGGAACAATGTAAAAAATGGGATTATGAGAGAAACTGGGTACAAAGCCAAAATGAAGAACCCAAAGTGGATACTGATGGAGTGCTGTAATTGAGTGACAAGCACAGGAAGCTGAAGGAAATAAAAAGGAAGACAAAAATCTAAGAGCTAGGTTTAACAGGTTGACTAGAAAGAGAAAATAGAGAGAGACAGAAACAATTGGTTATGTGAACTATGTAACGAAGCAAAAGAATACACAAAGACAAATATGGCACGGGTTGTATCACATGATAAGAAAACTGACTGGGACATATGCGTTGAAGATGTCAGTGGTGAGATACCAGCATGGGCAAATAATTGAGGACAAACAAGAAATGAAGTGATGAAAGAATATTTTGAAGAGCTGTACAACATACAGAAGATGGTCAATGAAACAAACAAGGGAGAGCAGATGCTGGAATTCTTAGAAGAAGTAAAGATCTCAATGGAAAGTCTGAAAAAGAAAAAGGTGCCAGCAAGTGACAACATAACCATGCAGCTTTACAAACAACAGCAAGTGCTGAGCGAATGGGGGAAAGTGATAATAGTACCAATCTATAAAAAAGAAGATAAGAGGAATTATCTTATTGAGCATGCCAGGAAAAGCATTCACCAAGCCATTGCACAGGAGAATGAAGAAGTATGTGGAAGCAGCACTTGCAGAGGAACAGGCCGGAGTCAGACAAAGTACAGTAGATCAGCTATTTGTGATAAGACAGATATTGGAGAAGTACATAGAACACAACTGAACCTGTTACAACAACTGTGTAGACTTTGAACAGGCATTTGATATCATGTGGCAGAAAGGGTTATGGCAAGTCTTGACAGTGTACAGCATCCCTGAGAAATGATCAAGCTGGTGTTGCAAGTGAATGAGTGCAATGAGAGTAGACAAGAAACTGACGGAATGGTTCAGCATGACCATAGGAGGGGACAAGGATGCAGATTTGTTATCATCAGATTTGTGCACCTTTGTTTTGGAATCAGTAATGGCTGTAGCACTGAGATGAAACAAGAGGAGTGCTATTATGTGGGAGGAGTGTGCATCACCTTAGACCAACAGACAGTGTTGACCTCATAGTATTGACCCAGGAGGATTTACAGAAAATAACTGAAAAGGTAAATTGGAAAAGCAGAAAATTTGGACTGAAGATCAGCACAGAGAAGACAAAATTATGGCAATTGGAAGATGAGAGGAAGAGGTAAAGATCAAACTTGGAGACAAAGAACTGGAACAAATGGAACAAATTGTGTACTTTGGAGGTCTAGTATTGAAGATGACACAAAAAGAGGAATCAGAATAGCCACTATTGAATTCAGAACACTCTGTAAGAGCTGGAAGGCTAAAGACATTGCGATAAAAACAAAAATCAGTATGTGTGAGACCGTTATCGTGCTGATACTGCCGTATGGACTGGAATGTTTGAAGTATGAGGAAAGCCAACAAATAAAAGATTTTGACTGTGAAAATGAACTAGCTGAGAGGACTACTGAGTGTTTGAAGACTTTAAAAAGTAAGAAATGAAGTGATGAGAAAATGGTTAGGGAAAGAAATAACATTGTTATAGGAGATCCAAGAAAGACAACTGAGTTGTGTCTTGGAGATGGGTCAAGAATGGACCCAGAAAGGATACCATATGTGGTAGTATATAGCACAAGGAACTAGGAAGAGAGGAAGACCAAGGATGCATTGGATATCTGTGGTGAAGAATAACACAAAAGAAAAAGGTTTAAAGATAAATAAAAATGTGAAGTTGGTATAAGACAGAAAATGGTGCAAAGGCTTCATTTGGCCCCCATTTGTCACTGCTGAGCTGATGGATGGGAATCAAAGAGAAAGACAGAGAGAAGACATTACGCCCAAATTCGTACAGTCTGCAGAGGAGGCTGTCTTTCACTCTTTGTATGATTCTATAGCTATGTTTCTGGGAGAACAGAGACAGTATCCTTCCAGGGGGGGCCCTTCATTCTTGCCTCCCTTGCTCTCTTAATCACACCAATGCTTCCACTCTGGGATGGGGTGTGCTCTGTGAAGAACTTTGGAATGCCTGGGATTCCAAGCTCTACCTCAGCTTGTGTTAGAGCTCACAACAGTGCTGTGGGCTCTCGTGACCTTTCATCAGACACCACAACAGAAAGCAGTACAGGTAGTCATCTGCAACGCGGCCATGTACTACATCAGCCAGCGGGGAAGAGCACGTTCCCTTTCCCTCTTCTCAGAGACAAGAAAGTTGTGACTGTGGTGCACAGAAATCAGGTTCACCTGAAAGCCACACATCTGGCAGGGCAGAAGAATGTGCAGGGGGATGTGTTGAACAGAAAAACATGGGACGAGCACACAAAGTCTCTAAAAAATAAGTGACCACAGCTCTGTTTCACAGAGATAGACCTCTTTGTTTCAAAGCACAACACTAAGTGCAATTTATACTGCACCAGAAAAAAAAGAGACAAAAATTCCCTTTGAGACAAGTTCCTGCTGAACTGAAGTCAACATCACCTGTACACCTTCCCTCCCTGGCCCCCAGGGCCCATAAGAAAAATCAAGGCAGACACAGCTAGTGTGGTACCTAGACCTCCCTGCACCTGTCTGGAGAACCAACCTACCCTCCACCTCTCTCTCCAGGCCTCCTGTCTAAGCAGCAAGGGAGGAGTCTACATTCTAATCCTGAGACAGTGTGGGGGATAATCTGTTAATTGCAGACTCTTTCTGCTCACAGGGAATCCAGATCATCCCATTGCAATATAGGAAACGCTCCGCTCTCAAGTGCTACAAGTAAAAATGGATTTGGTTCTCCATCTGGGCCAGTTCAAACAAAACAAAACAAAAACAAAGCCTAACCCTATCTCAAGCCAGGGTCCCTGCAACCCAGGGCTACTATTTATACCTGAAATCACAAGGACTAGCCTTAGCTTCCCTCAAGGTGTGTTTAGCTGCCATTTGAGTCCTCCAGAGGCATATTAAAGACGGGCCTATATGCTCTGCTTTTAGGTTCCTGAAAACCATTCTTTCTACAAAGGAGCCTCCTCTGTCCTTGGATTGAAACTTGTACCGACCAAACTCATAGGCTCTCTCTTTGAGCCTCTTAGAGGACGGTGTTTTAGAGCATTTCCCTATGAAGGCAGCCTTTCTTATAGCCGTCAATTCCTCAAGAAGGACTAGTGAACTCCACCCATTCGTGACCACACCACACTGCACCATGGCTCATAGGGACAAGGTGACCCTGAGGCCACACCCTAATTTTATGCCCAAGTGATGTCAAACTTCACCTTATCCAATACATCTCCATTCTGGAGTTCTCTCTACACCCCCGCGGCCACTCCCAGGGAACACCTCTGCACACTCTAGATGTTAAAATGACACTGCTTTTACCTGAAGAAAATCAAACCCTTTAAAAAATCCAACAACAGACTATTCATAGCCTATGGGGAAAGATACCAGGGAGAACCTATTTCCAAGCAGAGATTGTCACATTGAATAAAAAGACAAATCTTAGGTAACCCTGTAGAGACTGTGGTCCTACAGATGTATTCCACCAGAGCCACTGCTGCACCTGAGCATGTCTGAGCACATTCCTATTATGCAGATATGCAAAGTAGTAACATGAAGTTCAATGCATATTGTTACCAAGTACTGTTCCTTAGACTTGGCATTCTACTCTGACGCCCAATTTGAGAGAGCGCTGCTACAGTTCAAGACCACTTCACCCCCCTTCTATCCAAGGGGCACTGCTTGCTAGTTTCCTCTGAGTGGGTATGCACACCGGCCTTCAAAAAAGAATGGAAGTTTGCTCACAAGGAACTTTTGATCTTCAAGTATTGCCCCTATGCAGATGTACTGGCTAAGTCATGTGACAACTATTAACTGCCTAGGCTTCGTTAGGATTTTACCTCTTTAGTTAACTCAAATACACTTTTTTCCCTAGTGAAGACAAGACCTCTGCGTCCTATTCTGTTGTTTCTCTGTCCTAATGAGTATTCACTCGCAGTTTAAATCATCTGTGAATTCCTTTGAGGTGCTGTTTAGACCTCTTCAAGATTGTTAAAGATTTTAAATAACAGATGACCCAACACTGACTCCTCTGACACCCTTAACTTTTCTTTTGCTTTGTGAGGTTTTCTGCATGCATATCTACTGCAATTTTAACTCTCGTACAACATAATGTTTTTGTGTACTAATGAGTCTCAAAGATTTTGTATGTTTCCACCATGCATGAAAGAGAGAAGGGTTTTGATCCCACTAATAAGGTATACAGGCCAACGGTGTGTTTGAGTTTTGTAGGAAATATTTATTTCAGCAGTATAGATAGAATGATAAACTACAAAGTCGCTGAATGAGAACCAAACCTTAAACTTGTCCCCACTAAATGAATGATAAAACTTCCATTATCCTCAGTGGTGCAGGATTGGGGCCTGAAAGGGATTTTGGAAAATACGTATTTATATTTTTGTTGGACAAGCGGCATGGTCTCACTTCATGAAAAATATGATTTCACCAATTAATTCTTATTAGTTAAAAACAGTGTTTAAATCAAGAGGGGAGAGATGGTGTTAAAAAGTGTTGAACTTGTGCTAATGAGAGCAAAAATGAACAAAGAGCACTGATTAATGGTCATTTGCAGACACGCATCACCTCCTTGGATTTTGCAAGTCTAATAAATTTTGCATATACGCTTTGAGGTGGGAGGGCACAAGCTAAGTGTGTATGCACAAAACCATAATTGTTTTAGTTGCACTGTTATTCAATCACACTTGTGAAAGTAATTTAACTTCAGTGTGTGCTCAACGTCAGATGTCATAGCCCCTAACTGCACTTAAAATTCATTTTTTTGAAAATCTAACTCTGACTGTTGTAAGGAAAAGGCTCTCCCCGGTCCTCTTCAGCAACCTGAGGGATTAGGATGATCTCAGTAGCAGACTCTAGATTGTACTTTGCCTCATTAACCACATTTTGAAACTCACCATCCTGCTTTGCCAGGAATTAAGTTACATGATTTAAAATTAGCATAAGAGTTTAGTATAATTGAATTGGGACTGTGATATTTGACTTCTGAGATTACAATAGATAAAGGACTAATTTGCAGATAACCTCTATTTTTAAAAGTAAATTTTAAAAGGTCACAGGGAGTCTGGGTTGTAAATCAGCTGACGTTTAGAAAGATCAGTAAGCGAAATCATAAATTGAAGGTCGTCCAATATAATCTATATAAAAATCCACCAATGTTTGTTGTACTCAAAATTATATGATGTGTTTTTGGCTGAGGTACAAAAATGCACATTGCAGTATAGTAGGCAATAGTATCTTTAGGCCTACTAAAAGGATCAACTGCAATAAGCAATGCCTGTCTTAGGGAGTTACGTTAAGGTATCCACATGTCTTCCAGTTTAATTTTTGTTTGACCTTTTAAGCTTACTTTGCTATTTAACTAATATTTGGTCACTTGATACAGGTTTTGCTGTAATAATACGTAGTAGTTTTATATGTCCTGTGTTCTGAGGATCTCAAAATGCTTTTCACACATAAGTCAGTTAAGTGTCACAGCCACATAGGCACAGAGAAGTTGAATAGCTTGGCAAAAGCATTACAATGAGTCAGTGGAAGTGCTGGAATGGAACCTACGTGTTCCAATGTTCATTCTGTTCTAATCACTAAACTGCACTGCCTCCCTCCTGGAACAAACAGCTAACAGTTATTTATTTTAGGCAAAATGAGGAAAGTAAAAATTTCCTATACTTCCCCTTTTTAAGGCATCAAAATTAATTCTTCAAATCAAATTAAAATACACTGGTTTGTGTGTCCATGAGAACTAGAGGCCAATTTAAAATATATAGATATAGATATTTACACCAAAGCACTCACTGGGAGAACTTCCCCAAAAGACCAAACTTACTGGAGCTATTCGGGCCCCATATATTAGTGTCAGGTGGCTGCTTTTAACTTGGAGATCACCAATTTAATTTTAAATGGAGTGCAAATTACAAAATTACACGTTTACAAAATTGGAGAGGAAATTATCTTAATAGAACTCCAGGAAACTCAGAGTGTGTGTGTATGTGTGTGTCACACTTATATATAGGTTTGGGAGGATTAAATTTTTATTGGTAAATGTCAGTAAACACCGATTTCACTGTACACACATAAATTAATGAACAAATATTTCCACTGACAACAATCTAAATACACAGATAGAGAAAGTAAGAAAAATGCTGCTTGAGAACTTAGAGTAAAAATCCAGTGGTTTCAACTTTCGGATTCGGCTTGTTACAAATGAACTAGCGAATGACAAGTAAAAACAGATACAATTTGTTGATTTAAGGATATTTACTTTGTATATTTTGACATGGGCTGTTGACAATTTGTGTGCATGGTTTATAAAGCTTTAACTTTTTGAATCTGTGTCTACTGTCATTAAATAATTAACTGTGTCCCCCCTGCATAATTTCCCACAACTGTGAGTTTCATGATTTATTTTGCATTATGTAAAAAAGTACATCAGACTTCTGTTTATTGCCTTTGAACTTCATTGGGCTTTCGTACTCAGAGTATGCAACCTTGCTTTATATCTTCTTCTGAAGGTGTCAGAGAAAATTGAGGACTTTTCAGCTATGTTCAAATAATACACTGAAATGCTTCAGCTCCATTTTGTGCAGTTGGCAGTCTCAAGAATCAGAGCTTCTGGTTCAGCTCTGTGTCAAAACACCGAGAATTATTAAGGTTTCACCAAGCACTGACCTGACCTAAAACTACAGCCAAGTTGTCTAACCCGGAGGAACGGCCCCATTACACTGTTTCAGCCCTTTAATCCAGCATAAAGCAGCTGGAATAGAAGAGACAATCTTGTCCTAAGTTTTATTATGATCATTAGACTAATTCATTTCATTTCAATATAATATCCCAAAATAAAATGATACTCAGTTGTTCTGTTCTACAGACCTAAGGGCAGGTTTGAGTGCACTGAAGCCCACCCATGTAGCTGCACTCATTGGGGACTACTAGAAAACTGCAGAACATATTGAAATATAATCCTGGGTACTTTTCATCCTTAGAAAGTGATTAGGATAATGATTAGAAACAGCAGAAAGAGTCACCTACGTTTCAAAAATAAAGAGAAAATCCCACTTCAGCTACCACAACTTTTCTTCTGTAATAGCCCTCGGTCACTACCTTTTTATCTTTGCATTTTCATCATCTTGCTTTCTCATATCCCTTACATTTACAAATGTCTCCCATGCCAATTTGTCTTTCAATTTCCTCCTCAAACACATACTTCTTCCACAAAGCCTTGCTTTCAGCACTGCTCACACCCCAAGATCTGCTGTGCTGCACATTGGAAACATCATCCAGTAGAGAGTTTGTATCTGAACAGAGTGTGTGTCAGAACAAGGGCTCAGATTTACAAAGGTATGTAGGCACATAAAGGTAGGATTCACAAAAGTGCCTGGCTGAGATTTACTAAAGCTCCATAAGAGAGTAGGCACCTAATGCCCATTGAGCACAGGAGCAGGGCTCAGCTCCTCAAAGGTTTTTAGGCACATAACCTACTCACATACTTTTACAACGCACCTATCAGCATTTTTCAGCACCTAAATAACTATGTCAGTATGGTGTAAGGGTCCCCATTCTACAGTGTTTCCAGTACAGGGTGCAGTACACTCACACAGAGTTATGGGCAGCCCTGGGGCTTTCGACTGTAAGCTGCTAGCGAGAGGGACCGTGAGTTCTTCCATGTTTTCACAATACCAAGCACACTGAAGGACTCAATCTACATATTTTTTTAAAACTCATGTTTTCCTGCCACTCAAATTGTTCTTCACTGCTATAAAGTCACAAATAACTGACTGGCCTTTCCCTGAATGAATGAGAACTATTCTTAAAAAGATGCAAATGTCGATATCTGTAACTGCAGCCAAATAACACGGACCTGACCAATTAGTATTGGTGATCTGAGCATGTGTGACAAAAGTATTTAAGATTGTCTTGATGCTGAGATGCATACCAGCATATATAAATCAGGAGGAGGATCCCTGGATGCCTCTAAAGTTTCTTGTACCGCACACAAGCCTTTTGAAGACACCAATGGCATATCAAGGTATGAGTCTGGTACATATGTTGTTAATATTCATTCATGTTCATCCGAAAGACTTGACCGAATGGTCAATGGAAGTGAGCTGACTTTAGGAAATTCATGAGAATACATTCATTTGGGAGCTCACAAAATATTAAAGCCAGTTCTGCAAGTCTCTCTCTTCTGGAAAGGCCACTTTGCATCTTGTTTCCTAAGCAGTTCCTTCTTCTCAGCATTTTTCTGCTGCTACCATTTTTCCTTCTTCCCTACCCAGCTTCCTACTAGTCTTAGATCCTTATCCAAAATGGCTTGCAGATCAGAACTTTCAGATGTCCATTTGAAGAAGGTGCTGCAGCAAACGAGAGAAATACATTAGGCAGTCCCATCTCTAGCCACAGATGATAAAAGCAGTCACTGGGTGACATTTGAAAACTGTTTTAAAATGGACAGCGCATTGAGACATTACTGTTAAAAATATCCTCATAGGAAATACATTCTTTTTCTCAAGCTAATTACTTAGCTACAAAAGATTGGATCCAGATAGATTAGGATTCAACCTGTGAAACAATTTCTCTTTATAGAAAAATAAACATACACACATTGTCAATTTTTTTTTAAAGAGTAGGAGGGAAAACAAAATTCTAACCCATTTAGAAAACCAATTTCTGCTCATACATCTGAACTCACCCGTCTTGCCAATTCACTCATTCTCATGTGTGTCTCTGTGTGTATAGATTTTATATATACACACACTCCACATATATGATTAAGATTTGCAATATGGGCTTGGGCATTTAGCCTCATGTATCCATTCAATGGGTGTTGTGTGCTAAATTCTGTAGATGGCTTTGAAAAGCTCTATTATATATATTTTAGGCACTGTTTTATTTTAGTGTGTATGTTTATCTATATGCTCTTTGCACTTACAGAGATTAGAATAATTAGATATAATGAAGAGAGAGTGGTATATACATGTTGTATGTGTGTAACATATATTGTGTGTTTTATCAGCATGAGTCTCACGTGTTTTGAAGCCACCTGTGAGTTATTCCGGTCATCCCAAATGAATCTGGGTTGTAGTACAGGAATTGCAAGTTTGCATCATTAGTGGCCTTCTTTTTTGGTTGTCCAGGTTGAGTGATACAGGGGAAGTGCTGGGGCCAATTCTAAGGATGTGTGAAGTGTGCAGTCATAACTAATGCTCTGGTCACTCTGGTCATCTTCTGTCTACAGATGGCAGCTGTCCCCTTTTCCATTGACTTTTTGCCATTTTTCTAAAAAGATGGAGGTAGGAGTAGAGAGGGTAGCAGATAGCCCCTAGTGAGAGGAAGGGAGGCTCAACTGCAGCTGGAGGAGATGACAAATTCTAGGGAACCGGTGCCTCTCCAATCAACAGGTCATAGGATTGGCTCTGGGAAGCACTCTCAGCTCCCAGGGCGGGTGAGGGTAATGACTCTTACAAGCTCCCTGGTATGGGAGGTAGGGCAAAACAGCAATGTTTATAAAATGTTAGCCAAAATTAGTCCCTCTCCCACCCAGTCACAAGTCTTCTCAGCTGCTGTCTTCAGACTATTCGCTATAATGGGAACAGATCTTTTTGTACACACAAGCTCCCCTGACTTAATTGGAGTTTTTGGTTGGGCAAAGGAAGGCAGGATCAGGCCACCATTTTGTTTCCCATCTTGTCTTCATTAAAAAGTTATGAGAATAAAGCCCAAATTTCCAAATTTGGGTGTCTAAGATTAGGGTTCTAAATCAGCACCTAAAAGAAGCGGCCCGTTTTCACAGGTGCTGAAAATTCCCTGCTGCTGCCATTGAAATAGGAAGTGCTCAGCAACTTTGAAAATCAGCCCACTTCTACTGGATTTTGGAGCCTGAATTTAGGCATCCAGCTTCAAAAATGTTGGCAAAGTTCTTTTAAAAAACCAAATGCAACCACTATTCCTCATTTTTCTTTTATGACGGGATGGAGAAACATTCTTCAAGGCAATGTTTAAGGCTATCGTGCCCAAGCCACTTCCTTTATTAACAAGCTGATTTAAAAAGGGGGAGAGAAACTTTCATGACACCCCAAGGCTTCTCTTTATAATTTTCAGGACATCTCTTCTTTATGAGCATAGATGGATTCCTCTAGTTTATTCTAATCTGCCAAAGGAAAACAAGCTGTCCCAGTGACAGCTTTTTTTAGGCTAGAAACTGCTCTTATTCCCTCTAAGCTGCACTGGTTGCAGAGCTGTGCACTTGCTGAATGAGAGAAGCAGGGTATTTGTCATGTAAAATCTACAGTTTCTGGACTTTCTATTATTATTATGCTTTACCCCTTGTTTTGGCTCAGCAGCAAAACCACAGTGATTGGACAATTATAGGATGTGGGGGGGGGGGAAGGGGAAGCTTGTCACAGACCCTTGCAATTGTCTGTGTTCCCAAAACCTCTGAAATGCTCCAGGCCTTTCAACATCACCCACATACAAGGGAAGCAATGTAGAAAAGGGCTCTGTTCTTTTAACCAGAACACTTCAGTGCCAACAGGACACTTTTCATTGAAATGCGTAAAAAGTCTCCAATACCTCTTGTAATTCTAAGAAATCTCTGGAGTGTCCCCAAGGGCTTAGATTCCCTTCACTTTTGCAAAAAGAAAAGGAGGACTTGTGGCACCTTAGAGACTAACACATTTATTTGAGCATAAGCTTGCTGTAGCTCACGAAAGCTTTAACACATTTATTTGAGCATAAGCTTTCATGAGCTACAGCAAGCTTATGCTCAAATAAATGTGTTAGTCTCTAAGGTGCCACAAGTCCTCCTTTTCTTTTTGCGAATACAGACTAACATGGCTGCTACTCTGAAACTTTCACATTTGGTATGTGGCTTACATTCTTCACTTTCCAAGCAAATTGCACTTGTCTGAAAGTCAAGTGTTTTGTTTTTCCCCTGTTTTTGCAGCCTTCTCATTTGAATGATGAATAAAATTTAACTTGTTTTCCACCAAATTGGGTCTCATAAACTTCCATAATCTCTCCCCTGTGAACCCTCCCAGAAAATGCACACTGTAAAGTAAAGGGGACAGGACTCTGTTCAGTGCCAGAAAAGAAGAGTTACTTACCCTACAGTAACACTGGTTCTACAAGCTGGTGTAATCAGTGTGGATCCCATTGTAGGTTAGCAATAGTCTCAAGCAGAGGAGACCGAAGGTTATTTGACTAGCAGTGTCTATTAGAGCCACACAAGTGCCCTGTTCCGTCTCATGCTCCCATACGAGCACATAAAGAGATCCACACTGATACCTACTTGAATAATAGGAAAATCAGAGCTACGTGAGATTACCAGATAACTCATTTCACTAAGTGCGGCTTATGCCCTGACTCCTCTCAATGGACCTGATTCTCCAGTGAACGCAGCATCTGCTGAGTGCAGTACATGAGGGTGCTGTCAGGGAGCCGGTTATGGCTATCTGATTTTCTGCCTTGCCCTGGCACAAGGCACAGGTTAGAACAGCCTAGGGGCTGAACCCACTGGCCACAGTCCCCGAGGAACCTCCAACCAGCTGAAAATAGCTACAACTCATCACAGTACAGCTACTCCCCCTCCCTGCTCCACCCCTCCTCACCCATGAAATGCTCTTTGTGCCAGAGATTGTGGGGAGAGGAAGGCATATGAGTCAGCTCTGTTGGGCTTCACGCTGTGGGTATCCTTGATTCGTAAGCCTCACCTACTCATTGATCTACCTGTTACAAACGAAACCAAGCTGTCAAATGATTCATCTCAAATTAGAAGGTTTTCTTTTTATCATTCTATTCTTGTGTGTTAGTATATTTATTTCCTCACGATTATTTTGTCCTAAAACCTTCTAAGATCCCAGATAAATCTAAGCTGAGATTCACCATTAATGTCTGAAGAACTTAATGGGCTGCTTGAGACTGACTCCACAGTTAGGTACAAAATTTGCTAAGCTCCTGAAGAATCATTGTAAGAGAGAAAATCTTTTGTTCAAAGAGACAGAACTATCAGGACCTCAATTAAAGTTCAGTCACAGTCAGAAAAGTGACTGCAAAAATAACATTGTGCGGTTGCATATTTAATCCCTCTCAATGACTTCCACATCAAATGTGTTGATTTTACAAATCAAAAAGAGCTGACTACCAACTCGGCAAACTCCCTCCTGGATCTGAAAAACAGGCTGTGTATTTTTCTGCCTCTTCTTACACTTCCAGGAATAAAGATTCCACAATCAGAGCCTCACTGATAATCGTGTTGATGATGCGTGTAGCTGAAAAGAATCTAGCTCATTCTTCCATAGATGTGCTGGTTTTGCATTACTAACAGTAGTAAAAACTTGTTTTTGTCTGTCAAGTAAGCTGACATATGGTTTAAACTGGAAGGCATTGGGTACAGCAGGCATTTAGTTTATAAAAGTGTGGAAAACCCACGTTCTAGGGGAAAATCCCCGGGAAGTTTTCATCCCTGTGGATCAATTTATTCAGGAATCAAGCTTTTCTAGAATATGGCCTGGAGGTAAGGGTAGAATTAGCGATATCTGAATCCTTTCTTACCTCTAAGGCACTACCTGCCTTCACCAAGGAAACTCACTTTGAACAGGACTCTGGACACACCTATCCAAAAATGGGAGTTAAGGGAAAAAGAAACTTGCTGATTCTAAAGCTACACGCTATGGAAAACTGCTGCAAAATTGGTCTATGACACATTAAACACGACTTGTCTAATTTGCAAACAAGTATATGAAAAATTACTCCCAAAGATCTCCAGAATAGCGCTGACTTAAGGCATTTTGGAGAGAACTTTTTTTAATTATTTCGTATCTGTTCATTCACCACAAAAAAATTTAAATCAGCTTTATCGAACAACAGCCTGTGTGTGCTACTGTGTCCAAGCAAGAAGTCAGTAGCAAAAACAAACCAACCTATGAGACATGAATAAAACATGATAGGATCCTTGACATGTCTGGTTTCTCACTCTACTGCCTCTCTCCCTCTACAATGGGGAGTTCCAGGACATGCATTGGTAATGGACTAAGAGAGAGGTCTTTAACGCTAGCAGACAAAGGCATAACGAGATCCAGTGGCTGGAAGTTGGAATTAACAATGACCAAGTTGGAAATAAGATTCAACTTTTTAACAGTGTAGCTTTGGAACAGTTTATCAACAGCTGTGGCAAATTCTCCATCAGCTGGAATCTTTAAATCAAGACTGTATGTCTTGATAAAATACACACTGTATCTCTTTTCAATCATAAATTGTTGGGCTAGAGACAGGAATCACTGCATGAAATTCTATGCCCTGTGTTATGATGGAGACGAGACTGATCATAATGGTCTCTTCTCACCCTAAAAATCTATCAAATATATTAAATATACTAGCTTGATGTAACTGCAGCATCTATGCCACAATCTATTAGGATCACATGATGAAAAAATTAAATATGGTCAGAAATGAAAACATTGTTCCCCAAAGTATTTGAAGAAAAACATGCAGTCAGTTTTTCTTTATAACCCTGCACAGCAAAATAGCTTGTCTTGTAAACCAACATTTGTCATCAGATTCTACTTTTCAGTTAGTTCGGTGGAAACTGGACCTTATTATAAAAATGATCAATAAAAACTTTAAAGGCATTGGGTGTAGTTTTTAGAAGGTCTTAGCATTGAGGGAGAAAATATAAAATACATAATTAGTCCCAATTATTAAAACGTCAGTTACTATTTTATAAACCACAAGGACAGTCTAAAATATCTGAAGCAGAACTGGCTTTGCCAAGTATAGACAGCATAAACTTTGCCTGAGGTAAGTTTTTAGTGCAGCTAAGTAAAACTTATTTTTATGATGATTTTTTATGTTTTATTTAATCAAAAAAGATTATTTTGTGATTACAACAGAGAGCTGAGTCAGGAGAATCTGGGTGCCAGGTAAGATTTGTGACATATTTTCTACACGGATTTGGACAGCTCAAAAGTAGATATTCCTAATACTGTGTGGAAATCGATTCTTGTGGGCTTAGAGTGAGGAACAGTTTTCAGAAAGGGAAGTCCAAGGTTCATGTTCTTCTTGGTACAAGTAGAGCCTGTCAAACAAACCTGATTTCATTCTTTGAGATTACAAATTTGGTGCCGCATAGAAATAAGAAACTTTTGGAACGCACTTGATTTAGCACTGCATGACATTCTGATTAGCACCATACAATATCAATAGAACATATAGATTACGAACTGGCTGGCAGATCTCAAAAAGTAATTGTCATTGGGGAATCAACATTGAATGAGGGTGTTTCTAGAGAGGTTCCACAAGAATCACTACTCAGCCTGATGCTAGGCAACATTTTCATTAATATCTTGAAGTCAACATAAAATCATTGCTCATAACATTTCAGGTAACAGAAAGATTGGTAGAGCCCTGCGCGGACACAAAATTTGTATCCGTATCCGATCCACAATCCGCAGAAATTATCTGCAGCTATCCGCAGATTTGCAGGGTTCTAAAGATTGGTGGAGTAGTAAAAAAACAATGAGGCCAGGGCAGTCCTACAGAGTGACATGGACCATTCAATCAAAATATGTTTTAATACAGCCAAATGCAAGGTTATAAGTTTAGGAACAAAGCACGCAAGCCATGACTCCACAATGGAGGACTGTATCCTGAAAAGCAGTGATTCTGAAAAGGATTTCGGGGTCGTAATGGACAAGCAACTGAACATGAGTTCCTACCGTGATGCTGGGGTAACAATGGCTAATGCGATCCTTGGATTTATAATCGGGGGAGCAGTGAGTAGGAGTAGGGAGATCATTTGACCTCTGTATATGGCTTAGGTGAGGCTGATAGTGGAATACTGAGCCCAGTTCTAGCGTTTGCATTTTTAAAGGGATACTGAAAAATTGGAGGGGATGCAGAAAAGGGCCACAAAAATGATTGATTTGAAACAATTGGGAAAATGCCTTATAGTGAGAGACTTAGAGAGCACACTATATTTTGTTTATCAAAAAGAAGACTGAGAGCTGACTAGATTACAATGGATAAGTACCTTCCTGGAGAGAAAATATCAGATACTAGAGGAGCCCTTTAATCCAAAGGAGAAAGGCATAACAGGAACCAATGACTGGAAGCTGAAGCCAGACAAATTCAGATTAGAAATAAGGCACACATTTTTAACAGTGAAAGTAATTAACCAATGGAACAATCTACCATGGGAAGTGATGGATTCTTCATCTTTTGATGTCTTCAGATGAAGACTGGATGCTTTTATGGAACATGCTCTTTCACCAAACACAGTTATGCCTTAGTTAAAAACAATTTATTAGGCTCAGTACAGGGGTAAATGGGTGAAATTTATGGGCCTGTGATATACAGGAGCTCAGACTAGATGATCTAATGATGATTCCTACAGCCTTAAACCAGGGGTGGGCAAACTTTTTGGCCTGAGGGCCACATCGGGGTTCCGAAACTGGAAGAAGGGCAGGGTAGGGAAGGCTGTGCCTCCCCAAACAGCCTGGTCCCCGCCCCCTATCTGCCCCCTCCCACTTCCCACTCCTTGACTGCCCCCCTCAGAAGCCCCGATCCATCCAACCCTCCCTGCTCCTCGTCCTCTGACCGCCCCTTCCCGGGACCCCCTGCCACTAACTGCCCCCCGGGACCCCACTCCTATCCAACCCCCCCACCCCACTCCCTGTCCCCTGACTGCCTTGACCCCTATCCACATCCCGCCCCCGACAGGCCCCCCCCCAGGACTCCCACGCCTATCCAACCACCCCCTGTCCCCTGACTGCCCCCTGGGACCCTCTGCCCCTTATCCAACCCCCGCGCTCCCCGCCCCCTTACCATGCCACTCAGAGCACCAGGACTGGCAACCCCGCTGCCCAGCCGGAGCCAACCACGCCACTGCGCTGCCCGGCAAGAGCTCGCAGCCCCGCTGCCCAGAGAGCTGGCGTCATGGTGAGCTGAGGCTGCGGGGGAGGAGCTGGGGGCTAGCCTCCCTGGCCGGGAGCTAAAGGGCCGGGCAGGACGGTCCCATGGGCCGGATGTGGCCCGTGGGCCGTAGTTTGCCCACCTCTACCTTAAACACTATGACAATCGTGTCAACAACTGTTCACCCAGTTACTGAAAGAACCAGTGAAAATTAAACAAATGCAGGAACAAATGGGTAGTGAAGGAGCTAAATCACCTTTTGCTTGAGCAACCATCTGCTTTGTGCATGCAACTGGAACATTTGCACTTTAAATCTAAGCTCAGAATTGCACGTGCCTTGTTTACACATGAGCCTTAGGCTTCCTTGTTTTGAAAATTGGCTCCTAAGTGTCATAAAAAAATCAGGACTTTTCCCACAGTTTATACTCTCTTTTTTGCAAACAAATGCAGCCATCCTTATAGAGAAATAAAGCACATTAAGTGCAACCCTAACAGTCATTTTTAAGCAGCTAATTTCTGAGGAAACTGTTGGTGAACCTTGCAGAATGGGAAAAGGTGGTAGTGTTTAGGAAGTGAGAAACTAATTTGCATATGTCTGATAAAATTTGTGATTGCAGAAATGAATTTCACTCCTATCACAAGGCTGATACACCACCAAAATCCCACATGACCCCTCTCCCCCACACCAGTTTGCAGCAGTTACTGCAGCAGCTTTTGGTGTGCAATGAAGTTTCTCTTGTGTTCCCACTGCATAACCAATGTTGCTGTAGTTACCATTGCATAATCACAGCAGTTTCTAGCCGTACATTGTGTTTATTTGGCACTTCTGTTTTTCAGATAATGTTTACCAGAGGAACATGGCAGTCCAAACCCCACATCCCTCAAACTGTTTCCCAGTCTACCATGTTTTCAATTTTGTTTGTTTCTACTGTGTTTTGCTCTTACTGAGTTGGAAAAACAAACCATTTCCAAGCTATCACATTAGATAAGTAATAGATAAGGACTAAAGAAGCTAGCCAGTCATCCATTCACATTACTGATTTCTTCTAAAGCCTCTAACAAAATTTTGAATGAATCACTGTAATGAATAATCATTCTGTCCCTTTCTCTCACTTCTCTTTACCTAGCATAGGACTCTGTGGACATTTACTGTAGGTACAGAGTCCACAGAAAATGGAGAAGGAGAGTAAAACTAAACCCTCTGGAGGATAGCCAGCAGCAATGTCAAAATCTCTTGACTGATTTCCCAGGAATTCTTGATCTAAATGTCAGGAGTGCACATCCCTGCAGCCAAATCAGAACCAGGCTGATACCAAGGCATGACAAACTGAGCTACCTATGTGAAAAGATTACACTTTTGTGTAACTATAGGAATTTAAACTTTACAAATGTGCAAAGATTAGATTTACATGAAGGGTAGAATGGTTTTAAGATCTTTTTAATTGGCAAAGCTGAAGTCTAAGCATATTTGCGATCTTAAGACATTTCCTTGGGGTGTGATTGAGATCCTTCAATTTACTCAATCGACAGTTGTAATCAGATGCATCTGTCTCTACCATAATAAACAACTGTAGCAAACTGTGCATATGTTAAGCAGGACAAGCTTAATTTGGATATAGATATTTTAACTGTTAATTGAGCTATTGCTCTTATTGGGATGTTGTCAACCTGAGTATTGTACAATTGCTAATTTTAAAAAATTCTAGTAGAGCACTCTTTAAATGATCTGCTTTTACTTAATTCCTTTTAAAAAATAGAGGTTTTCTCCTCTTGTTGAAATTTAGAAGCATCTTTTGGGTGCACCCCAGATGAGCACCACTTACGCCCCTCAGGACGACTTCTCCCCCAGCATCCCTCTCGCTCTGCTCACACATGCCTGCTGCCTCTTTGGTTTCCGTTTCAGCTTTGCTGCTGCTACCATTGGTAAACACCCTTGTGGCCAGATTAGGTGATCTTCACCCAGAGCGCTGCATATGGGGGTATCCAGCGACCACATGAGCCCTGCTGTGCTTAACACTTGTGCTAGCCTGGTAGTACTGCTGAAAAGGATCTGGGAGTTGTGGTGGATCACAAGTTGAATATGAGTCAACAATGTGATGCAATTGCAAAAAAAGGCTAATATTCTGGGATGTATTAACAGGACTGTCATATGTAAGATGCAGGAGGTCCCACTATACCTGGTACTAGTGAGGCCTCAGCTGCAGTATTGTGTCCAGATTTGGGTGCTACACTTTAAGAAAGATGTGAATAAATTGGAAAGTGTCCAGAGGAGAGCAACAAAAATGATAAAAGATTTAGAAATTCTGACCTGTGAGGGAAGCTTAAAACAAACGGGGCATGTTTAGCCTTGAAGAAAGAAGACTCAGGGGGTCTGGCAACATTGTTCAAATATGTTAAGGGCTGTTACAGAGAGAACAGTGATCAATCCTTCTCCATGTCCACTGAAGGTAGGACAAGAAGCAATGGGGTTAAGCTAGAGCAAGGGAAATTTAAATTAGATATTAGGAAAAACTTTCTAACTAAGGATAGTTAAGCTCTGGAATAAGCTTCCAAGGAGGTTGTGGAACCCCCATCACTGGAGGTTTATAAGAACAGGTTGGACAAATACCTGTCAGGGATGGTCTAGGTTTACTTGGTCCTGCCTCCGCACTGTGGGCCGGATTTGATGACTTCTCAAAGTCCCCTCCAGCCCTACGTTTCTACGAATCTATGAGACTGGAAGTACAACTGACCATCAACAAAACAGTGAAACTGATTGTTATAAACAAACAAAGTGCTATCATATACTCAAAGTTAAACAAACTGGAAAAACTAATAGAGAATTTTTATAATATTTATGTAACAACAACTAAATACAGATATATACATGACAGATCATGAGGTGCTGAGAGACTCTGGTAATGGAACTCATGCAAGTACTTAAGATTGGTAGAACGGTTGATACTTTATAAGGGAACACGGTCTTCAATCTGATTTTAAAAGGACACAGAGTTTCTGCAAGTGAATTGTGTTTCTAAAAGAACAATCGATAATCAGAAGTGGTTATATCCCAGTTTAAAAAAAAACTTGGACTTAAGAGCCTGAGTCTCATTGAACGTCAATGGGGATTTATGCTCTTACTTTTCAAAAAGGAACTTAAGCTCCTACATCACTTAGGCGCTTTTAAAAAAATTATCCAAATTGTACTCAAAACAGTGACTCTTTAGCTACTCCCTGAAAAGTGCTCAAGAAGTGGAGAAAGCTGTGGTTAAAACAAGCTTCCATTTTTGTTGTGATGTGTAAAAAAATTATAAATTCTAAAAGAATTGTGTGAGAACTAGGGTATCTGGGGAGCTTAAAGTCAGCTCCCTTCCCCTTGGACCTCGGAGCAAGTGTACACATTCTTGATGTACAGCGCAACACCTCCTCCTTTCTTCCCATACCTATCCCTCTGGAACAAGCTATACCCCTAAGTGCTAGTACTACGATAATGGGAGTTGTCCCATCAAGTATCTGTAATGCCAATTCAGGAAATCATAATTTTCTTCATAAGCTCTCCTTATCAGATTAGCTAGACATTGACCAAAGATGCTCTTCTCCATACTTGATAGATGGAGCCGATTCCAGCACAGTAGTCCTCTTTCCTGGAACATCAGCTCGTTGTCAAAGAAGCCAAAGGCCTCTCACCGAAACCACCTGTGTAACCACGCATTTACTTCCTGATTCAATAGTCCCTAGACAGGCCTTTTCCTTCAACAGGGAGGATGGACGAGAATACCACTTGCTCCCCAAACTCTTTTACCCTTCTTCCCAGAGCCATATAGTCTGCAGTGATCCACTCAAGGTCATTCTTGGCAGAATCGCTGGTTCCCACGTGGATAAGTAGGAAGGGGTAGTGGTCTAAGGGCTTAATGAGTTTTAGCAGACTCTCAGTAACATCCTGAATTCCAGTTCTAGGCAAGCAACACACTTCTTGGGATTCCTGGGCTGGAGGGCAGATGGATGACTCTGTCCCCCTTAGGAAGGAGTTCCTGACCACCACCACCCTTCCCCTCCTCTTGGGAGTGGTGGTCATGGAACCCTCATCCCTAGGATAACACATCCCATGCCTTCCGGTCGACAGGGTCTCCTGATCCCTTCCCTCAGATGACTCTTCCAAGGCATTCTCAGCAGTAGTATCTGTGCAGAGAGCCTGAAAGCAGTTGCTTACCTACTCTCAATTTGTCCAGAATACATTTGCCTAGGGAGGTCGTGGAAGCTCCTTCACTGGAGCTTTTCAAAAGGAGGCTGTACAGCCATCTGTCTTGGGTGGTTTAGACACAACAAATCCTGCATCTTGGCAGGGGGTTACACTAGATGACCCTTGTGATTCATTCTAACCTTATGACTCTATGATTCTAATAACAAAATTGTAAGGGAGAAAAAATTAAGAACACTTGAAGTACAAGGAAGATGGGGGGAGTTGAGAGCACCAAGAAGAAAACACAGGTTTGCTTCCTAATTATGTTGTGTATTCTCTGTCCTCCCAACCACGCTGTTTTTATCTCAGAAACCCTATTGGCCATATCTGGCACACTTACCCAAGCTGAGTAGCACCTTATTCCACAGATATTTCCACTGAAATTAATGGAACTATCCACAGTTGCTACTCAATGTACAGTGTAAGAATCTGATCCTATGAGATTTTCAGCCTTTCTCCATAACTATGCAAGATTATTTTGGCTGAAATTAGCTGTGTAAAAAATATCATAAATTTGAGGAAATCCCAGTCCCTTTCCAAGGTTTGCCCCTTCATCCATAATAGTCTAAACCAAACCCGCACATACAAGCATCCCTGAAGCTGGATCTGAATTTTTCCAAGAAGACATGTCTCATCTTAATGTTCCATGACACCTGCAAGATCTTTAATTTGTAATACTTCTAAAAATGAGGCATTTTAACAGTTAGAGGAGAAGGAAGAGGTTCAACTGTATTACTATTCTCAGATGTGGATTCAGGATAAACATCATTTTGGAATTTTTCATACATTCTTTTACTAGATTATTTTTTAGCTGTGCTGGACATAGAACATTTCTCTCTGAGTGTTGGCTAACATTCCATAAAACCTGTCTGAGTAATAGTGGTGACAGGCTACTAATGTTCTCTCTTGTGATTCTCCCATTTTTTGATTATGTTTAATATTCATCTTTATGCTGATCAAATGGCAGATCACTCAGATCAGACACAGGACACATACAAGAAAAGGGAGAGTGGTCTTTTGTTTTGCTAAGTTAATTTAGGGGGTGTGAAAATTGCTGGTTCGACAGCCATTAGAAGGAAATTCCTCAATTTTGCCACAGAACAGGTGCATTATGTGGAGAGAATGTGCAAGCTACCTCACACCACCTCAACTCTGATATGGAATGACCTCTGCGAATGAAAGGATAAATCAGTCTCCATGCCCATTTCTCTCTTGGCCTCTCTACTAAGAGTGTGACCAAGAATGTCAGTCATGATGATGGGTTTTGTGATGTAGGTGTCCATTTGTATGTGGTGGACTTAAGCAGCCAGAAAATTACTTGTGTGTGTTAATGGAAAAAGAAAGGTGGGAGGAATTGCAGCAACAAAGTTGTGTAGAAGTATAGTGAAACGAACTCTCTCCCCCTCCACTCCCCTTCAGTGGGTGCAGAAGGTACTGAATACAGCAGAACTGGTGCAGGTGAACTATACAGATGGGGAAGAAAAGTCCTTGCAGAGGATCTACTTCTGAGGTGCTCCCTTGTCTGCTAGTGCTGAGAGGTTTGTCGATGGGATGTGGGGGGTTGGGGGGTGAACAGGATAAAGGCCACATGGATAAAGCCCGGTGTGGAGGAGCCCCCCGTCCCAATCCCCTTCATGTAGGAGGAGATGCAGAAGCTATTTGCAGCTCTGATATTTAAAAAAGATAGTGTGGTGAATGTAAAATGGGATTATGTGTTAATGTGAAGCTAGGAGGAGGTTAAGTTCCTGGAATCACTGACTGTGTCAGACTGTGAATGGCATGACCTGAAAAACCCTTACCCAATGTACTGAGCATAAAAGCAGAGCTGTGCAGTTACAGCTGTGCTACTTGCTGACTGATGTTGGATATAATCAAATGAAATCCTGAGAACAAGACATTCAAGCACTAAATCAGTTGTTTTACTTTTATTTCTGACTCACAAACATGTCTTGCTCTTCCTGATTTGACACCCCTGGCCATTTGGTTGTAGGTAGGTACACACACATGATAAAACACATGCATGCTAGCATTTTATCATCTTGTGCTTACTGCAGTCTCTAACTAGTATTAAATACGTGGGCCTGATCTTCTATTACTGTGCACCATGCGTAGTCACTTACACAAGTATGGTTTGAGTTGGTAGTGTTTTAAATTACACCCACTTTGCACTGGTATAAAAAAACTACACTACAAAACTATGGTGCAGTATAATAGGGACCCTGTGACAGGATAGACTTGACCCTGCCACACCCTGCCCCAGAAAAGAGCAGTGGAAAGGGTCCTACAAGCTGTCTAGAGAGGCAGCCTGGGATACAACTAATCAGGAAAGAGGCTGCAGGGAGCAGCCAATCAGGGCCTAGCACGTTGGTATAACAAGAGCTGCCGGGTTAGCATGAGTTCAGCTTGGTGGTAGGGACCTGGGTAGTAAGAGGTGCTCTTGGCTAGCTGAAAGGGCTGGACTGATCAATTACTGGCAGGGAACAGGGGAGCCCAAGAATATCACCTGGCTTGCTGCTGGGACTAAGCAGATAATTACTGGCAGAGAGCGGGGGAGTGAGTAAAGAGCTTCTGGCGGGCTGCTGGGGCTCAACTAAGATGGGCTACAGGGAAGTGGCCCAGGGAAATGTAGAACAGCACAGTAAAGAGATGCAGCACAAGGCTGTTATACTTAAAGGGTCCCTGGGTTGGAACCTGGAGCAGTGGGTGGGACTGGGTCCCATCCCCCCAACACCAGCCACTGTAGGAAGTGACTATGCCCTAAGGAAAGGAATTAGAACTGTGGCACTTCAGGGAAGGGGGCTGTACTTGGACTGACTCAGCAAGGAGCTGTGGTCAGCTAATTGAGTCCAAGAGGGGTGGCTCAGCAGGAAGGCTGGGGTCACTGAGGACTCAAGTAGAGGCAAGGAGTCCCCAGGGAAGAAGACCTCGGGGCGCTATTCAATTCCAGAGTAGGGAGGAACCTTGTGACCTAGCCAGAGCAAGCAAGGGTACCGCAATGGGGCTTGTAGGACTGTTTTAGAAGACTGAGCCCAGGGAGGGCTGCAGAACATTGGGGACACTGTAGACTGTGTACCCCGGAAGGGGTCTGTTTGTGCCTGCAGTTTTTTTCTGCTCATGGTGCTCCTTGTGCTTGTCAGGTAAGTCTTTGGTGACTCAGCCCTCTGGCTAATTCGCACTCTGTGCATGTGCGAATCACCTGGAGGGCTGAGTCACCGAAGACTCACGTGACAAGCACAAGTGGCACCATGAACAGAAAAAAAAACTGCAGGGACACACACACACACTTGATAAGGGAGTGCTCGTGAGAGGTAGGTGCCACTCCTTTACAGACCCAAAATCTCCAAGCAGAAGATAAGGTGGTCCAAACTGGTGATGGTAGGGCTCCATCCGTGCTTCTGCACCTTCCCAAATGCCTCTGTAGCTCTCTACTGGTCAGAAAGACTTCCCAAAACACTGGAATCAGCCTGGAACATGCTGGCAACCACATAATGAATTTTGAAGCTTATTACAGCTTTGATAACAAATATATGTATTTCCTGTATGCATATCATTTTTAACATGCTTTTAAAACCATACAATTTCATATTTAAAAAGCTCTCCTTTAGAATATAAACATGCAAATTCTATATATAATGCACTCAAGGGCCAAAAGCCACTCGAAAGTACTCCCTTGGTGCTTTGATCCATTCCCCCCACCCTCTGAAGTCTGTTTATATAGACACACACACACTAAGCCCCTTCCAAAAATAATCTTGTGCAGAATAACACTACTGCGACCTGGTGCTTAGTGTTACCTAAAGGCTTTTTCTCTGGTTTCCAATGGCTCTTTCGCAAAGTGGGAACAGTTTGAATTTCTCAGTAGCTCAGTGGTCTGACTTCACAAGTTTTACCATTTTTTTTTCATCTTCATTGAGATTCCACCATGGGCCAAACTTCAGTGAACTCAGCAACCTGAAGAGGTGTTTGCTGGGATCCACGTTTTGCAGTCATTCTAGTTCTGATAATGTACCTAGAGTTATTTTATAAACAATAATATTGCCTGGTAGTCAGCTGCAGAATAAAATTTAGATTGCAAATCACAAAGTAGAAGACATCAACTGTATAGGAGTAAATTATAGGAAAGCCCTATACTCTGACAGTACCAGTCACCACCTAACAAATGCATAATTTTGTTTCCCGTTTTTTCTTCATTCCAATTATTGTAAAGCCTCTGCTGCCATGGAAGGTGTAGTTTCTGCTGCTGTTTGTTTCTCACTCTCATTTATAAGACGCAGCAAACCAGATGCATTATATAAATATTTCCATCATTAACAACGATGGCAGGTTCTAAATAGTGTCTAGAAGGATGATCAGGTAAGGGGACATTATTTAGAGTTCAAATATAACTTAGTGACTTGCCACATGGTTCAAAATCTTTCCACCCCTCCACTCCAAAAACCCAATCAGACAAGTAGCAGTAATCTGACTCCCAGTGCGCTCAGCGCTGTGCGCCTGGCTCTTAGACCTCTGTCTTCACTGCACACCACCCAGGGAAGGAATGAGTGGCAGACCAGCAGCAAGAAGCTGGGGGTAAGCGTCTTGTTCTTACTAGGGAGCTAAGCCTGAGTTTGTTCGGTGGACTTGAGATGTTTAGAAATTGCAAAGGTAGCCCGGACAGGCATAGGTGGTGTGGGGAGGGGAGGGGGTTTGTTCCTGATCTTTTGTAATCAGCTGTATTTATTAGAGAGTATTCTGACTGTATTTTTCCTGCCACTTTTAGAGCAACGAAGGCCGTGTGAAGAGGGGAAAGGTGGGGGAAATACAGATCTTCTCCCGAGCCAATGCACTCAGCACCTCCCAGCCCGACCCCAAACCCAAGCGAGCACTCACCCAGGGGTTTCCCTGCTTTCCAACTTGGCTCGGCAAGAGCTGGCTGTCCAGCGCGACTTGAAAGAAATTAGCAGGAGCCGGCACAAGCCGTTCAGAGCAACAAACCCCGCTTTGTTCTGGGGCCGGGCTGGGCCCCGTCCAGCGCTGCGGGCGCGAGTTGCAGCCAAGGGCCAATCGGCCGCCCCGCACGGAGCGCCGAGGGGGCAGAGCGGGGAGCGCAGGCCGGGGGCCGCAGCGCCGAGAGGGTTAAATGGCTCGGCGCGCCTGTTGCCGGTGTGACGCCAAGGCAGCTGCGGCTCCGGGGGCGGGGGGGGGGGGGTGCTGCTTCGTCTGCCCTCCCCAGTGTCCTGCGCCCAGGAGCCCCGCTCCCGGCTTTCTTCGCAGCAGCCCCGGCCCCACCCCCTCCCCGCTCTCCGAAGCGCAACACATGAGCGGCGCCTTTAACACCTTCCCCGACCATCCCCGCTGGCCCGGGGCTGCTGCACCGGCCTTCCCGCTCGCTTGTGAGTTGCGCTCTTGGTGGGTTTTGTTTTCCGCTCCCTGGGCAGCCGGTGGTTGGCTTCCAGAGCAAGGCAGGGGCGGGGAGGGATATTTGTTGCATGATCTTGGCCAAGAAAGTCTTTGGTTGCAGTGGGATGAAGCTGCCCTGGTAACTGGGCTAGCCCGTCCCTGTCTGGTAGAGGGGTGGGTGTTTTGTCTGTGTGCTGAAGGGGAAACATTAAACCACACGGGGCTGCAAAGTGGTCACGAAAAGGTCAGAGGCGATGCATTGCCTTTCGCCTGTTTGGACAGGGTCCTAAAAATACCTTTGTCTGTAAAAACAACAAGGAGTCTGGTGGCACCTTAAAGACTAACAGATTTATCTAGGCATAAGCTTTCGTGGGTTAAACACCGCTTCTTCAGATGCATAACTATCCCCTGATACTTTTCAGAGTAGCAGCCTTGTTAGTCTGTATCCGCAAAAAGAAAAGGAGTACTTGTGGCACCTTAGAGACTAACCAATTTATTCGAGCATAAGCTTTGGGATGCATCCGATGAAGTGAGCTGTAGCTCACGAAAGATTATGCTCAAATACATTTGTTAGTCTCTGACTGAAAGGTGCAACTGAAACTGTTTTTCGCTTGTAATATGGGGTCACTGTTAGGGCTGCCAACTTTCTAATCACACAAAAGGGAACACCTCTGCCCTGTGCCTTCTCCGAGGCCCTGCCCCTGCCCACTCCATTTCCCCCCTCCCCCCCAATCACTCACTCTTCCCCACCTTCACTCAGTTTCACTGGGCTGGGACAGGGGGTTGGGGTGCAGCAGGGGGTGTGGGCTCTGGACTGGGGGGGTGCAGGCTCTGGGATGGGGCCAGAGATGAGGCGAGAGAGGTTTGGGGTGCAACAGAGGGCTCTGGGCTGGGGCAGAGGGTTGGGGTGTAGGGGGGATGAGGGCTCCGGCTGGGGCTCAGGATGAGGGGTTTGGGGTGCAAGAGGAGACACCCAGCGTTCCCGTCAAACCAGATGCCTGGCAACTCTAGTCACTGCCTAGAAAAGATTGAGAAGCACTGCACTGGATGTTTCCATCCAACCAAGCCATAGGTTTGGTTTGGCTCATAAGTTATAGGTTATTTTCTCCTGAAGAACTACAGTACACGTGTGTTTCTTGCAAAATTGGGTTGAGTTACATTTTGAAACCAAAACAAAATTGGTGAGAAAAACCTAGGACAGCATGTGCTTGCCTTGCTACAACAGCTGACTGTCACACAAATTGTATGCAGGGTAGTTGTAGATGTGTACGGCCCAGGATATTAGAAAGATAAGGTGGATGAGGTAATATCTTTTGTTGGCCCAGCTTCTGTGGCGAGAGAGACAAGCTTTCGAGCCATCCAAAGCTCTTCTTAGACATCCAAGTGAGTAATGTCTGTTGAACTGCAGGCAGCTGTGCCATAGAGGGCTGAGAGTGCTCCAGCTTGCTACAGAGGTGACTGTTAGAATATTTGTGAGATTCACAAAACATTGAAACAAGTGACAGGTGGAGTGTTGTTTGTAGTAATCCTTCACTTTGTTTGCTCTGCTCACTTTTAATCACTGACATAATTTTAGTTAGAAATGGATGAATTTTTAAATTAACTTTAAATGAACTTTAAGTGAACTTTCTTAGTGCTGTCTTTATTAGTGGTATTGCTTATAGTAATGCTTAGAGATCGTAATTCAGGTTGGGGTCCTGTTTCACTAGGTATGTATATAGTAAGAGACAGTCCATGCCCCAAAGAGCTAACACTGTAAATAGACAAGGCAGGCAAAGGACATGAGGGAAAACCGAGGCATGAAAGTGAAATGACTTGCCCATGGTCACACAGCAGATCAGTGGCAGAGTGAGAAATAGAACTGATGTCTCTTGACTCCCAGTCCACTGCACTACCCTTTAGGCCATAATGCCAATCTTCGTATCAATCACAGTTCACATTTCAGTGTCATAGCTACACTGGCACATCCATGCCCATAGGATGTTAAGAAAGAGAGGTGTGTGATGGCCGTCATGCTCGCTGAGGCACCCAGGTCCTCCAGAGCAAAAAGCGTGAGCAGCTCCAGCATGAGAAAAGAGTTACAGCTCTGTAACTAAGGGCTGTAACAATTCATATCCTCTATGGACCAGCACAGAGGGGGACCAGTAACACACTCATTAGCGGGTTACATGTGCGTAAACAAAGCAAACACTTAAGATAATACTTTAAAAATATAGTTGAAACAATACAGGGCTACTGTGTTTTTCCACGAAGCTTAATAGGATGGAAATTCACCTTCTCTTGATAAACAGAGCCTGACTATTCATTTGTGTAATGCCTTAATATAATACTTGGCTCTTAAATAGCACTTTACATTTTCAAGACCTTCACACTCTGACCTGGATTGCCAGTTTGCAATCTGCCCTTTGTAAGGAGCAACCTGTTGTTGCACTGACCCTGGAGCAGCCTAGGAGAGACTGTGGCCTGGTCTACACTACAGAGTTAGGTCAAGGTAAGGCAGCTTACGTCCATCTGATTATGTCAGTGTCTACTCCGGCTGATGTAAGTGCCCTACTACACCGACATAATAACTCCACCTCCACGAGAGGCACAGGGCTTATGTTGGTGCAGTTAGGATGATGCAGTGTCTGTGTAGACAGTGCATTACAGTGTTGGCTGTCATTCTTGTCAATTTCACAGCTCCTGACTGGCGCCCTGAAATTGAATAGAAAGGCAGGTAGGTTCCCTCCTGAGAACCTTGTGCCCGACTCACAGCTGGTGCTGTCACCCCGGAGTAGGTGGAGGGCTCCAGCTGTAAGCCCGGCTACCGCCCAGGCTCTCAGCTACCCACCTGCCACAGAGCTAACTGCTGAAGCCTGGGCTCCCGTCGCCCCATTCATCACTAGGAGCCCGGCTGCCACCTGGGCTCCCCACTCTCTGACAGGAGCTTGGCAACTGCCTAAACTCCCTGCGGGGACTCCATGCTCAGAGCCTGGGCTGCTGCTTGGCTCCCAGCAGAGAGCGGGGAGACAGGAGCCCATGGGGCAGTTGGGCTCTAGATGGAGAGCTCTGCAGGAAGCTGAAAGCCCAGACTGTCAGCCTCCCACCCCCATACTGCTCCTCTTAACTCAGAGGAAGTGCTGAAAGTGAGCAAGAGCACCATCGACAGTGTAAACATGAAAAACCGCAGTAATTACTGTGGTGGCTGTAAATTGACCTAACATAGGTGCACTTAATTTTGTAGTGCAGACATGCCCTGTGACTCCCCAAATTAGTCTCCCTTCTGGTCTCTCTGCTGCTCCCGGGAGGGAGTAAACTGCACCAGGTTGATTCCTAGATTTATAGATTTCAAGGCCAGAAGGGACCAGTGTGATTATCTAGTCTGACTTCCCATATAACACAGGCCATAGAACTTCCCCAAAAGAATTCCTAGAGCAGATCTTTTAGAAAAACACCTAATCTTGATTTTAAAATTGTTAGTGATGAAGAATCCACCACGCGCTTGGTAAATTGTTCCACTAGTTAATTACTCTCACAGTTAAAAATGTGTTCCTTATTTCCAATCCTAATTTTAGTTTCAATTTCCAGCCATTGGATTGTTTTATATCTTAGACTGCTAGAATGAAGAGCCCATAATTAAATATTTGTTCCCTATGTAGACACTTATAGACTGTAATCAAGTCACCCTTTATCCTTCTCGTTGTTAAGCTAGATAGATCAAACTCCTTGAGTCTGTCTGTATAAGGTGTGTTCTTTCATCATTCTCATGGCTTGTCTCTGAACTCTCTCTAATTTATCAACATCCTTCTTGAATTGTGGACACCAGAAGTTACTCCTGAGGGAATTCTGTGCCAAAAATATTAAAATTCTGCACACAATATTTTAAAATTCTGCAAATTTTATTTGTCAATAAATAAGTGTGGAGGCTCCAGCATGGCAGTGGGGAACACAGACCACTGACTACACAGAGGTAGGAGATCACCCTGTGCCTCCTCTCCCCCAGACATGGACTCAGCGGTAAAGTTGCACCTGACCCTGACATAGTGCAAGACCAGGACTATCCCAGAAACACCCCAGGGCCCTGCCCCTCCGTGCCAAGCACACTAGATGTAGGCAGACAGGCTCAACCCAGCAGGATCCAAGTATGGAGGGACTTAGTGTAGGGAGATCCAGGTGTGGGTGATAGGGTTCTGTGTGGGGCAATCTGGGTGTGGGCAGGGTGGTGAGGCGTCCGGGTGCAAGGGAGATCTGGACGAACAGGGGCTTATTGGGGGTGGGGATTCTGGATGCAGACAAAATGGGACTCTGCTGGGGGGTCCAGGTGAAGGTGGTTGGGGCTCAACAGGGAGGTATGGGTGTGAAGGGGTCAGCAGGGGAGTTCAGGTGCTGGCTTTGTGGGGTGCAGGTACAAGTGCTGGCTTGGTGGGATTCAGTGGGGTGGAAGTCTGGGTGCAGGGGTATGGTGACCAGATAGCAAGTTTAAAAAATCAGGACGGGGTGGGAGGTAATAGGTGCCTATATAAGAAAAAGCCCCCAAAATCGGGACTGTCCCTATAAAATTGGGACATCTGGTCACCCTATGCAGGGGACTAGTCAGGGTGGTCCAGGTGCAGGTGGGTGGAGCTTGTTCTGGTGCGGGTTCGAGTGCAAGGGGCAGTCTGGGTGCAGGGGTGGGGTCCAGATGCAGGGAGGTCGTGCTCGGCGGAGGGGTCTGGGTTCAGGGGGCTCCAGCTGCAAAGAGAGGCTTGTTGGGGTATGGGTTTGGGTTCAAGGGAGTCAGTGGGGGGGCGGTTCTGGGTGCAGGGCTTGAGGCTTGGCAGCGCAATCTGGGTATGAGGTGAATCTGGATGCACGGGGGTTGGGCAGATGGGGGAGCAGCTCCCTGTACAGCGACCCTTCCCCCCCACAGCTGAGGAGCAATGGGGGCAAGAAGCAGCAGGGGAGGGAGTGCAGCGCTTCCTGCAGCTAGAGAGATTTCTGGGGGTGGGTCTGACCCAGCCCTGGCTGTTTCTTGCAGAGGCAGAGGAAGTCCTGTCATCCCTAGCTCAGCCAGGATTACTAGCTGAGCCTGGCACAGGGTAGGAGCCACTGACCAGGACGTCCCTAGCCCGCCCACCATCCCCAGTGATTACCACTCCACTGGCTGCTCCGGGCTCCCAAAACAATACACCCTCGCTGCTGGGGAGTGGCGCATGGCCGCTCTTGTGGCTTCCCTTTGTTTCCCTGTCAGAAAGTCATTTTTTCTGCAGGGAAGCAAAGAAATCTGTGGAGGACATGAACTCTGCGCACGCGTAGTGGCACAAATTTCCCCCAGGAGTAAGAACTGGGCACAGTATTCCTACTGCAATCACACCAGTGCCAAATATAGAGGTAAAATAACCTCTCTACTCCTACTCAGGATTCCTCTGTTTATGCGTCCAAGGGTTACATTAGGCCTTTTGGCCATAGCATCACACTGGAAGCTCACGTTCAGCTCATTATCCACCACGACCACAAAATCGTTTTCAGTCACTACTTCCCAGGATAAAGTCCCCTATCTTGTAAGTATGGTCTATTGTCTTTGTTCCTAGATGTATGTATTTACACTTCGCCATATTAAAATGCATACTGTTTGCCTGAGTCCAGTTTACCAAGTGACCTGTCCTCTTCATTATTTACCACTCCCCCAATGTTTGTGTCATCTGTTTGTGTCATTGGTGTCATCAAACCTGACACATCACATGCTCTCTGATGTGCTAGTGTAGCTATGCCAACGGGTACATTTGCCAAGGCTCTGCCCCTTTCTGCTTACTTGTGCAAGGGTGGGGAAACGAAGACCCTACTGCCCCTGCATGCTGGAAGCAACAGTACAACACACACTGGTGCAAGGGAATAAGGAGGCACTTCAGGCCCCTTACATTCCACCAGCATATAGGACGGGCCACAGCGTCCTCTGTCAGGCAGGAACATATTTTTATTCTAATTTTACAGAGGAGGAAAATTAAACACAGAGTGGTTGTGATTTGGCCAGCATCGCACAATGACGTGAGAGTAAATCCAAGGTGAAGACTAGGAGTTCCTGTCTCCCTGTCCCATGCACAATGCACTAGACTACGCTGTTGCCAGGGAGGTAGTATTTGGTTGGATCTGTGTTAGAGTTAGGCCGGCGGTAGAGGGTGGGTTTAAGTGACAATCTGGTTTAGGGTTCAAATTCAGTGTCAATTTCATAAGCTGTTCTTGTGAACGTTTGGCCATTTTGAATGATAGAAATGTTGCAGGGTTAGCTGTTGTTGCATGTCTTAGTTGTCTTAGTGTGACTAGGTATATTCCGCCTGGCTGGGAGCCCCGTGGTACTACTATACCCCAGCCCAAGAAATAGAGAGCGGAGAGGAGAACAGCAGCGAATATGGGTCCTCCAAGTTTACCTAGAGAGGAGTCTTCAGAACAGCTGTTTTGGAAACCACAGGGACCAGGTACTCCAAGGGCTAGAGGGGTCTGAAACAGCCAATCAGGCCCTAGTGGCCCAGATAAAAGGAACTGCAAGGGCCTTAGCAGTTCAGTTCCTCGCTGGGAGCAGAGGGGAAAGGAAGGGTGCTACTCTCTGGCCACAGGAGCTTGTGGGATAGCCAAAGATTGTCTGGCAGTATTTTGCAGAGCTGGGTTTGCACGGAGAGAGAGTACCTAAGAACCTTAACTCTGGGATAAGGGTGAAGTTAAAATGCCTGGTGGGAAGAGGCCTAGGGAAGAAGCAGCAACTGATTGACTCAAGCAGTGTGTGGTTGCTAGTGTGTAGGGTCCCTGAGCTGGGTTGGAACCCAGAGTAGCGGGCAGGCCTGCATTCCCCCACAGGTAACATGGCATAAACCCCAAGAAGGAGATGGAGTTTGTTTGGGAGCCTGAACAAGGGGCTGAACTTAAAGGACCCAGAGCCGCTGCGGAAGACCCTACCGAGGGTTGTTTATTTATTGGGCTCTTAATATCCTGGGAGGGGTTCACTCAGACTTTGTGACTTGGACAGAGGGCCAAGCCACTGAACACCCACAAAAGTCAGTCTGCAGGAAGAACCTGGGGTGAGAGAAGGACTGCAATACTGCATCCAGCCCCACGGAGGTGCTCAAGAGGTGAATTTGTCACACTGTGGTTGAAATCTTGTGAAAACAATCTCGTCTGGGTCAAAAAAAGAAAAATTTTGTCCCATTCTTGTTCAGGCCCTGACTGAAACCAAAACTCTAGGTGCTGGTTCATATCTAGGTATCCAACATTTTAAAGGGGTTTAAGGTTCCAGTTTTGCTTTATCTCTTCATTGCTTCTATGGGGGGTTGTCCCAGGGAAATGCAGCACTAAATAGCTAAAGGGAAGCAGAAGGTGGCTGCTACTTATAAGGTCCCTGGGTTGGGACTTGGAGTAGTGGGCATGCCTGGGTCCATTCTCCCCCCCTCCCCCCCGCTCCACACACCCAGGCCCCAGGTGGAGTGGCCAATTCCCTGAAGAAGGGGCTGAAGGCCTAGAAAGAGGGGCAGTATTTGTGGGACTTCTGATACAACATACACACCCCAAAGGGGACTGAACTGTAAAGAGTGACCCAGCTGAGACAATAGGTGAAAAATCTCCAAGGAGGAAGCCCTGGGGGTACTGCTCCATACCAGAGCAAGGACAATTTAAGACTGAGCCCAGGGAGGGCTGCAGGAACAGACCAGCTGTGGGTACTTGATTGGCCCTGTTGGACTTGTACTCCAGAAGGGATCTGTTTGTTGTTTCACAGCAACAGAGGGCTGAGTCACTGAAATCTGCCTAAGACGTTTAACTGCCAGTAGGGGTCACCGCAAGCAGAGCAACGCAGAGGGAGTGCAGATGTAGACACACACTCAGCCAGTACACGGGTGCTCACGTGAAGTGGGTGGGCCCTGCCACACCTCCTCTGAGAGCATCAAAACTGCGCTGCTGAGAAATTCATGGTCATGTGTGCCTCTGGTGCTTATGAAGATACATAATGCATTCTTTCACATGGAAGTGTTGTTGGGTATGTACTATGGCTCCATTACCTTAGGTAACCGGTTATTACATTCCTCCATCCTTCCACTTGAAATTCTGCTCTGAGTTGTAGAAGTTATTTTCCTTTGTTTAAATTAAAAAAAGAAAGAAAATCTTGTTTGCATTCCTTGGAAACTCATAAAATGCTACCTTTTTGGTTTATTCTCAATTTATTAATACTACAAATAACTCTTCTTCAGTAACCCACTTTCATAGGTCTCTGGGCAGCGAACAAAAATGTAACTCATGATGAAGGCAGCGTAGCCTACCTAGTAAATATCGGTGCTGGTGCACAAATGAAACCAAGGTACTTCTTTCTCCTCCCACCCACAGCTCTCCACAATACTTATCCAATAAATATTACTACATCTCGCTCCTCACCCTACAAACATAGCCCAAAGGAAATTGAATGTTTGATTCAGGGGACAAGATTTAGGATTTCTTGTATTCTCCTGGTTGTATTCATTTTACCAAATGTCCAGCCTGAAGAAACTGTTTCTTATTGACACAAAGTAATATTTCAAAAAGAGGCTCTCTTATAAATGCTTCTAGGGCAACTTCCAAAACTGCAACACCAATGTTGCAGTTTGGGAAATTAGGATTTTGATTGGGCTCTTGGCCTTTTATTAAAATATTGTATATGTGCTGGTAAAGTACAAATTTGCACAGAAAGGGAAGTTCTCCATCGAACACACACAAGGGACAAAGGGGCCACTGAAGTTAATGGGGTTTTACAGTATGCAAGGTCAATGCAGGATTCAGAAGAGCAGCCGTGTTAGCCTGTATCCACAGAAAGAAAAGGAGGACTTGTGGCACCTTTTAGAGACCAACCCATTTATTGGAGCATAAGCTTTCATGGGCTACAGCTCACTTCATCGGCTGTGTGCAAGTTCAATGCAGACTTTGATGCAACTAGAAGGACAAACCTACTTAGTTTTAAAAAAAACTATAGGCTTCTTTACCTGAAACTCCATCCATTCAGAGAGACTTTCCTTCTCAAACATGATGACTAGTTGCCCTGCGTCCTTTAGACTGCAGTATACTAAGAACAGGACTTCCTGAGCATGAGTAAGGTTTGTTTAGGAGGTCACTCTCTCTCACAAGGCACATCTTTATTATTAGCCCCACCATAGAGTGCCCAGTGTTGCTGCCATCCCCAGAAGGTCAGCCATATAATAACCCTCTGCAGCAAGATCTAAGGCTGACTTGGTGAATTCTGATGCAGATTTGTTTTCTTTTTCAGTAAGTGTGGACGTCTGTGTAAGTGTGAGACCATCATGGTGGCATTTAAGGGCGTCTGGACTCAGCCTTTCTGGAAAGCTGTTTCAGCAGAATTTTTGGCCATGCTAATTTTTGTCCTCCTCAGCCTTGGCTCTACAATCAACTGGGGTGGATCTGAAAAGCCTCTGCCTGTAGACATGGTCCTTATCGCTCTCTGCTTTGGACTGAGCATTGCAACCATGGTGCAGTGCTTTGGACACATCAGTGGTGGCCATATTAACCCTGCTGTGACTGTTGCTATGGTCTGCACTAGGAAGATCAGCCTTGCCAAGTCTGTCTTCTATATTGTTGCCCAATGCCTGGGTGCAATAGTGGGGGCAGGAATTCTCTACCTTGTCACACCCCCAAGTTTGGTGGGAGGCTTGGGAGTTACTACGGTAACAACTTTTGCTCCTACTCTTAAAGTAGAATAACTTTTTAGTGTCAGATTTAAACCCAGAAAGTAGAAGTGATGGTTTAAGTGCATTGCTGGTTTATTTACAGCTCCTATATGTGGCTTAGATCTCTCATTAGAATGGGTTTATGCTAAGCAATATTTACAGCTATTCTTTTACAGAATATTTCTCTTCTAGAATTCCCCAAAATCTGGTAACAGCAGGTAATGCTAATCTACATTCACAGTTTAAATATATATGCATGAAATACAATTTCAAGAAGAATTCTGAAATTAATTCTATGCCAGTATGATGGTGATTGAAAAAAACATCAATTTAAAATGACACACTTCTGAAATAGATTGTGCCTCAGATTTCCACTTTGTTCTAAGCTAATAAGGAATGCCATCAGTTAGCCCTGTTGCAGGACTTATTAAAAATGCACTTGAGCCACACGCTGCTTAATTTTTAATTGAAATTTCAATTAATTAAGTCAGGGCTAATTAATTAATTTATAATTGAATCGTAAATTACAGTGCTCTCAAGGAAAAAAAGTTGTGCAAGTTTAACTGCAGCATTTGCAAATTCAAGATATAATAAATGCAGTCTAGCTTTGAAGTGCTACATTAAAATCCAGTAAGAACTTTGTCAGTCCATCAGTAATTTTCCATGGCTGTCAAAAAAAAAAAAAAAGGGGGGGGTGGTAAAAAATGAATCCATACCTTTCCAAAGTACAGTGCCATTTCATCACTGTGCATGATTCAACATTTTCAGTCATAAAACAATTAATATTTGTAGTAGCTTTTTGAACTGCAAACTCACCTTTGCTTCATCTTCGGTGGTTGTTTTTTTTTCCAGGTACATGGAGATCTTTCCGCTGGCCATGGACTTCTGGTGGAGTTGATAATTACATTCCAGCTGGTTTTTACTATTTTTGCCAGCTGTGATTCAAAACGAAGCGATGTCACTGGTTCAGTGGCTTTAGCAATTGGATTTTCTGTTGCAATTGGACATTTATTTGCTGTAAGTTAATGACTTCTGCTTAAATAATAGAGCCTGTCTTCCACTGTCCCTACTCCTGAACTAGATGGGAGCTCCAGGAGCCTTTAGAGCTGTAATTCTTTAATAGCCTATTGGGGATCCATTGCAAAGCCCGCATTCTATTGATAGGGTATTGGATCAGGTTTTTATCTGTCTATGTATATGTTAATTCTGTCACTAGAAGGGTGATCTGGAGAATGATAACACAGTCTGATACTACTGTAGCTGGTAGGAATACAAAATCAGAGTTGGCTCGAAGTGGTTTGTGTGACAGTACTGCATTCCAGCAAATGGCGACAGTAAATGGTTGAATAAGAATGATCTAATCATAGCAATAGTTAACATTTTATTTTTACTATAGATCAACTACACTGGTGCCAGTATGAACCCTGCTCGATCATTTGGACCTGCAGTTATCATGGGGAGATGGGAAAACCATTGGGTAACTGCTTTTATCCTTCATTTATAGTAGCAATGACCAGCTACCAAATTATATTTTTTCTTCGTTTGCTCTTCTTATTCTTCATAATGTTCTATAGAGACAATCACTGAGAAAGATGGGCCACTGACCTGCCACAAGCTTTACCATATTTGTTCTTTGCCTAAAGTACAGGTCTTAAAGTTGTACTCTGTCTGTCCTGCGTGGGATGAATTATAATTGCCTATTGTGTATTTGGAGGTTAGGTTTTTGAGGAGACTGCAAGCATGGAGAGAGAATCCGGACATGTTAAAAACAAAAAACGCAATGTGATCAAAATAATTTTTGTTATTGGAAAGAAAGATACTTTGAGCTTGATTGCAAACCCCTCAGTCAAGCTGGGGAGTAGCTACTCAGGTAATCCATTGGCTTCCCATTTTCTAAATGCTTCTAAAAAAAGGATGCCAGATATGCAATGTGAGAACTTCTCCATTTTGATCTGGCATGAGTGGGCATACGTGAGTAACTGCTCACCAATGTGAGATAACGGGATCAGAATCTGGGCTTGTGAGAGTAAAACCTGCTTTTATGAGCAAACATCAGCCCAACTAAGAGTACATGTGTGGGAGGCAGTTTTGATTAACAGATTTTGCAGTGCTAATGGTGCAATAGTTTATTAAAGCATTCTGGATAAAATAATTATTAAAAACAAATTCACGTATGATAGGCAAGAGGGGTAATGTCTTACTTTCCCCTCATTAAAGTCATGACAGGCATTTTTAGAGACACTTCCAATATTATTTTTAAGAGGGCCACATCCTGTCGTGTTTATCTATATTTCCTAATTTGAAACAATGGGCCCATCTTATTTCCCCTGCAGTACATAGCAAAACTTTCATTGCCTTCAACTGGAATAGGATCAGGCCCATAGGCTCTGATCCTACAAACACTTACAACACGCGTAACTTTTCATTAGTTAACTTACTGAAGTGGATTTACTATTACCACCAAATGGTTTATTCAGATTTTAAAACTACTGTAATAATTCACAAGATTAATTAATTATCCAAAGACGTCTAATATAGAACTGTCAAGGTTTCTTCCCCACTCTGAACTCTAGGGTACAGATGTGGGGACCTGCATCAAAACCTCCTAAGCTTACTTTTACCAGCTTAGGTTAAAACTTCCCCAACGTACAAACTATTTTACCTTTTGCCCTTGGACTTTCGCTGCCACCACCAAACATCTAACACCGGTTACTGGGAACAAGTCCATTTGGAAACGTCTTTCCCCCCAAAATCCTCCCAAATCTTACACTCCCTTTCCTGGAGAAGGTTTGATAAAAATCCTCACCAATTTGCATAGGTGACCACAGACCCAAACCCTTGGATCTTAAGAACAATGAAAAAGCATTCAGTTTCTTAAAAGAAGAAAAAGGAAAAAGAATCACCTCTGTTAAATCATGATGGTAAATACCTTACAGGGTAATTAGATTGAAAACATAAAGAATCCCTCTAGCCAAAACCTTAAGTTATAAAAAGATACAAAAACAGGGATATCCATTCCGTTCAGCACAGCTTATTTCCTCAGCCATTTAAAGAAATCAGAATTTAACGCATCTCTAGCTAGATTATTTACTAAGTTCTAAGACTCCATTCCTGTTCTGTGCCTGACAAAAGCATCACACAGACAGACACAGACCCTTTGTTTTTCTCCCTCCTCCCAGCTTTTGAAAGTATCTTGTCTCCTAATTCGTCATTTTGGTCAGGTGCCAGCGAGGTTATCCTAGCTTCTTAACCCTTTACAGGTGAAAGGGTTTTTCCTCTGGCCAGGAGGGATTTTAAAGGTGTTTACCCTTCCCTTTATATTTAAGACAACAACCAAAAGTGTAAATATATGTATAGTATTTATTGGAGTAACAGCCCAGGGGAAGCAGAACTGCTGTCCTAGCTGCTTGAAAGATCTCTTCTGCTCCTGAAATAAGAGAGAGTCACCTGCCCTTAGCAAAGGCAGGTGAGACCTGTAACTGTACATGGCTAACTAGTATTGCAGGACTATTGGGAATTATGTTGAAGCAAATTGGCATACCATGCGTTTGTGTGCAAATAGGATAATTAGAAGTCTAATTGCCTCTTCTGGGTGAACAGAAATCAGGTATGCAGAGCTGTCTGCAATTTCAGAGACCAGGTTTGGATTCTTTTGAAAATGTGGTCCTAAAAATAAAAGTAGAAATATTTGTTTATGCATTCTGATTTGTTTTCTGCATTTATACACAAGACAATGAGGTGTTGGTGAGGAAAAGAAAGTTTTTAATTAATAAAGGGTTTTATTTTCTTTGTGCCCTCTTGCAAGCAAGGCAAATATAAACATGTCTTTAAGTGACCAAAAAAACAAACACAAGGACATTTAGAGGAGGCCTTATGACAGACTGTATATCAACTAAACTCCCTAACAACTGCTTTCACTTTGCAGATAAGGGGCTTGACTCTCCACTGCCTTTCTTGCACAGTCACTGACACCTGTGCAAAGCAAATACCAAATGCTACCACCACAAAATAGTGGCATTTGACCCTCATTTTGCACAGGTATCAATGACTGTGCAAGGGACAATTCCTTTTCTCCAGAGGGAATTTATTGCTGGGCTTGGCTTGGCCCAAGATGCTTTCAGCATCTCCAGCCTGTCTGATAAAGAGTTTGAATTTTTGCCATGCTGAGAAAAATCAAAAATTTAAGCCAGATCTCTTCTGTCCCCTCAAAGAGAAAAATAACATAGGCGATTGGGGTGGAGGTGGGGAGGGTGGGAGCATGCCCAGCATATACATAGGTAGGCACAACTACACCAAAAAGCCCACCAATGCCACTGTTTCCAAGGCCACCGATGCCATCTACCCAGTAGTCCCCAGGACCAAAACTTAAGTTGGGGACCAATGAGGCTGGGTATCTGCCTGTAGTGAAGCATAGGGAGGCTGAGGAATACTGTACAGAGGTGGTTGGGGACCTCAAGGGGAGGAAAATGTGTGCTCAAGATGAAGCATTTTCCCTGTGTCCCGTGTTTGTCATAGTATCCTGACCTGTCTCATCAGAAAATGAGGGAATGCCTTCCTAACATTCCTGTAAAACCACTCAGTGCCCTCTCTGCACCATGTTGTTATGTTGCATGATGGTTCCATTCAGGATGGCTAGTCAGAGTTTCACATATATTATTCTCCTCTCCAGAAAAAGGAGAGAGGGACTGAGAACATGTGAAGGACATACAATCCCTCTGAGATAATCACATGGAGCCCACTGAAATCAGTGGGAGTCTTTCCATTGCCACAGACTTCCTATGTGACTTTAGGCAAGCCACTTAATCTCCCTGTGCTTCAGATTTCCCTTCTACAAAACTGGGATGATACCACTTATATCTCATAAGCGTGTTGTGAGGACAAATTTATCAGCATTTATGAAATGTTCAAATACTATGGTGTTAGAGGCCAGAGGAGGACCTAGACAGGCCCAGCCTCATTGCTCAGAGCATGTCCACTTCTGAGCAAGAGAGGTTGGTTAAGCTCTCTACTCAAGGGGCTTTTGTGTCCATTTAAAGTCTTCACTAAACTGCTTTTCTCTGAAACATTTTCCTTTCCATCACGTACCCCTGTGGGGTTTCTTCCCTCTCTTGTAGGTCTATTGGGTTGGACCAATAATAGGAGCAGTCCTTGCAGGTGCCCTTTATGAGTATGTATATTGCCCAGATACTGAGTTCAAGCGACATTTTAAAGATGTCTTCAGTAAGGCTACCCATCAGTCTAAAGGGAAATACGTGGAGGTGGATGATAGCAGGAGCCAGATAGAGACTGACGACTTGATCCTGAAGCCTGGCATGGTTCATGTGATTGACATTGAGAGTGAGGACAAGAAGGGGACTGATCCAACCAATGAGGTGCTATCTTCTGTATGACTAGCAAGGAGCACTGAAAGCAGAGAATGGCCTACTAGAATGTCCACAGGTATCCTTCCACCCATTAAAGAGACAGATCTACTGTAAACCAGACACCTGCAATATCTGAAACTGTATGGAGATGACAGCAGCTATGTAGTTCTTCACCAAGCTATACACCTGCTCAGTTTGATTAGAAATTTACTGTATTTAAGAGTCCCCATAGATTCTTCCAAATTCAGAACTATCCTTTTTTGGGAGAGAGCATCCCCAAGGTCAATTTGAAAGAGCTGATAGCATTTCCTTTTTAATAAGGCCATCAATAGCAAGATGGAAATAAAGATGTTTAACATTCAGATTGACAGTTAAGACTTATCTGCAAATGCCTATAGCACACAGACAAATTTATCAGATTATTCTTCTGACACTTAATTGGCTGTTGTCAACCCTGATTAGAATGTCTTATCCGTTAAGTGTTCTTTGTAAGGTTCAGTGACAATAATGCCAAAGTACAGCATGTAACAGATTCTTCCAAATTTAGGGTAGTATTTTTTGTTGTTATATATCCTATCATTATTTCTTTACAAACTCTGAAAAACTATATTTTCATAGGCAAAAATTGGTTCCTGTCAGTCATCCTACCAATTTTCATCCATTACATATCCATGTTCTGGTGTAAAAAATACTGCCTTCTTCCCGTTCCCCACAACTAAAAATATTGAAGCCAAAGGCTCTAATCTAATGCAATAATGCTGCAAAACCTTTAAATGTATTGTATGCAGGTTAGCATAGTTGTCCATCTCGTGAAACTTTCTCTTGAGGTTCAGCTATTGACCATTTAGTATTAGCTGACTATAGGTCATGCAGGGAACCTGAAGGTCCACATGTTACTCAGTAACTCAAGCAAAAGTAAATAAATGTTCAGGTATCAGAAGAAAGGAAGGCATTATCTGTTTTCAGTGCACTTATTCAAACAAATGTCACTGTGCTAATTTATATAACTAAACATTTAAATTACTTACCCACTTTGCTTACAATCTTATTTTTATTTATTAGCAAAATAAAGGTGGATTTTTAAAAGCATATTGAAGCACTGACTGAAACATATTTGTAATAACAGGTTATATTGATATGACTGCTTTTGGTTTTGACATTTTTTTGCAAACTGGTCTCTAGTTAGTTGAACAGCATCAATGACTGTGGCACTGTTCATATAATCTTATTCTGTCATGTCTGTGGCAAAGCTTTCTCTGTTAATTAAATTTGACAATAAGAAATGCAAGCATGTGATGCTTTTTAGAGAAACAGGGAAAGGGATGCCCCAATGATATTACATGCAAAAGTGCTTAAGCGACCAATCCTTCTTGTATAGACGTGTTTCAACAGATGTAGCTAACCCAACATAAAATCTTTATAGAATCTTTTTAACTGGCTCATGGCTTTGTTCCTAACTAGTTGCTTTGGGGTTTGTTTGTTTTTGTTGGTTTTTTTGTGATTTTTGCAATATGCCATTACAGTGCTTGTTGGAACACCATTTTCTGTAACCCTAGTTATATAGGTTGTATCTAAAACTTGAAATATATTCATGATTATTTAACTACAGTACAAAAACAAGGTTGTGGATTGTATGTAATAGACTTGTCTGTCCTTTGATTTACAATATGTGCAAGTGTGTAACTCATTAAAATGAGTAAGGGGTGTGTGTGTGTATGTATATATAGTAATGGGATAACAGACCACTGCTAGGATCAAATCTCTGCATCATTGCATAAGGGCATGTCTATTACCAACTTATTTCAACCAGTAGTCTAGGCATTATCATGTTATATTCATTTTCCTGATCTCTTCCTCTCTTTGATAGTTTCTATCTCTGTAAGAAAGGGGACTGTTTTTCATGAATTGTATATATCTGATACAACTGCTGCATCAAAAATTCAGAAATACAAACATAAATAAGAACATGCAAGACTATTTCAAATTGTATTGATGAATGTTGTCATGTGCGAAGGATGAAATCCATCCCTGTGCAGAGAACAGTGCAAGACCGCCACATATGCTTACCAGAGAGATTTTGCTAAACATTTAATAAATGCATGATTTCAACAGGCTAACTAAAAGAGACAAGTTGTACAACATTTGCGGACTGTTGGATAGAGTTTGTTTCTTGCATTTCAATATTTTAAGAAGCACGGTATCCAGTGACTCATCACTTGTGAAGTTTGTACAGCCTCATGTTCTTTAAATACAAGGCTGTGGTTTTTGCACTCAGTGGCTCGTCTAGACAAAAGGAATGAAACTTGTAGCTTCCTAACCCATCTACAGCCAGATTCTGTGCTGAGGAGAGCATGAAACCAGCCAAGACAATTCAGAGACTTTTCCTTGTTACACTCTTTATTAATGAAGCGTGGCAAACGCTCAGAACCAGTCCCAGGAGAGCTCCTTACACAAGGAAAGAGACAATGATAAGACACAAAATGTTCAACAAAGAAGTGAAAAAAGGAGGCAGCCAAAACAAATAGGACAAACTGATAAAGAATATTGCCACTTGCTCTCTGTAGACTTAGGAAGGAAGGGGCAGAAAGTGAGATACAGTGGATCTACTCTTCCTCCATTTGAATTAGAGTCATTAAGAAGTTTGCCATTGACTACAATGGAAACAGGATTAAGGCCTAAGTATGTTTTCATTCAGTACCTTCTTAGGGCTTGCTCCTGTTCTCTGATACACAATGCACTTCACTATCTGTCTTGCAAAATCAGAGGTCAAAAGAGAGCCATTTCATTTTGAAAGTAGACGCATTGGATTTGAGTTTTATGACCCATCCCTAAAATAAACTCCAGCCATACTCCTCTTTATCATCTGTTCTTCAGCACCACAAGGAGAGAGCACCATTTATCCAAGCCACAGCTTGATCTCTATAAGAAATTGATTTAGTCTGACTTACTGATTTTTATGTTGCTTCTAAATAGTTTTATGGTGGTATCATTAACATACAATATTTGAGTTAAACAGTATAGGCCTACATGATCTTTTTAACTGCTTGTATGTGTGTTTGCCTCACTTAATTTTTAAAATATATTTATTTGTATTTTAATATTCTTTCATGATCACTTATGTGCTACATTTTGTCAGCTATAAGTTTGTTGCAGCTGGTAATGTAACCAATGATCTATTAAGTGATATGTGGGAGCTTTAAAGCTTAAAACTTATTTTGTTTATGATGGCAGACGGTCACTGCAATAAATACACCCGGTGTGTCATCATAATCCCAGAAACTTAGAAATGGAGAAGACTTCTTGTATACCCTCTGTCAGTATAGGATTGGTTCTTACAGTAGAGGCACATCATGACTAGTGTGTTCAAAATATTTATTTTTAATTACTGTAAATCATAAGAAAAAGATGAACGTTAAAGTTGGGGTGAACTTAAGCAAATACTTTTAGTTTGCAAATACCTTAAGTAGTCTATCACCCAAACGATTACTGATCTCAGCAAAAAATGTGATTCCTGAAGCATCTGGTATACTGTAATTCTTACCCCACTGAAGTACTAGAAGCTGTATCGTTGACTACAGTGGGAGTAGGAATAGGCCAATAGTCTCGTATCACATGCTGTGCTAAAATCTGGTATATATGTTAGTACACAAACTTTCTGCAATATATTTTGTTTCTGGTTATCAGTACTCTGCTCAGCAGTTAAGTTAAAAACATCCTTTAAACTAATCCTACATATTTCCATTTTTTAAATGTTTGGTTACAAAGATGTAACATTTGTGCTTTGCAGTGTTTAGTCTGCAGCTTATGAAAATGTATGCCAGATATTCTGCACTCGACAATGTTGACTATATAAGAGAAATTACAATCTGGATATTTTATTCTAAGATCAGAGATGCAAACTAGTTATCAAATTTATATAACTCACCATCAAGGTGTGTGCATCTGAGTTGTGCAAGGACTCATTAAATAAACATGTGTGAAAATGTACACTCAAGTATTTATTATTCTCTTGTATGAACCAAGTTATAATTGCACAGTTACTGTAATTCAGGATAAATTGTGTAAAACACACTGAATATCAGGATGTTTCCACAAAGTTATGTATTATTGAAACATTAGTCACCACAATATCAAAGCTAATATAATAGTATTTTAAACTTCCAGTGTGTAACATTTGGAATAATCTACTTAAATATATGCTTGTCTGGTGCATTTCGCTTGCATTGCTGTATCTCAGAGAGTTGAGCTATTGTAAATAAACTATTGTCTGTTTAAAAAATATATTTGGTCACTGGAAAATATTTTAAAACTATAGCTAAAGTACATAATAATACAAACAAACAGCAGGTGTCTGAGACCTTCTTCAAATGAACAAATCTGTGCTGTAAAGAATGAATGACTCTGTGAGAGAGAGCGTCTCCCATCAGTGAACAGATGGATGTGTTTCTGGAAAGACTCCATAAGTTTACTGACACAAGCTAAACAAATTGAGGCAAGGGGTTAAACTGGTTTAAGTGCATTGGTATCAGGAGTTTGCACTCATTTAGGTAGATCAATTTAAAATTGAGTTAGAGTAGTTCCACTTTTCTTGTAGAGCCAAGGGGTAACATTTTTTCAAATTTTGATTTGTCAAAAGTGACACAGGCTCTTAAGTGCCTACGTCGCATTGTCTGTCTTTCCATGAGATGAAAGCTCTAAGTGCCTCTGAAAATGAGAACTTGGCTCATAAGTCACATACGCACTTTTGAGATTTTAATCAAGACTTTGGAAAATGATTGGTAAACTTGCTGAGGAGCAAACAGAAAGGCCAGCAAATGTGGAAAGTGTGTCAGATCAACTGCAACTGTATCCTCAGGGATGGTAAAACAGGGCAGTCTAGTGATAAAAATTACCTCATTTCCTCAAAATCAAAATGTTTCTCAAAGTCAACTTCCTCATAATCAAACTTTCTTTTAGACTCTTATCAAAAGTAGATTGTAGAGTGTTTCATGTATTTTTACCCCTCTTAACTTTTATCAGTCTGATAGGACTATCTTGGTTATTAATGCTTTTTCTTTCTTTTTTTTTCTTTTTTGTCCTTTAGCAATTAGAAAAACAATTGATACAAGTACAAAGATTGTAAAAATAACCTCACTTAAAATCACAAGGTACTCTTGAATGGAGAAACAAATCTGTTGTTATTAATCTCTAACCTTTTCATTTATGAGAGAAAAAAACAGGCACCTTCTATGGTGCTCACTATTCCACTCATAGCAAACATGGTTCATAACCTGCCTGTCAAACTTTTCATCTCCAATTCTCTTTTGGCTCTGAATGCCCAAAAAAGCTATGCAATTCATCTTCTTTTTAGAAGATTATATCGGTATAAAGTATAATAGGCTTGTGTGTGTTGTACAACTGGACATATCTGCAGGACTTAATCTTTCCCATGCTTCCACCATCATAAAAGGAAATGGTATAGTTATACAGTATCTTAAGGTGCTCGAACCTTGACATGTTCCTCTCTGTGTTGCTGAAGTACATTATTTCCTTTAAAGAGTCCTGTAGACTTTTTTTCAGTTGACCCATTTAAAGGCAATGTGGTTGTTTACTGTGTTTTAGAACTTGAGGTTCTAGCACTGTAAAGTACTGTACTAGTCTCCCAACATTAGGCAACTGGGGACTGTTCCCTTTTACATCATGATTAAATCTAGCTATTCTATACAGTGTATGCTATGTTGTGTCAATTATTTGCTTTGTAACAGAGTCTCATTAGTTAACATCAGCTCAGGCTGACTCAGCATTCGTTTTTGTGTTGTGTTGTGTTTTTTGTTTTTTCATGCATGAGCCTTTGTAATTCTGATGATGAGTCTATTCTATTCAGGTTCTCATACCACTCCCATCTCCATGGTATGTGTGAGCCCAGCTACTTAACAAGGATCTCTTCAGATTGACATGCTGCCATGTTATTTATTCTGTGCAAATAATTTCTAACAGAATGGGCTCACCAATGATCGGTGGCCAAATTCTTCAACATCAGTGGATCTATGTTGATTTAAACCAGCTGAAGATCTGGCCCTGGTGTTTTTAGAGTGGGGATAGAATCAGCAATGGCCCAGAGGTCCAATAATACATTTTGAAAAGCCTAATGTGTTTCAGTGGCTCTGATTTGACAATTTAAAAATTGAGGAGAAATCCAGTACAGCAGTATGCTGTCCCTGTGCCTTCTTAGCATATACCCAGGAATATATAGTAAGATAAAGACTAACATGTAGTGATTAAACATGACAGAGTAAGGACAAAATGAACTCCAAAGACCAGGCAGATGTACAGAGATGTTTGGCTGTGCTGTTGTTTGCCCAGTGGTATTGCTCCAGAGAAACAGCTGCACAGCATCTTCTCAGAGCTGACTCAGACCAGCTGCGCTGGGTAGGTTGCACACAGTCAAACACAAATGTTTCAAATGCAGTTCCCCCTCCCCGCCCCTTTCCACAGCTGTCCAGAGCAGTTCAAGCCTACAGGGGGAGGGCATACATTGCTAGGGCACAATGCAGAAGTTGCTGTAGCCTCGAGAATAATGTGAGTATAATGCTGTGTGTCCTACAACCTTTTATCTTTGAAAAATCCTAGAAAATAAAACATAGGCAGTCTTAATATAGAAGGTCAGAGAGTCCCTCTGGATCTGGCCGCCATCCAGGTCACTCCTAGAGCTATTCTTGAAACTTTATTTCATAAATTAATTACACTGAGTGTAAATAACTTCCATCTAATTCCATTTAATACCACTTTCCTTTATCCTTGGATACAAATTTATAGCACCTAAGGTTTTCAATATAACACCTATTGCTATTTTGCCTGAGTGCTGGGGAAAAGGCCGGAGCAAAATGATCTTTTTCTTTCTCCAGAGGAGCCAGAGGAGCATGGTTTTCTGTATATGTAGGATTTTTTCCCTCTTACGTATCTATGTTCTTTTCTGTACATCACAACTTTATTTTCTATACCATCTTTCCTATATGCTGCATCCTGAAATGCTTTTCAGACTTAAATAGCACAATTAGTTTACAGTTTATCACAGTGATGGCTCTTACTTTCCTTATTCACCCAGGGATATGGATTGAGGATGCTTTAACTTTTTTAAATTATTAATATCCTCCTGTTGCATTATCTGTTTACATCCTTTGCTATATGTTCTACATTTCTACATCTTTACTCCAGAAAGAGACGTTCTTTCTATGGGGTTGGCGCAGAGCTTGGCATTTAACAATGAAGTTGCAAATGCCTGAGTTTCTGATAGAAACTTTAGAGCTTTGTTTTTGATTTTGTTGATAATTTTCCATATTAATAATCAAGACACCATGAACTTCACTACCAGCTGGACTGAAATTCTGCCTTTAAGTTCCTGGATTTTGTGACTTTGGTGAAGCAGACTGGAAATTGTGTGGAAGCATGATGTAAAAATGGAGGGCTTTATTATTCTGCTTTCATGTTTGTTTTAAATTAAAAAGTTCTGCATTGATTTTAGTATAAAAACAATTTAGTGTATGTTGTCCCCAACACCATAGACAGAGTCAAGTAGGGGCAAACTGGAGGTTTTAGTAGTGGTGTAGAGTATAGTGGGGACTTTTGACATCTGAGAGAGCATGGGAGACATTTGAGATAAGCACAGTCATTTTGTATCCCTAGATGTTTCTTCCAAAATGAACATCAGAGAAATAGCTAACATGAAACTCCTGTTTTTAGGTTTCAGAGTTTACAATCCATTGAGAAGAATAGGGCAGTTCACACCTCCCTAAATTATTGTTTTAGGCTGTGTGTGGATGAATGAAAATAACACTGCATTTGTTAACCTAGAATATGTGAACCAAACGTAAACTTCACATGAGGGCTTTTTTAATGAAAGCCTGGATTCTGGAGTCAATTTTGTAGCAAGAGGTGGATTCCATGACCTATTTCTCAGCCACAGAAATGCAAAATTCTTAGGGCCCTAATAATAATTGGTTTGTATTTATGTAGTAGTGGTTGTGTAGTAGAGTTGAATTCATAGAGTCGTTGGCCTGCCAGGCCCCAGAAAGGATGAGGGCATGTTGTACGAGGACCTTAATAAAGTAGGGACTTCAAGCATTTAGCAGAGAGTGATCTTCTATCTAGAAGTCTGATGTTTTTCTGCCCATGATCTCTTAACGCATACTACACTGTTCACTGGAGAATCTGAAAGCACCTTGGAAACACTGAATCCCACAGCTCTGTTGTGAAGTAGCTAAGTGCTATGTTGTTTTACAGATGGCTAAATTTGAGGTACAAGGGAGGTTGTGATCTGGTCAACGTGTCCCAATAAGTTAGTAATAATCCTTGAATGGAAATAAAACCTAGGTATAACTCTTGTTCAGGGCAACAATAAACCAGCCCCAAAAGGATTGCTTTTACTCCTAAATTCCCTTTTGAGTCTCTCTGGCAGCATCACCCCCATAAAAACATAATGCAAATAACAATGAGAACGTTGTTCATCTCCATTTTTATACCAACACGACCAGAATTATTCGCAATGTATCAAGTGTTGGTGATACACATGGTGAGGGTGGGTGCCTAACAGAAGTGTATGTGCCAGGCCCCACAGCCTGTGAGGCAGGTATTTTTCCCCAACTAACCCACCAGCAAACTGGACGGCACATATGAAAGCTTTTTTCAAGAGCATCGTGTTTATTGTGGAACCCCACTCCACATGGCGGCAGCAGCAGCGGGAAGGGTTACTCTAATTGTTCAGGGGATGGGCCTCTCCATTCACCCAGAGCCCTGGTTGGTTAGAGAACTGGTAGAAAATCCCACCCCTACTGTCTGCTGCCAGCTCTTTCCATTAGAGAAAAGACTTAATGGGCTGCTGTGGGGGGGTCTATCGTGCTGCAGGCCCACAGTGTGAGCTCAGAGCTGGGAGACGGGCCTAGGGAGCAGCTAGAATTCATGACTACTATGAGCTTGCATTACATTCAAGATTCAGTCACCATCAAAAGGAACAGCAGTGACCTGACTGGTGAATGTGGAGGGGCACTTTGGACTGTGTGTTTGCTGATGGCATTTGAGTTACCTTTGAAGTATTGGCTCCATGAGACCAGTAATGCCAGACACAGCTATTCGGAACTAATGAGTTAGGATCCCCCGAAATCATACAATTGGCTTTAAGGTCAGGAGACGTTTTTAAAATAATAAATAAATGTTGGCTTCTTTTTGTTTACCTTCTGGATTTTGAATCTGTGTGCAGTGAAGTCATAGTTTTACAATTTCCTCTGCAATCATGAGGGCTGAAAACTCATGTGGCCCCCTGTATCTGGGGTCTGAGAAATACGCCTTCTGTTGTGAGACTGGTGATAAAATCACAGGTGTTGGCAATACTGTCTTATTTGCACGACCTCTCCCTTTCAGTGACACTGGGGTTCTGTGATGCAGGTGCTGAATTAAAGAGGTATGCACTGGAATGATTCCTGGGCAAAATGCTGTCACCCCAAAGGCAGTAGGAGGGTTCCTCACCCCAAGGCAGGGGCGGGAGTTTGGTAAAACCTACTGGAGAGGGGAGCCCTAACCATAATTACAATGGACCACACCATAATTACAGTTGGTCAAAAGTTCCTCCCAGGTTGCCATATACTAGATTTTTGCCCCCTATTGAGTATGGTAAAGTAGTTGAGAGAAACCTATAGATACCAAAAGTCTCTCTTTACAGATTTCTTGCATAGACCCTGTCTGGCCTCGAAGTTCTCTCTTTGGAGAGTCCAAACAACTGGAGTAACAGTGTTGCTTGTTCACCAAACACAGTGTTCCATTGAAATATTTTCCATGTCATCTACAAAGCTTTTGTCAAAATACAGTTACAAGTGTAGCCTGGTGGGGAAGGTGTTTGTGCTGCTAATTAGCAAGTCTGAGTTGAAGGTGAGCTCATGGTCTCAGGGGCAGATATCATTTGTTCTAATCTCTTTGGGGAATGAGCTATCATCTCTGCAAAAAGTCACCTGATTTATGATGACCATTTGTATCAATACACTGTAACAGAGTTTAATTTTCTGTTGCAAGGAAAATACTAAAATTACAAGTCAGAAATTCACTAGAGTCCTAATTAATGCGATTGAGGTTGGCCAATTTAAATGTGCTCAGTAAAAAAGCTAAGCCCTTTGGGATGTACTTTTAAATCTAGAGATCAGAGTGTCTGGTTCCAGAAATGTGCATGCACTGAGCAAATGTGCTCTCAAAAACTGGGAACATGAGCATTCCGATGCGTTCTTAGGAACCTACAGAGTTGTCAGTGGGCACATTTTTCTGCTCGACGTGCACACTTGTGGTAAATATGCACGCAAGTCCAAATACGTTGTGTGCGCTTATGCATGGACTTCTGATTTGTTTTAAACATTTTCCCTTTATACACACTATTGTGGCGAGCACTTCTCCCCTAGCTGGGATAACAATTAAAAGAGCCAGCACACCATACTGTATAATGGCAGCTGAAATTAAGCGGTGTGGCACTGCGGATACAGCACTAGACTAGGACTCAGACCTGGTTTCTATTTCCAGCAGTGCCACTGACCTGCTAGGTGACTTTGGGCAAGTCACTTTACTGCCCCGTGCCTCAGTTTCCTCATCTGTAAAGCAGGAACAATAATAATCACCTCCTTTGTACAGCATAGCACTTTGAGCTCAAACGATGAAAAGCGCTATATAAGAGCTAGCTATTGGTATTGTAATTAAGTAAGCTGGAGCCTGATCAGAAACAACCATGCATGTCTTTCTTTAATAATCTGTAACCCAAACTACATGTACTTAATGCATGGACTCTCTTTATAAATCTATCCCGCCAGCTCTCTGATCATTTTTCTTGCACATCTCTGAACTCCCCCAGATTTGTCAATGTCTTTGTGGTTGTGGTGACACCTGGAACTCGTTGCAGCATTACTGATGTGGTTACACCGATGTATGGAGAAAGATTAATACCTTCCAGCTCTAGGATGCCTCTGAATACTGAACTCAAAATTGTCTTTGCTTGCTGCTATGCTGCATTATAAAATCAAAAGGCCAAATTCTGAACTGATTTATTGGGGGGTAGGATAGTTCAGTGGTTTGAGCATTGGCCTGCTAAATGCAGCGTTGTGAGTTCAATCCTTGAGGGGGCTGTTAAGTTGATCTGGGGCAAAAAAATGGGGATTGGTCCTGCTTTGAGCAGGGGGTTGGACTAGATGAGTTCCTGAGGTCCCTTCCAACCCTGAGATTCTGTGATTACCTGATTACATTGACAGAATAGGAGAAAGTGTTAATGTTTTTTCATCAGTGGATCTCAAAGAGCTTCACAATCTTTTTAACATATTTATCCCCACAGCACCCGTGTGCAGTATGGAAGTGCTATTATCTCCATTTTTACAGATGGGAACCTGAGACACAGAGAAGCTAAGGGACTTGCCCAGGGTCACAGAGGAAGTCCGTAGCAGAGCAGGGAATTGAATCCAGGTGTCCTAAATTCTAAGATAGTGCCCTAACTATTGGCCCATCCTTCCATTCATAAGTGGCTTATCATATCCAGTTTGCTGCCTACAGTCACCTCTAGCGCTCTTTTAACATTACCATTTGCTGGTTCTTTCCTTCCCATTGATTAACTGTATTTTTTAGATTGTTTTTCCAATTTGAATCTCACTGACTATGAAAATTACAACTTTAAACGCTGGAGTGGGGGCAAGTTGAAACTCTGCAAACATAACTAGGCACCAAGCCTAATCCTGACCAGCATTACCTCCTCCTTTGTCCTGTCTCCATTCAGCATCAGGGCAGGAATCCTAGTCAATGCTCTATGTGCTAGGGAGGTTCAGCTATCCTGCCAGCTCATGCACCATTCCCGCAAGGAGCACAGTTTGCTAGCTAAGTACTATGGCTTGCTCCCAACTGATTGATCCAGGTGCTGGTTGGGGTTGCCTACTTCATTTCATTGAATGTGTCACAAACCTTCCTGGCATCCTGCCCTGGCCAACAGCATCCTAAAAGCAAAGGGCAGGCCAGGCAGTTTTTCGGCTCACCTACTTGCTGCTCATGAAAGCAGGATATGACTGATAATCTATCATTCCTAACTAGAATACATCAAACCTAGGAAATCCCAACACCCCAGGGTCATTAAAACTATAGGCAAAAATATTAACTTTTCTTCAACAAAGCTGCCAGTTTTGAAACTTTCACTTTGCAGCAACCAAAGAAGACTGAACTGGTGAGAGGGGAAGAAACAAGCAGAAGCAACGAGATGGCCGAGGAGCAGGAGGAAAGAATCAGTGCAACCATAAGGTAAAAACAACAAGCATTTGTCAAGCTTCATCAGAGCCTTCTGTATTTGCTTCATTACATGCACATTCTCGGATAAGAAGAACTCAGCACTTCTCGTTAGTGAGAGAGCTTTGCTCGCTCTGTTTTAAATGACAGCCACATTGTGCCACCTTATGGTAATACCAGTTCCTTTAGTTTTAGCTTCATACAGGGATGAGGCAAATTTTTTTATCTTTCATTATTTTGAAAATGATTTGAAAAGAGAATAATTCTGTTTAATATGACCTACTTAGACAGCGATTCCAACTTCTTTTCTAAGGGGCCAAGAAACTGCAGCCTGGCTATAAATCTCTCATGTGTTATATGCACTGAAAGAGTTGAAGAAATTTAAAATATAAGCTAAATGTTGTCATACCCGATCTACACCGCTGAGTTGTCTGGCGCTCACACCTAAACACAATTAATCTACAACCATGTTTATAATCGTGTGTGTGTGTGTATCACCTTTTAACACCTGCATCAACTGCATGTACCTGGATTTAATGCTTTATGTCCTGACTCCTTTACAAAATACGTCCCTTCCATATTCCGTTGTAGTAGTATGGTCCTTAGAGTAGCGGAGTCCGTCAAATATTATAGTTAGGGACTGTTATGTATATTTAAAGATGACTCTTTCAATAGAAAATACCCTTCCGGTGAAACCCTTATGGCTTGTTTTAGCTGAGACAAGGTGGGTGAGGTGATGTCTTTTACTGGACCAATTTCTGATGGTGAAAAAGACAAGCTGTCGAGCTTACTCACGTTCCCATATCGCTTCTCCCCACAAGCCCTCTCAACCTATTGTCTCTCTTTTCCGCTCCTTCCCTCTTACTTTTTTTCTTTATTTCCCCGTTTACAACAGTTTTTTAAAAGTGACTTGACAAACATTATTTTTGCTCTCATTGGATAGTCCAATTCTTTGCACTCTGGGACATCCTCCTTCATTAAATTGGACACATCTGTCCCCAATATTCCACTGTGCCAGACATTTTTCCTGCCCTCAGGAAATTTGATGTCCTTTGTGTACTCCAGATTTACAGTTCCAGAGTTGGGCAGAACTTATAAAGATGAAGAACTTTGTCATAAGCTACAGCTAATATGACAACACGGTGATCGGCAGTTCACATACCTTTCCTCCCCTTTATACTTGTTACTATCATAATAAAACCTGATACTAAATGATGGCAAGGTTTAGTCTTGATCGTATATGCTGCATACTCCAAGCATAGATTGTTCCCAGAATGACCTGTCATACTGGGGTAATGATGTCCAGAAGCCATGTGCGCACACCCTGATATTTCTTACTGGAATTTTTTTGTGTATATACTTTACCTCTGGCACACAGCCTTCAAAGTTCACCCCACTGGGCCTGCTCACCTGTGTCATCTGACTGAAAAAGCAAACAAACCAGGCTAACGATATTTTTTTCAGTTGATATGGCAGCATCAGCAATGGCGCAGGGCTTTAATCTTTGTTTTCCAATCTAAATCAAATCTGTCCTTAATCCCAATGATGTAAAAAGCATTCAGTTCCAGTACCTCTGGTTAATAATGTAAAGACAGATTATTTCTACTAGAGAAAGGCAAGCTAGTTTGGATAAAATAAGAACCAAATTTTAACTGAGCCTAGGCTTTTAGTGAGATTTGTAAAGATCTCTGATAAGATTAATTAAAACAATTTCAGTTGTCTTTGCACTTCTTGATCTTTGGTTGGCAGTGGAGGTATCAAAAGACCTGAGACAGGCAATGGGCACATTGCAGTTGTGTCAAATTCTGCCACCCTTATTGCAGTCCTTTACGCCACAAGGTGTCCCAGAATCCAAGGAAGGGATGTCTCAATGGGAGTCAGGGTATCAGACTGTGGCCCTCACTAAGCTTACACCGAAGGTCACATGCTACGTCATTTAGTTCAACTTGTTTGTTTATTTCTCTTATGCCTTGTATTTGTGTTTCAAAAGGTCATACTGTTAAAAATTAAACAACCACCCCCCATCACTGATTAATATACTGTAAATAGCTCAATGAGCTCTAGATCATGCTTTTAACGTGGAGTCCATAGCTGGGGGCAGTGTGGTGGCACACTGTCGTGGGGGAATTGGGGATGAACGGGGGGTGCCTCTAGGAAAGGTCTGTAAGGAAATCTGACCTGAAATGTGGCAGCTAAGCATGCTGTCTCCTGTATCATAGATTAGTTGTTCCTGCTGCTTGTGGAACGCAGCTCTTCATTCACAATGTCTGATCCTTCTCCTGTTTACTTCAAAGGGAATAGGATTGGGCTAATACGGTAGTGACCATGAGTAATGAGGTGAACAATGTTTGTGTCAGAGCCAGGAAATTTGCCACATCACTTTTCTCCTTTTTCCTCCCTTTTAACTATCTGTACTCTGATTATAAATATTCAATAAATTCCTAGTCAAAGAATGTATTTGCCCCCCTCCCTCTTCAATTTTTTGGTTTTGCTCTATGTTAGCATCATTTCCTAAATATATTAAATGCTGTTTACGTGAGTCATTAGCTTCAAGACCTTCATGTTTCTTTCACCAGCCCCCCCGCCCAGGACTTTCACAAATGATGATTTCTGATCAGTCCTTTTATGGACAGAGGAGTTAGATTAATGCATACCCATGTCTTAAACACACAAACCCTCACTCAAATCAGTGCCAGTAACTACCTATATAGCTCTATGATTTTTCCTCTTTAAAGTGAAAAAATACTCTAATCTCAGCAACTATGCACAGGAGCTGTAGTGATATTGGTTAATGCTCTCACAAATAATACTTAGAGTTGCATTATATTTTACATAGATATGCGCAGATAGATATGCAGATAGATATGGGCAGATAGATATCCAGAAATGACATAGCCTTCGGCAAAGCAAATAAACATTAGATGTATTATCTAATGAAACAATGTCAGTCAAATATTATTTTCCCTTTGATAAAATATCAGCTCCTTAAATGACCCTCTTAATGAAAACTACACAGCATGCTAACCATCTGCCTGATCTTGCTATCCAGTGGGGATACAAAGTTGTGTGACTGAGCTAACATAATGCAACACACACAAATTCTAAATCTATCATTGAGGAACAGTTGAGCAACGTCAGAGCCTCGCTGTGCTCGGCATTTTAATACAGTAGAAGAGAGCCCTTGCTCTGAAGAGCACATAGCCTAAACAGACAAGATAGACAAAGAGTAGGAGACAGGTATAAAACATATAAACAGAAGATGGGGAACTGAGGGACACAGAGGGAAAGTGATTCCCCTAAGGTCACACAGGAAGCTTGTATCTGAAGCACTTTAGATCATTTGAGTCTCCATTCATTGCCGTAGCTACAAGCCCACCCTCTGTCCCAAGGCACTAAGATAATTAATGAAAAGTTGTCAAGAAAATAAACTGCACACCACACGAGTGAGAGAACTTTAACAAAAAAATATAAATATAAAACCAACTGGCTAACACAGCATTAAACAGTAGTGATTGCTATTACAGTGCAGCATATTTGTGTGACCTCTTTAGTTAATGAGCCAAATTAATGTTTGTTTTGTTTTTCTTCTTCGTGCTAAGGTCCACAGATCTGTTACAGTGGGTACTTCAGCCAGCCTAGTTTGCCTCTTGGGGGCAGAGCTGGGCCTGTCAGACACTGGCTGCAGAGGAATGCCTCATGCCTTGGAGGTCGCTCCCTGAAGGCTCCTCCAGGTTTATCCGCCTCCCCAGCAGCCCAAGGCTCAGCCAGACCTCCCAGCTGCAAAGGTTTTCTGAAAAAATTCCAAACATTTGCTTCAAGCTTCTGAGTAATAATCCAGATCAGTAAAGTGTCTGTCTAATTGTTAGCCATATCACAGAGAGCTGATTGTCTTTCCAAAAGACTGTCCCCTCAACGCCTCTTCCCCTTCTGAGTGGTTTGCAGCAGCAGCAGCTGGGGCCCCTGAAGGCTTCCTTTTTTGCCAGAGGTAAAAAGGAAAGGCCTGTGTCTCCTGCTCCAGCTTTACAGAGCCTCTCACTGAGGTCAGCTAGCTTCAGGGATGAGTGGTTGCCCCTCCCCCATCTCCCTGAGGGGCATGATGCTGGAAGGGCAGCGTATCAGATGGAAAATCACGCCTAAGTCCCTAGAGCACACACCAGCACCCATACTCCTAATTGCAGAACTCGGTTGCCTTCTCCCCCCAGGCAGTGGATGGGGGGCATTGGATTCAACACAGACAGTGCCAGTGCCAAGGGGTGCAGTAAGAGGCCTTGGCGCTAGTGTGTAACAGGGACAGCACTTCTGGGGAAACTGAGGCAGGAGTGCATGGGGAGCCCTTAGAGCACAGAGACAATGGAACTGAAGAACTGAGCTTTTCCTGCCCTCCACTTCACATAGTGCTAGTTTCACTTTCACCTCCCTGCAAATCTGTAAGTCACTTGGAAAATAAGGGCCAGATTTCCTTGCATGTTGCAGATGCTTTGCATTGCTCTAGCGATGCAAAGCAGCTGTAAACCCAAGTTAACTGGCTTGTTCTCTCTGGCTGCTTTGCCCTGCTTTGGACTACTGGTAAATCTGCCTTTAAAAGTTTAAAATTTAAAAAAATACTTAAAGTTGATATTAAATATGTTCATATCATTAGAAATATTGCATGAAGTATTCCTTTTGGGTTTCTTGTTTAGCATCAGAGTAGAAAATGTTTAAGTGTTTTTAATTTTTAAAAACTTAAGGAAATTCTCAGGCAAAATGGTACATTAAAATGGAGTTTACATGAGGATATGTCTCAGTAACTTAAGGGACAAATCATTACAGTGATGTTGTAGTTATCCCCAAACTAAGCATTATGAACCCAGAAATTCAGAGTTAAGGTTACACTTAACATATCTTAAGGTAAGAAATGCACAGATAAGTGACCCAACCAACCTTAACTTGGTCCTGATTCCACCCCCAAGGTAGTCCTCGTAACTGACAAAGAAGAGCTCTGTGAGAACTCAAAAGCTTGCCTCTCTCACTAACAGAAGATGGTCCAATAAAAGCTATTACCTCACCCGCTTTGTCTTTTTAATATTCTGGGGCCAACACTGCTACAACAACACTACTTGCAGCATTCATTCCCAAAGAAAATTCAGTTTTTTGTCACAAAATTCAAGAAATATCTTCCTTCCTGCTATCAAGCCTCAGTCCAATTCTTACGAGCACTGACAACTCAATTGGAGGAGAAGTCCTATGTCGCCTGTCATGAGATCTGTCAAGTGGCCATCTGCCCATCAGTTCATCAAATTCTACAAATTAGTCATCCAGTTTCCATCCAATGCCATTTTTGGCAGAAGTCTTCTCTATGCTTTTGTCCCCTAGTAAGGGGAAGATGGAATGTGTATAATTTACCTCATTTTTGGATGTCCATAGTTTAAAATATGATCCTGCTTCCCACCCTGCAGGCACTGTGCTGTGAAAAGCCTGCTGTAATGGATCTGTGTACATTAGCATGATGAAGAATAGGTTAACGTATGTGAAAATTTCCTTTCTTTGAGTAATGAAGTCCATAGCTCTGGTCTACCCTGGGATCATCTGGAGTCAGAAAGCGATGGTAATTGACATCCAAAGATTCAGGTTCATTTCATCTGCTCAGCAGTAGGATAAACTTGTCCTTTTTAAAGTATAGTTAGCAAAATCACTAACTTAGGAAAAAAGGATATAATTATCCAGGCTGAGGTATTTGTCACAGCCGGAGGGAGTGGTGCATTCTCTTGCTGCCAGTGACTGACAAGCCTGGTTATGTCCCCAGGCTGAAGCACCTATTATAATGGGTCTTATTACTCAAAGGCAAGAAACATTCATGCAAACTTGGATAAATTTTCCTACGTAGGTTTTGGAAGTATCAATTTAAGAAAGACTTCTGGTTGCCAGAAGACACACTATATGGTTTCAGAGTAGCAGCCGTGTTAGTCTGTATTTGCAAAAAGAAAAGGAGGACTTGTGGCACCTTAGAGACTAACCAATTTATTTGAGCATAAGCTTTCGTGAGCTACAGCTCACTTCATCGGATGCATTCACTGGAAAATACAGTGGGGAGATTTATATATGCAGAGAACATGAAACAATGGATGTTACCATACACACTGTAATGAGAGTGATCACTTAAGGTAAGATATTACCAGCAGGAGAGCGGGGCAGGGGGATGGGGGGGACCTTTTGTAGTGATAATCAAGGTGGGCCATTTCCAGCAGTTGACAAGAATGTCTGAGGAACAGTGTGGGGTGGCGGGGGGGATAAACATGGGGAAACAGTTTTACTTTGTGTAATGACCCATCCACTCCCACTCTTTATTCAAGCCTAAATTAATTGTATCCAGTTTGTAAATTAATTCCAATTTAGCAGTCTCTCGTCAGAGTCTGTTTTTTGAAGTTTTTTTGTTGAATTGCCACTTTTAGGTCTGTAATCGAGTGACCAAAGAGATTGAAGTGTTCTCCAACTGGTTTTTGAATGTTACAATTCTTGACGTCTGACTTGTGTCCATTTATTCTTTTACGTAGAGACTGTCCAGTTTGACCCACGTACATGGCAGAGGGACATTGCTGGCACATGATGGCATATATCACATTGGTAGATGTGCAGGTGAACGAGCCTCTGATAGCATGGCTGATGTGATTAGGTCCTATGATGGTTTCCCCTGAATAGATATGTGGACACAGTTGGCAACAGGCTTTGTTGCAAGGACAGGTTCCTGGGTTAGTGTTTTTGTTGTGTGGTGTGTGGTTGCTGATGAGTATTTGCTTCAGGTTTGGGGGCTGTCTGTAAGCAAGGACTGGCCTGTCTCCCAAGATCTGTGAGAGTGATGGGTCGTCCTTCAGGATAGGTTGTAGATCCTTGATGATGCGTTGGAGAGGTTTTAGTTGGGGGCTGAAGGTGATGGCTAGTAGCGTTCTGTTATTTTCTTTGTTGGGCCTGTCCTGTAGTAGGTGACTTCTGGGTACTCTTCTGGCTCTGCCAATCTGTTTCTTCACTTCCGCAGGTGGGTACTGTAGTTGTAAGAATGCTTGAAAGAGATCTTGTAGGTGTTTCTCTGTCTGAGGGGTTGGAGCAAATGCGGTTGTATCTCTTTGGTCACTCAATTACAGACCTAAAGGTTAAAATTCTTCAACAAAAAAGCTTCAAAAACAGACTCCAATGAGAGACTGCTGAATTGGAATTAATTTGCAGACTGGATACTATTAATTTAGGCTTGAATAAAGACTGGGAGTGGAAGGGTCATTACACAAAGTAAAGCTGTTTCCCCATGTTTATCCCCTCACCCCCCACTGTTCCTCAAACGTTCTTGTCAACTACTGGAAATGGCCCACCTTGATTATCACTACAGAAGGTCCCGTCCTGCTCTCCTGCTGGTAATAGATCACCTTAAGTGATCACTCTCGTTACAGTGTGTATGGTAACACGCATTTTTCATGTTCTCTATGTATATAAATCTCCCCACTGTATTTTCCACTGAATGCATCCGATGAAGTGAGCTGTAGCTCATGAAAGCTTATGCTCAAATAAATTTGTTAGTCTCTAAAGTGCTACAAGTCCTCCTTTTCTTTTTACAATATATGGTGTAATTTCTTCTCTGATGTTCTCTGTAATCCCATCAGTTGGACATCTAATTCTAGCATCTCACAAGTGTGGTTGCCATAATACTGCAAAGCAATTTAACTCAATTTGTTCAGTAGCTTAGAAGGAGCAAGCTGAGACTTTGGTTTTAGCCGTTTAAAGATGATGCATTACAGATCTCGAATGTCAATATATCTATAGAGTGACTAGGTGGTTTTTAATGAATGTAGATAATGATGTCGGTCACAGTGCAGTCCTCCTTCACAGAAAGCCACTTCTCTTCTGTCCATTCTAAAATGTAAACTGTGCTCTTTGATTACCACCGAACATCCATTAATACATCTGAGTAGAAGGTATCAGGTTCACCTTTCTAACAAAAAGTTCTTCCAAGCAGATACCACATCTTCCTATGCTTTTGTACAACACCTAACACAGTGGGGCTCTGAGCCAGATTAGGACCTTTGGGTACTACCATAATATAAATATTGATTTTTTTTTTTTAGTGGCATGTTAATGGAAAATGGCCACACAGCAGGTAAGGTGGCAGTCTAGCATCAAGAAAATTGAAATGTTCCTCCCACACTTGCCAAAACAAAATAAACTGTTACAGTTTAGTGACCAGCTTCCTGTCCCTTGTTCTCAATCACAAAATAAATACATATGCTTTGGGGGGAGGTCTTTTCTTCTGAATATGTATTTATAACTTGAGTGAAAAGTCTGTGTATGGTTCTGTAGTAGTAGTAAGGAAAACTGGACAAGCTGATTTGGAGATTGGAAGGGAACTCCCTCACTCAGACTTGGCCAAAATGCGGAGGATGGAAAATCATTCCTCTCAGCTCCTGCCATTCAGAATTCTTGTCTGTGGCATCTTTTTTTCTTTCTTAAAAGGGAAAAGGACCACCAGGAAACATATTTAAAAATCATCTGTGGTGCACAGAAGGAGAAGAGAGAGAAAGTTGTTGGTACGTTTCAGCACGCCTCGTTAAAAACCTCTCTAGGCACTACAAAGTGTATGTTATCAATATGCATGTGTGATTCTCTAAGGCAGAGTTGCCTTTGAGGTATATTTTCAGGAGGACAACATTTTCCCAAGTGAGGCAAGGAACAACAGTGATTCATATGTGTGGGAGGGAAAACCCTTCAGGCTATGTACAGTATTTATTCCCTTTTTTGTTTTTTGCTTTTTTTCCCTCTCTTATTAATGGCTTTTGCAATTACTGGTAACACTGCATTGCTAGCTGGCAGAAAATGGTGGCTCACTTGCAATCAGATTGTTTAAGGGGAGAGGTTGTATGTACAGGGAAATGAAATGGTTGCTTACAGCAATAGAATAAGGAAGCTTCCCTGGATCCTCAGCCCCATAAGTGAGCGTCAGTGTAGAGGCTATTGCGGAATGGAATTTTCCTCCCATGTAGACAAGGGTTCCGTGTTACATTACTCAATGTTCTAGAAATACACATACAGATTTTGATATATAAAGGCTGAGGTCTTAAGTACACATGTTCTGTACATCACATTTTTAAAATTCCAACTGAAGAGATCAGCAGGAGAGCCAGAGAAGTTGAGCTCCATGTAATCTTAGGAAAGAATAGCTGTCTGCTCAACTTAAAACTGACCAATGCTTTGATTTTTACCTCTGGTTTTATTAAAGATGAGTTCCACCCTGAAAAATGCTACAAAGCAGAAAGATGCAACAAAGGGAGTCATGATGAGCTACCATGAAAAGTTGTTGGAGTTCCTAGCAAGGCTGAGTGATATGACTGGCAATAGGAACAGTATTTCCCCTAAGTACTGACCGATAACTGGGAAGTGATGTGAACTGTCATGTATTTAGTAGACAGCAGGTTGCTCAGGGTTGGGCAATAAATTGTAGCTGAGAGAGAGAGAGAGAGAGAGAGAGAGAAAACTGTGCTAAAAGGACCATTACATCCCAGCAGAGTTATCCTTCCTCCAGAACTCTATCTTGAAGTGATACCTATAGCAGTCCCAAACCATATGATAGCAAACTATCCAAGTAATGGGACAGAAATAAGGGAGAAGACCTCTCAGACAACCAGCTGAATTAGCCTGGTATGCCATGTTCATGGGGTATTATTATTTATGATTATTTGTATTATGGTAGCATCTAAGGACAACAGCTGAGAAGAGAACCTCACTGTGTAGTAAAGTAAGAGACAACTTCTGCCCTGAAGACCTTACATTCTGATAGCCAAGACAGGGAAATGGTTGAGGATAAAACTTGCAAGCAGGGCAAGCAATGTGATGAGTTAGAAACATGGTGTTAGTTTCATGGTTTTTTGCTGGCTTGTTTCAAACTCTGTGGGGTTTTTTTTATACTTTGTTTGAGAGGGGATTAGCTAAACAGACAGCAAAAGGGAGGTAGAGGACACTGAAGTGAGTGGAAAAAGAGTAATAGGAGAAAAGAATACAGGGCAGGAGGAGGGTAGCTTTTTTTTTTTTTTTCTTTTAGACTAAAGTAACTTTATTGCCTGGTCACAACTGAGCACCGGGGGTGTGGGGGAACCAAGCCTTCCCCCCCCTTACAGTCATGTTAAATAAGGACAGTGTGGGACCTACCCCCCCCCAGCTCTTCCCTCTCTCTTGGCCCTTGTCCAGTATTAATAATAACTTAAAATAAATTACAGTGAGCAGCAGGTGCTGGGGAGGGGAGCGCTGCCCTCCCATGGCATACAGGAACCTGCCCTCCTACATGCCTAAGGCGGGGGGCGGATATGAGACGGGGGGGGGGGGGGCGCAGGGGAAATGGGACCAGCTTTGAGAGAGCAGGGTGACCCCCCACACACACACACACACACCAAGATATCTCCCCTTCCCCCCAATGTGGGGGCAAGGTAGAGCATGGAGGGCAAGTAAAAAGATTGTACTGGAGATGGCAGGAGCGAGTTGGAGCAAACAGGCATTTAGCAGAGGGGAAAGAACATCCAGAGAGCAGTAAAAAACTGCTGGGGACTGATGACCTCACAGGGCACATAGGTCCTTCTGTGACTGTTTCTGCTGCTGAGGGCTGAGTTTCTGGGTAACCCCCTGCAGTGATTACTTTCCCTAAGCTCACATGGCTGAGGGCCAGGATTGGGCTGCATGGGCCTTGGTGCCCTGGAACGGGGCTCTCCCCTGCACAGTTCTATGTCCGCAGGTACTGGAGGGAAGGGTTTCATTTTGGCTGAGACTCAGTTCCCCAAGTCTGGCTTCGTCATGAGATTCTTGGGAACTACTGTGCAAGGAGAGACTGACATCTAGTTGAAAACCATGACTTGGAGTTGCAGACCATTACTGGGCACTGAGGCTGATGAGTATGGTAGAAGGAAGTCTTTCAAGAGTAAGTAGATCCTCAGAGTTACGAACACCTTGGGAATGGAGGTTGTTTATAACTCTGAAATGTTCATAACTCTGAACAAAACGTTATGGTTGTTCTTTCAAAAGTTTACAACTGAACATTGACTTAATACAGCTTGGAAACTTTACTATGCAGAAGAAAAATGCTGCTTTTAACCATCTTAATTTAAATGAAACAAGCACAGAAACCATTTCCTTACCTTGTCAAATCTTTTAACTTTCCCTTTGTTTCTTTAATAGTTTCCATTTAACACAGTACTGTATTTGTGTAACCTGCACACGTCGAGGGTATGGTGTTCTGTCCCATCAACTGGCTCCGAGACCACCTAGAGAAAGAGATTAATGAGTCTGCTCCACAGCCTTAGCCAACAGCCACGTGGCTTTCAGCTCATGCAGTAGAGGCTTATGCATTTTGCTCCAGAGGTCCAAGGTTTGATCCCACCCACTGATGACTGGGGTCTGTTGGCGTTACATTTGCACTTTTTTTTCTTTTTCTTTTTTTTTTCCTTTTTTTGTCACTGCTGCTGCCTGATGGTGTACTTCTGGTTCCAAATGAGGTGTGTGGTTGAATGGTCAGTTTGTAACTCTGCGGTTCTACTGTATTAGCCTGGTCCAGGTGAATTTAATTAACTGCATAAGATATTATGGAGATTTTCGGGAAATACTCCTGGAGTAAGTTAAGGTGTTATGCACATACGTTTGCATTTTATATAGAGAAGGTTTCTTGGGGTGTGATTAATATGTCTGCTTTGAGCTATTGGCTTTGCCTAGGCTAGATATCCCTGTATTATATAAATAGGGAAAGCACTCTAGTATTGCAGATACCCTGAAGATTGACTAATAAGTAAAGCACTTCTTCTTTTGTTAGTAGCTTGTGTCCTTGCATAGTAAGTCTCATTTCTGAGCAGCCAAAGGGGAGTGTTGGGGGCTCCGTAAACAACAACAACTGCCGTAAACAAACACCAGGCAGCTTGAAATGTGCTATTTCCACTCTTGTAAGACCAAACCAAACTGAAATACTGTCTACCGTTCTCCTGGCGGTTAGCGCGTGAACACACACTCTCTCTGCTTCTCCTCCAGAAGAGCGTCACAAAGTTTTAAACTGTGTTAAATGCAAATCATCCAACATGAAATTGCTCACCTATTTTTTTTGCTGACTGGATTAGCAGATACCCAGTGGTCTGACAAACTCTTTGCTTTACCTAAAGTAAGGTGAATACGAACAGTTGCGACTGCGGCTTACTGCTCCTCCAGGATTGTATCTTGTTCTGTCTTTTTAGATTTGTTTTCAAAATCACTTATCCAAGACTTCAGCTGCTTGTACAAAATTAGAATACAGCACAGTACCAGATTCACTTGCCGTCTCCAGAACCAAACCTGTCTCTCAAAATTTAAAGTTCCAATTTATTCAGTCCTGTGATGGGGCGGCTGCAAAACGGGTTAAAAGCAGCCCTAGGGAGGCTGTGCTGGAGGCAGCCAATTAGAAAGGGGCTGAAAGGAGTAGCCAATCATGGCCTGGCAGGCTCATAAAAGAGAGGCTGCAGGGCAGAGCAGAGTTCAGTAACTGACTGGAGCTTGAGGGGAGAAGACCAGGCTCCTAGTAGGAGGAAGGAGCCCCAGCATCTGGGACAATTCAGTGCTGTAAGCAGGGACTGGGGGAGCTAGAGAGAGCTCTGGTGGGCTGCTAGGGCCTGCAGGCTGAGGCTCTGAGGGCAGAAAAGGGTGCTGGAGCCACATGGGAAGTGGCCGTGGGACAAAGGACTGTAATTGCCACTGAGGTAGTGGCTGGATGGAGATTGCAGGTCCCCCAGAAGGGAAGAACATAGAGTGTGGCACAGCCAGAGGGCAGTATCACTGAAAAGGACGCTGCAGTCCTGTGAGTGGCACGGGTCCTGGAATGAAAGTGACGGTAGTGAGGCACCACCAAAGGAGGGTGCTCTGCTGAGCAAAGCTAATTCCTATGACAGCCAGCAGGAGACGCCAGAGTGATGAGTCCCACCCTATCACAAATCCCCTCAAAAATAACATTTCTCATCAGACCGTCCCATAGCCTTCAATCCAACTCATCATGAAAAGCCCAAGAAACTGTGGTGAGCCTTGAAGTGTGTCCCAGATATCAACAAAGCCTGGATTTGTTGGATTTAAGGGTGGACATAAAACCTCCACAGTTGATGGCATTTTACATGAGTTGTCCTTCTCCCTTTTTCAGCTCTATTGAGCTATTAACTCAAGCACAGTTGCTAATTACAATTGCATGGTATCACCCAGAGGGTGAGAGGCAGTCTCCCAAATTATACCTTAAACTTCACCTAGAAACTAAATAGAGCCAGTGCAGACAATGTAGTTCCATTATGTGCTCCTTTTGCAAAGAAACTACATGAAGATGACTGGGGTTTTTCCATCTAATCTGGAACAAATAGTGGTATGTTACTTTTAATGTAGCTAATTTCCTTAGCAGTCAGTTACTGCCAGACATTTGCAGATGTTCTTAAACTGTCCTATCCAGCTTTAAGTTCCACCTCCAGATTTTGTTGCACTTGTGCTATTTAGAACTAGAGAAAGGTGGTTGGCTAATGCTGCATCAAAGGCAAAACTACCCCCAAATAGTCCATTTTTTCCATTGGTTTATATAAAATGCAAAGAACCCATATTTAAATTTTTTTTTCAAAACATGCATCCAAAATATTACTTTAAAAGAAGTCTGATAAATTATACTGAACCTGGCTTGGCTTTGCAGTTCTTTTATCTGAATGGTTCACAAGTCACAACCCTCATCATATTAAAAGGTACCTGCAGCTATATTCAGTAATGTATTTAAGAAGACTCAAAGAATACATCAGCGCCATGTGTGTTATACCCTGTAAAGTATGAGCAATGGCTATTCAGCATTTATGAAACCTAACTGAGAGGAACAGTCCTCCTCCTTTTTTATTCGGCTAGGGCAAAAGTGGCTGCAATTAGGTAAAACCTTCTTTAACATCCACCTGTTCAACACAGCTGGCCATAGACCATTCCTCTAGCTGAGGACACTGATTGTCCAAAGCCACATTCTGTTTGTCCAGCTGGGTCCCTCTGATGTCTCAGCACCCAATGGTGCATAGCTGGAACCTCATCCCTGAAAAACAGACACCCACAATGGCCACAGGAAGCCCCCAGCTGCAACCCCAACCACCAGCCACTTCCTCCATAAGCACTCTACAGCTACCTAACCTGTAGCTGTGTTCCTAGCAGTACCAGCCACTCCTGTAAGAGTGTATTTCACACAGATAGAGAACTGTGGGGAGACAACTCTCCAGAGCAGCCACGTAGGAGACCATGAAGCAAAGTCTGCAAAAGGGCTCAGCCTTAAGGGGGCAGATGAAGGCTTACGGAGATGGGGAGAGTTCCCATGCGCCTGTAGCTGTGCCTTCCATAAACGACACAGACAACCCTGCCCCAAGGAGGAGGACTGCTCACAGAGCCCTGGTATGGTGGGACTATAAGGACTATGCTCAGAGGACTAGATATTTGGGATACCCTACTGACCAGGGAAGGAATACCTTGCACCTTGGGAAGACCTAAACAGTTTGTTTGCTGTTTTTAAGTAAACAAGGCACCCAAAATGGGAACCTTAGTTGAAGCACCTAGGCATGTGCAAGTACTTTGGAGGGCCAGAAGAGGGCATGGTGTATCAGATACCTGGGTGTGGTAAGCCCTCTCTGAAGGACCTCATTTCCTAGTGGCAAGAGGATAAACTCCCTAATGTAAGCCAATGCTGTTTCTTGAATAATTTGAAGCACTTAAGTAAGACAACTTAAGTGAGGTTTATTCAGTACTTTTTGGGCAAGTCTGTGAAATGGATACTGTTTGGGTTTGTATTTCGTGACAGTTTCTATTAACCACTTCTCTCCAATGTGAATTACGACCTTTAAAATTACACTGGGTCTTTTTTGTATTATATGAAAACCACCATCTCTGAGGAAAGATGGTCTGTGATTTTGTTGTTAGTTTAGTGTGGATTTAAAGCAAATGTTGAACTGTGCTAAAAATAGTTTTGGGTGTAAGTCTATAAATTTGGGCCATTTAAAAAAAAATAGAATAACTTACTAACAGCTCTAGAGTCCACCATTAAGGAAAGAATCAAAAGCCACAAAAGGGAAAAATCAGTATTTTGTGCTTAGCTCATGTGCCAACCATGACCAGAAGATGCCCATCCCCCAGCTCCGACCACAAAAAAATCCAGGACCAAACAAAAATCACCTGTTTGGTTCTTGCTTTTTTTTTAATGTTATCTGAATGTTGCATTCATCTGTTCCTAATCTTTTGATCTATGTCTCAAATATACAAAGAAATTCTTCAATTCTTTTATCTACAACTGCAGAACTAACGGAGACATTATAGGTACCAGTGCTGTAGAACTGTGGAGGGAAAAAGTTTCACAACTCTTGTTTGGTTGTGTGCTTACAAAGTTACAGGCAGGCTTCTGCAGAGGTATGCAGATTTCACCCCGGAATTCCAAAGTCTGAAGATGCAAACCGTTTAATACCTATTTTAAATTATGGCAGTGCTAGCTTTCAAAGGAGAAACTTAAATGTCTGACCTCTTGCATCAAGTGGCCTTTTCTTGTTCAGAAAATTCCTTTGAGATCTTAATAATTCCGAGCAAATGAATCATATGTGTGCTCCCTGATTGTTAAAATTATTTTATTTTATTGCCTTGGGATGAAATCCTGCTCTTCTTGCTCTTGACTTCAGTGGGGCCAGGATTTCACGCATTGACTCTAACCCTTGAGGAAAAGACTTTCCTGCAGCAGCTGCTATTTCTGATGAGTAATTTGGCCAGTTTATGGCAGTTTTACAGGGCATACTTTGTAATTTTGTAGGGCAGCAGAGCAATTAATTTTTAAATTGATGGAGCTAAAATACGTGGTTTTGTTGGTGGCATATTACACTGTACTTTCAGATACACACTTTTAAGACTTTTCTATGTCAGGACTTAGAATTTTAGGGTAACACAATACTTGGAATTCACTCGGACTGAGAAGTCTGCTTAATGGATGCTGTCCCCAATGTAGCAAAAAGGTTTCCTTTGTATTTAAGAAAGGGATGCTTCTTTCCTCCCCAAGTTTCTGAAACGCGGCATGAGTTCAATTACAACACGTTCCCTGCTAAAGAGCTTTCTCTTACCTGCCCCCAACATGATCAAAATACTTAAGTTATCTGTTTTTGCTACCTATAGGCCCCTGATCATTAACAGAATAGGGAGAAAAATTTTGCTGCTGGGACATAGGTTTTTGCTTTGTGTCATTTACAGGTGTAGTCATTCTCAACACTTGTTGTTCTTTTCATACAAAGTAATGCACCAGCAAGGGCATTAACCAGTGCCGTTTCTGGCAGTGCACATTAATACACATTCAAAAGGTACAAGAATTGCTTCCACTCCATGCATCTGATGAAGTGGTTTTAGCCCATGAAAGCTTATGCCCAAATAAATGTGTTAGTCTCTAAGGTGCCACAAGAACTCGTTGTTGTTGTTGTTCTTTTGTTTTAAGAGAAGACTGTGACCCAAGTTGGGTTGAAACGCTGCAGACAACTTTGAAGGATAAAATAAACTACTTTAGATGGGAAGTTAGCTTAATAAGTTAAATGCAGTATTTAAAAAGCATGTTATAATTTTTGTTTTATATGTAACCTGATATAGAAGTATCCTTACTGTCTCTTGACTCTTTGATGATAAACTTAATTGTTGTTTTCACTATACGTATATTTCAGTGTTGTCGTAGTAAGCCAAGTGCTGATCCTGAGTTGAATCGTACAAGCTGGTGTGTACAATGTTCCCTTGGGGACAGCAGACCTGGTATTTGTGAGAGTGTTCAATGGATAAGGGGCTGGACACTACAGGAGACTGCTTTGAAGGGACTCGGGGACTGGGGTGCAGCTACTGTTAACCTACAAGGGAAATTAAGGTCTGGCAGAGTCCAGAGCACTTCCCTGGCTAGTTGGCTGGTGGTGTTGCAGAGCAAAGACCCAGTTAAGTACAAGTAAGTTTTTTCCTCGACCTGGAGGCAAGAGGGGTAACAAGGTGGCTCATAGTCCTTGGTACCCTGAGAACTGTCACAAAGACAAAAGTCACATTCAGTTCCATCTAAATAGTTTATTATGTTTCTAGCCCCAAATTAAAAGAAAAATAAACATTAATTGGATATCAGTTTAGCAGTTTCTCATGCAGCTAAGAGCTATATTCCAAGTCATTACAGGATTTTTATAAGACAATAAAGCATTAGTTATGGATTTCAGCATAAAACTCATTGTAATCTACACCAATAAGAAATCTTGGAATTTGTGGACTCCCACATGGCCTCAAAACAATACCCAGGAATGGATGGCAAGTGTTACTCATGTCAAAGAGACCACTATAGAGATAAAAAGGCAAACACAAGGTAGTAATAAAAATAAATAAAAAAACGGGGGGGGGGGAGGAGAGAGGCAGGTGACAGTATCAAGGTGAGGAATAGATTGCAGATGCCTGTGTTAAAATATATATTATATTAAAAAAAAAATCCAGAACTTGAACTTAATTAGCAGTCTCATAATTCAAAATGGGCCTGTAACTTCATCAAAGAACTTTAGGAATATGACATTTGCTCTTGCCATAAATATAAAGGGAAGGGTGTACCTTTCTGTATACAGAACTATAAAATCCCTCCTGGCCAGGGTTAAGAAGCTAAAATAACCTCGCTGGCACTTGACCAAAATGACCAATGAGGAGACAAAATACTTTCAAAGCTCGGTGGGGGCGGGAACAAAGGCTCTGTCTGTCTTGTGATGCTTTTACCGGGAACAGATCAGGAATGCAGGTCAGAACTTCTGTTAAGTTAGTAAGTAATCTAGCTAGAAATGCGTTAGATTCCTTTTGTTAAATGGCTGGTAAAATAGGTTGTGCTGAATGGAATGTATATTCCTATTTTTGTGTCTTTTTGTAACTTAAGTTTTTGCCTAGAGGGATTCTCTATGTTTTGAATCTGATTACCCTGATTTTTCAGAGGTGATTCTTTTACTTTTTCTTTAATTGAAATTCTTCTTTTGAGAACCTGATTGTTTTTTCATTGTTCTTAAGATCCAAGGGTTTGGGTCTGTGTTCACCTATGCAAATTGGTGAGGATTTTTATCAAGCCTTCCCCAGGAAAGGGGGTGTAAAGGCTTGGGGGGATATTTTGGGAGGAAAGATGTTTCCAAGTGGGCTCTTTCCTTGTTCTTTGTTTAACATGCTTGGTGGTGGCAGCATGGGGTTCAAGGACAAGCCAAAGTTTGTACCTTGAGGAAGTTTTTAACGTAAGCTGGTAAGAATAAGCTTAGGGGGTCTTTCATGCGGGTCCCCACATCAGTACCCTAGAGTTCAGAGTGGGGAAGGAACCTTGACAGCTCTTATAAATTATGTTTGTGATTACTGGGACTGTACACATTTTACAAGATAATGGTTAGAAAGTTGTGCAGTCTAGATTAAGAGAAAAAGTACAAAGAGCAGCAGCAGCAAACATGAGGGGGAAAGGATTTGAGAATATTCATGACATGTTATCTGATAACCTGTCATTATAGTGTTGTCGTCGTCTTTGTTAAGGCTTTGATTTTTTTTCAGACTCTCCCTTGGGAACAAATGAGAGTTTGAATAGCAAAGAGTTTAAAACATCTGCCCTCTTCTTAATCTAAAACAAAGAACAATTCTTCATAAACCAGATCCCTCAAATTAGTATCAACAACTATGTGTACTAATTAACAAATTAACATCAATAGTTTTTGGCACTGTGAAAGATTCAAGAATCAAAATACCCACTAAAAAAACCACAATTCATAAAATGCTTTGATTCCTAGGAAATAAAAGTATTTTTATTGTAATTAAGATCATCATTTTTTTATGTAAGATCTATCCCATCCCAAAAGTGGCCATCAAAAATAGAATTTCCCCATTCTCCTTGTATTCTAACCAGTTTCATAGATTCATAGATATTTAGGTCAGAAGGGACCATTATGATCATCTAGTCTGACCTCCTGCACAACGCAGGCCACAGAATTTCACCCACCACTCCTACAAAAAAAACCTCTCACCTATGTCTGAGCTATTGAAGTCCTCAAATCATAGTTTAAAGACTCCAAGGAGCAGAGAATCCTCCAGCAAGTGACCCGTGCCCCATGCTACAGAGGAAGGCGAAAAACCTCCAGGGCCTCTTCCAATCTGCCCTGGAGGAAAATTCCTTCCCGACCCCAAATATGGCGATCAGCTAAACCCTGAGCATATGGGCAAGATTCATCAGCCAGATACTACAGAAAATTCTTTCCTGGGTAACTCAGATCTTAGCCCATCACAGGCCATTGGGCCTATTTATGAATATTTAATTACCAAAACCATGTTATCCCATCATACCATCTCCTCCATAAACTTATCAAGTTTAATCTTAAAGCCAGATAGATCTTTTGCCCCCACTGCTTCCCTTGGAAGGCTATTCCAAAACTTCACTCCTCTGATGGTTAGAAACCTTCATCTAATTTCAAGTCTAAACTTCCCGGTGGCCAGTTTATATCCATTTGTTCTTGTGTCCACATTGGTACTGAGCTTAAATAATTCCTCTCCCTCTCTGGTATTTATCCCTCTGATATATTTATAGAGAGCAATCATATCTCCCCTCAACCTTCTTTTAGTTAGGCTAAACAAGCCAAGCTCCCTGAGTCTCCTTTCATAAGACAAGTTTTCCATTCCTCGGATCATCCTAGTAGCCCTTCTCTGTACCTGTTCCAGTTTGAATTCATCCTTCTTAAACATGGGAGACCAGAACTGCACACAGTATTCCAGGTGAGGTCTCACCAGTGCCTTGTATAACGGTACTAAAACCTCCTTATCCTGACTGGAAATACCTCTCCTGATGCATCCCAAGACCACATTAGCTTTTTTCACAGCCATATCACATTGGCGGCTCATAGTCATCCTATGATCAACCAATACTCCAAGGTCCTTTTTCTCCTCCATTACTTCTAATTGATGCGTCCCTAGCTTATAACTAAAATTCTTGTTATTAATCCCTAAATGCATGACCTTACACTTCTCACTATTAAGTTTCATCCTATTACTATTACTCCAGTTTACAAGATCATCCAGATCCTCCTGTGGGGTATCCCTGTCCTTCTCTAAATTGGCAATACCTCCCAGCTTTGTATCATCCGCAAACCTTATTAGCACACTCCCACTTTTTGTGCCAAGGTCAGTAATAAAAAGATTGGTCCCAAAACCGATCCTTGAGGAACTCTACTGGTAACCTCCCTCCAGCCTGACAGTTCACCTTTCAGTGTGCCCCGTTGTAGTCTCCCCTTTAACCAATTCCTTATCCACCTTTCAATTTTCCTATTGATCCCCATCTTATCCAATTTAACTAATAATTCCCCATGTGGCATGGTATCAAATGCCTTACTAAAATCTAGGTAAAATAGATCCACTGCATTTCCTTTGTCTAAAAAATCTGTTACTTTCTCAAAGAAGGAGATCAGGTTGGTTTGGCACGATCTACCTTTTGTAAAACCATGTTGTATTTTGTCCCATTTACCATTAACTTCAATGTCCTTAACTACCTTCTCCTTCAAAATTTTTTCCAAGACCTTGCATACTACAGATGTCAAACTAACAGGCCTATAATTACCCGGATCACTTTTTTTCCCTTTCTTAAAAATAGGAACTATGTTAGCAATTCTCCAATCATACGGTACAACCCCTGAGTTTACAGATTCATTAAAAATTCTTGCTAATGGGCTTGCAATTTCTTGTGCCAATTCCTTTAATATTCTTGGATGAAGATTATCTGGGCCCCCCGATTTAGTCCCATTAAGCTGTTTGAGTTTCGCTTCTACCTCAAATATGGTGATGTCTACCTCCATATCCTCATTCCCATTTGTCATGCTACCATTATCCCTAAGATCCTTTTTAGCCTTATTAAAGACTGAGGCAAAGTATTTATTTGTTTAGATATTGGGCCATGCCTAGATTATCCTTGACCTCCACTCCATCCTCAGTGTTTAGCGGTCCCACTTCTTCTTTCTTTGTTTTCTTCTTATTTATATGACTATAGAACCTTTTGCTATTGGTTTTAATTCCCTTTGCAAGGTCCAATTCTGCTTGACTTTTAGCCTGTCTCACTTTATCCCTACATGTTCTGACGTCAATAAGGTAGCTTTCCTTGCTGATCCCTCCCTTCTTCCACTCCCTATATGCTTCTGCTTTTTCTTAATCACCTCTCTGAGATGCTTGCTCATCCAGCTCGGTCTACAACTCCTGCCTATAATTTTTTTCCCCTTACTTGGGATGCAGGCTTCCGATAGCTTCTGCAGCTTTGATTTAAAATAATCCCAGGCCTCCTCTACCTTTAGATACATAAATTCTTCTGTCCAATCCACTTCCCTAACTAATTTCCTTAATTTTTGAAAGTCAGCCCTTTTGAAGTCAAAAACCCTAGTTGCAGATTTATTTTTGTTAATCCTTCCGTTCAGTTTGAATTGAATTAGCTCATGATCACTTGAGCCAAGGTTGTCCCCTACAACCATTTCTTCTATGAGGTCCTCACTACTCACCAAAACCAAATCTAAAATGGCATCCCTTCTAGTCGGTTCAGCAACTACTTGCTGAAGGAATCAATCAGCTATCGCATCTAGGAAAATCTGAGCCCTATTATTATTACTAGCACTTGTCCTCCAGTCTATATCTGGGAAGTTAAAGTCTCTCATGATCACACAGTTTCCATTAGTATTTACTTTATTAAAAACATTAAAGGGCTCTATCCATATCCAAATTAGATCTTGGCGGTCTATAGCAGACCCCAAGCACTATCCCAGGGAAGGCTCTAAGAGTTTTCTTCCCCAATTTAATTTTTGCCCAGACGGACTCAGTCATATCCATTTCATTGCTTCTTATTTCTTTACATTCTATCTCATCACTGATATACAGTGCTACTCCACCACCTTTACCTTTATTTCGGTCTTTCCTAAACAGCACATACCCTTCAATAGCTGTAGCCCGGTCATAACTACTATTCCACAATGTTTCTGGTTATCCCTATAATATCTGGTTTCACTTCCTGCACCAGTAGCTCTAGTTCCTCCACTTTCTTACCTAGGCTCCTCGCATTAGTGTACAAACATCTTAATTTTTGCTGTTTGGCCTCACTCACATTCTGTACCCTATTAGACACAGTCATTTTACTACCAATACAACCTATTAGACTTGTATCTACACTGCCCTTCCTCCTACCCACGGCTGTATCCACTCTTACTTCATTTTCTTTCCTCTCAATGCTAAATTCTGGCATGGCGATTACCTGGATATCTCCCAACCATCTCCCCCTAATTCCTAGTTTAAAGATCTCTTAATCAGTTGTGCCAGCCTCCATCCTAGAAGTCTTATTTCCTTCCCTACTCGGATGAAGTCCATCCCGAGAGAACTGTCCTCTGTCCATGAATGCCTCCCTGTGGCCATACATCCCAAAGCCCTCCTTATAACATCACTGCCTAAGCCATCTGTTGATAGTCATAATCTTTTCACACCTTTGTTGCCCTTCTCTAGGAACAGGCAGAATCCCACTAAAGATCACCTGAGCCTCAATTTCCTTAAGCGTCTTCCCCAGCCTAGCATAGTCTCCCTTAATACTTTCCAGCGAGAATCTAGCCATATCATTTGTTCCCACATGAAGGATAATTAGGGGATTCTTTCCCGCTCCCTTTAGAATCCTTTTCAACCTCAGGTCTACATCCCATATCTTAGCACCTGGAAGACAGCACACTCTCCTATTCTCCGGATCAGCTCTGGTTACAGGCCTATCTATTCTTCTCAGTAAAGAGTCCCCAATCACATAGACCTGTCTTTTCCTAGTGATGGTGCTATTCTCCAGTCTATCCCCTGTTCCCTCTGGCTGCAAGTTCTTTCCATTCCTATTCTCCCTTGTAATCCTCTTTAACCCATCCTGTATCCTCCTGGGGCTCATATTTGGTGTAGTCTCCGTTGACTTTTCCCCTTTTCCTATAGAACTAGCCGCTCTTCTCTTCTTCCTTGCCCTTCCACCTTCAGTGACTACCTGCTGAGCCCCTTCTTCATTTTCCAACTCTGCATACCTATTCTTAAGCTCTATTTCTCCTTCACTAGCCCGTCTTTTCCTCTGCCTGGTTCTTTTAGTCACATGCTTCCACTGACCACTTTCCTCACCCAGTCTCCCCTCAGAATTCCCCAGTCCTGCTTCCATCTGCAAGTCTGAGCTTTTCCCTTCAGATACCTCATGTCTTTGCTCCATAATCTGCTCAAACACCTTCCTAAACTCTACCAGACTTTTCACCTGCATCTCCAAACCTCGATCTTTTCCTCCATCAGCTCTATCAGACGGCACTTCATACAGACAAAACTCTTACCAGGTGCCCCCTCCAGGATCATGTACATACCACAGCTTCCACATCCAGTCATCTTCATTGTGTCTTGCGCTACATGGGTCACTCCCGCTGCTGCCTCTGTATCTGTCATTGCCTTCCCACCTAAATCCTGTTAATCTGGGAAACACAAACCACACCCAAAACACCACCACCCACAGCAAAAAAACAAGCATCACAAGACAAACTCCTCTTACAAACTCCCACTCAAACTCCCCTGTTTACAGTTCTGGTTGCTGGCTCCTGTGCCGCTGCCTGACTGGCTGCTACCTTTTAGGACCCCTAGTCAGAGAAGCCCCACCCCTAATCAGGGCGCAGCTTCTCTGCCAGCACAAAGCCCCTACAAGCCTCTCCACATACAAATACAGTTACAGTTCTTTGGCCAGAGAGTAACTCGGGATCAGGTCACTCCCATCCCTAGAGGGTGAAAGAAGTATCTACATTATGCTGTAGATGTGAAACAGATATCGCCAAACCAGTTTATGGTTTGGAACTTCATAGCATTACTCCAAAGCCAAAGCAGAAACCAGAGGTTAAATACAGATTCCATTGAAGTTAATGACAAAATTCCCATTGACTTCAATAGGTTCAGGATTTTTTCCCAGGAGAGCCACAGAGACTAATAAATGGTTTATGCAGAGCCCGCTAATTAAGATATAGCAACAAGAAATATGAACTAAATGAACTCTGCTTGTGAAGTTTCATTCTCCCAGAACTTCCATAAAGTGATGCATATTAAAAGCATCAATGAAGGAACTGCAGTTAGTCCATGGCAAAGCTGTTTGTTAGTTTCTAATAGACAAAATACTATCTTTCCAACTCCTACATTTTGAAGATGAACATTTCTATAACCAGTATTTTCAATACACGTCAATTCTAAATGTGCTGAAGGCAAGAAAGGTACGGAATTGTGAGTATCGCAGGATGTACCAGTACCAGGCAGTAAACATGCAGCAGACCTTGACCACTAGACATACGATCCATGTCCCAGGGGCCCTCCACAGAATGATCTGTAGAATACTAGAATGACAAGAAGGACAAAGAACCAGAGGGAACACAGAAGAAGTCCACTCCAGAACTTAAAGCTGTGATGTCCCTGAAGTGTCAGGTCCTCAGTAATGGATGAAAATGTCCAGGCAAAGGATCAGAAAATGGAGATAATAAGGAAGTCCCAGACAACTAATCTAGTGGTAGAGGAGCAGGAGCACAGCAGATTGTGGGTTTAAAGGTGGAATGGGAAGGAATTGGGATAAGGTGGTATCTAGGGAGGACTTGGGGATGGAAGGGGACAGGGCTGAGGTCAACAGGGGAGAGGGGACAGGTCAGGAAACAGTAAAAGGGAGGTTAGACTTCAGGGACAAGATGTCTCTGGCACTTGCTCTAAAATTGCCTGAAAACAGGAGCTCCTGTCATTGCAAAAACTCCTGCAGCAGAAAGCAAAATCAAGTGATTCACAATTAATTATTGAGAGTTGGCAATAGTAAGGGGAGGAAGAAGAGTTGGAGCTGGGGCATGTATCTTTCTAACTTCTCTTGTGCAGTGTTCCTGTGTACTTAAATATGTAAGTATTTGAAGTACTCTACATACTTGTAATTTTTTTAAATATTCTGTACTTGTATTTAAATACACTTTAAAGGTACCTGAAGCATAAGTAACTTTTAAAATCTGCAAGTACTTTTTCAAAATAGTTGTTTGTTGTTTGTTTGTTTTTAAACAATCACATCCCTCTCAACTGTCCAGGATTCTGGCGGGGCCCCCAGAATTCACTATCCCATTTTGGGAGCTGCAGGCTTAGGGGTTCTGCCTGCCAGGGCTTTTTTCTATTGGCCTTGCCAAGGAGAGTGGCAGCCCCACCTGCTTCCCTTCTGATTGGTCACTGCAACTGGCCAGTGGGGAAACTCTTCCTCTATGTGCTTGTTGACCTTTTCTTGACCAGGGAATATGGGAGCTGAAAGTACCTGCACTTGTTCTTCATACTTTTACATATGAATACATAAATTCTATTTCCACAGCATACTTGTATGTATAAGTACTTCTGTAATGGAGTACTTGGCACTTATACTTGAGTCTTGTGTATCAGTACTTACGGCCACACTCCTCTTGTGGGGCACTAGAGACTTGTAGCTTCAGCTGCTCCCTCAGTACAAACCAGACTCAGGGGCGTGTGACTTTGAGGAATGCACATGCAGCTCCTTTAAAAGCCTCTTTGGTCCTTTTCTCCCTTCCTCTGTGGCTCTCACCTAGACAGTGTTAGAGAGAAGTAGCTGCAGTATTTTACTGATGAGCAGCCCTGTTTCAGGATAAACTCTTTATTATGAACAGGAACTATGTACAGAATGAGGTAACAGAACTTCCTACTACTCTGGGTAGCTGCAGCCTGCAACTGCTGTGTCCTTTTGTCTCTGCCCACAGTGGGAAGTGTATCCTGGGAAACCAGAGACTGCTTCTAGAGTCTGTGGCATCTCTATACCTCCTGGAAGACTTAGTCTGTAGCACATCTTTCCTTTTTCAGATCCCCCCCCTTTTAAATTTCCTGACTTAGTTTAACTTGACAGTGGTTCAGTTATCACTATTACAGGTACAATAATGGACATAACTTGTCAGTTGGCGTAAACAGAATCCTAACATGTCTCAATCAGCCTCTTAGGGCATGTCAGCCATCTTCCCAGTCTGCTCTATGGGAAAACCTTTAGTCAAATCCTTATCTGTAGCAGACTGTTCCATCTCCTCACCAATAACAGGGTCAGTTTGTGTATTGTTTTCAACTTGTATGCCTGCTGTCACCTCACTTGGCACATGGGTGCATAAGGGTTACAGGGACCCACTGGATCTGGTATTTACATTCTAGTTCACCAAAGAGTGTCCTGTGAGATCTCGAATGAAAGCCTGTGTCACACTAGTCATCGATATCGTGAAACAAATGTACGGATGTTGTATAAGGAGTTATGATTTACACTGAAAATTTACACTTATGTTCTTAAGGTCTGTATCTAGTGACTGGTTTCAGAGTAACAGCCGTGTTAGTCTGTATTCGCAAAAAGAAAAGGAGTACTTGTGGCACCTTAGAGACTAACCAATTTATTTGAGCATGAGCTTTCGTGAGCTACAGCTCACTTCATCAGATGCATACCGTGGAAACTGCAGCAGACTTTATATATACACAGAGAATATGAAACAATACCTCCTCCCACCCCACTGTCCTGCTGGTAATAGCTTATCTAAAGTAATCTTCAAGTTAGGCCATTTCCAGCACAAATCCAGGTTTTCTCACCCTCCACCCCCCCCACACAAATTCACTCTCCTGCTGGTGATAGCCCATCAAAAGTGACAACTCTTTACACAATGTGCATGATAATGAAGTTAGGCCATTTCCTGCACAAATCCAGGTTCTCTCACTCCCTCACCCCCCTCCAAAAACCCACCCCCATACACACACAAACTCACTCTCCTGCTGGTAATAGCTCATCCAAACTGACCACTCCCCAAGTTTAAATCCAAGTTAAACCAGAACATCTGGGGGCGAGGGGGGGGTAGGAAAAAACAAGAGGAAATAGGCTACCTTGCATAATGACTTAGCCACTCCCAGTCTCTATTTAAGCCTAAATTAATAGTATCCAATTTGCAAATGAATTCCAATTCAGCAGTTTCTCGCTGGAGTCTGGATTTGAAGTTTTTTTGTTTTAAGATAGCGACCTTCATGTCTGTGATTGCGTGACCAGAGAGATTGAAGTGTTCTCCGACTGGTTTATGAATTGGAATTCATTTGCAAATTGGATACTATTAATTTAGGCTTAAATAGAGACTGGGAGTGGCTAAGTCATTATGCAAGGTAGCTTATTTCCTCTTGTTTTTTCCTACCCCCCCCCCCCCAGATGTTCTGGTTTAACTTGGATTTAAACTTGGGGAGTGGTCAGTTTGGATGAGCTATTACCAGCAGGAGAGTGAGTTTGTGTGTGTATGGGGGTGGGTTTTTGGAGGGGGGTGAGGGAGTGAGAGAACCTGGATTTGTGCAGGAAATGGCCTAACTTCATTATCATGCACATTGTGTAAAGAGTTGTCACTTTTGATGGGCTATCACCAGCAGGAGAGTGAATTTGTGTGGGGGGGTGGAGGGTGAGAGAACCTGGATTTGTGCTGGAAATGGCCTAACCTGAAGATTACTTTAGATAAGCTATTACCAGCAGGACAGTGGGGTGGAAGGAGGTATTGTTTCATATTCTCTGTGTATCTATAAAGTCTGCTGCAGTTTCCACGGTATGCATCTGATGAAGTGAGCTGTAGCTCACGAAAGCTCATGCTCAAATAAATTGGTTAGTCTCTAAGGTGCCACAAGTACTCCTTTTCTTTTTATCTAGTGACTGGTCACCAGCAAAGATGAAAAGCAGGTTTTCTTTCAGAGAAGAAGTATTTGTCTGTTTGCATGTAAATTAAGTATTGATTGGTTTGCAATGGGCCTTCACAGTTTTCAAGTACATAAAAGGTTATTACAAGGAGGAGAGAAAGAGGCTAAAGAGAATAATTTCTGAGGATAGAACACTGGGCTTAAATTGCAGCAAGGGAGGTTTAGATTGGTCATTAGGAAAAACTTCCTAACTGCCAGGGTGGTTAAGCACTGAAATAAATTGCCCAGGGAGGTTGTGGAATCTCCATCATTGGAGATTTTTAAGAGCAGGTTAGACGAACACCTGTCGGGGGTGGTCTAGATAATACTTAGTCCTGCCATGAATGCAGGGGACTGGGCTAGCTGACCTCTCAAGGTCCCTTTCAGTCCTAGGATTCATTCACAAGTTTGAACCTTCTCATCACTGTGGGAACTATGATCTGTGTTCCCTTTAAGAGCGCCCCTGAAATCACTAAAAGCTCATTTTTTATAGTTGGAGTATGCCGGTAGGAAGACATATTGTTTGTATTACTGCTTATAGCATTTCATTTTGAGCTGTTTCTACCTCCAGTTCATCCCACATGTCTGGGAGTACAGCATTTGACATTTCTGTCACGTTCACGTGTATATTTATTGCTTTTTCCTGTCTGTGTATTGTCAGATGGGACATACCTCTTGAGTGTGTCTGTCATTACTAAGTGGCATTTGGATTGGAACTCCAGTGTGATAACCTATTTCTGTTTTCAAAAGTAGTCACTGTATCCTTGTGGAGCTCCTCCAAATCTTGTTTTGTGTGTCGCTATCAGTGGCTTGTGATAAGTTTCTGCTTTGAAGCTACAGTCAGAGAAAGTCATGCAATCTTGTACCTACACTAGGTCTGGCATATGGATTTGTTTTTCAATTTGTGCATACATACTCTCTGCAGGTGTCATAACCCTAAATGCGTGTGAGATTTGAAACCTATCAGTTCCATGATACTATAACCCTACTGCTCCTAGCACTCCTTCTGAGGAGAGTTTGATGTCTTTCAATGGGTGGGGTGTGGTATATAACACCAGACAGGTGACAAAAGTGTTAAAGTGGTCTGAGAGGCCAGTTATCCTACTTGGCTGTGTGTGGAGGGGTTCAAGGTCTAATTGGTGATCAAACCCATCAAGGAAGGGTCTGGGCCTTCATAAAGGAAGGGGCAAATGGGCTGCTGGGGGAGAAGCCAAGGAGGAGACCCAGGTGAGAAGTAGCTTTATCTCTCAGGCTGAGAAAAGCTGGGATGCTGGAAGCCTGACTAAAGACTGCAGTGCTCTTCTCAGTTGTTCTTGATGTTCAATGGCAGTGCCATGTCATCAATGTACACTTACATGCCTGCCAGACCCTCTGGCATCTGGCTTATTGCACAGTGAAATATTTCTGGGGCCATTCATATTCCAAAAGGCAGTTTTGGGAATCGGTATCTGCCAAATGGTGAGTTGAAAGTGCAGATATTGGAGCTCTGTGTCCAAGAGGATCTACCAAAATCCACTCAATGCATCTAACTTGCTGAAGAATTTGGTTCTTGCCATATCAGACATCTGTTCACTTCTCGTGGGTAAGTGGAAGTATTCTGTTTTCAAGCTTTTGTTCAGTTCTTATGGTTCATCCATAGCTGTAGTCCCCCCTCCTTTTTTCTCTACAATTACTAACGAGTGAATCCAATCTTCTGGCTGTTCTATTCTCCAAATGTTAGCATTTGCAGTCATGTTTTGCAGGTCCTATTCTAGCCTCTGTCTTAGGGCTTGTGGAACATTTTGTGTAGCATGTATCACCAGTTCTGCATTGTCTCTGAACTGTATCTTGCATGTTACTGTGAGGCAACCGTTTCCTGTGAATAAATCTTCATATGACATTAGGATGACCAGACAGCAAGTGTGAAAAATCGGGATGGGGGTGGAGGGTAATAAGAGCCTATGTAAGAGAGACCCAAAAATTGGGACTGTCCCTATAAAATAGGGACATCTGGTCACCCTATATGACATTAACACTTCCCTGTCTGGTTCTAGGTTGTCTGTCTCTCTGTGTCATACATTCTCTTAAGGACACGAAGCAGCTCACACATAAATAGTCCTAAGATCAGTTGTTTGCCTCTATGTAGCACCACAAACTCTCTTCATTTATCGCTTTTCCCTCTGAGTCTCCCAACTCTAGAATTTTTCCTTCATTATACAGTAGTCTTTAACAGATACTTTTGACTCTTCCACTGGACATTTATGTGCAGTCTGTCTTCCTGCTTAAAGACTAAGGACTTTGAGGTCTTGGAAGTGTGCCCTACCCTCATTCCAAATTAGTGGCTAAAGGGAGAAGCAAGGTTGAAGGAAACTCTGTTCCACATGCTATTTCTGCAGTGGCTGTAGTCCTGTGACTGAAAGTTCTGCTGATAGTTATGTTAGCCATTTTTACTAGGTAATTTTAAGCATACCTTCTCCCCCATTATTTCCAAAGGGCCTGATGTCAGGCTGCCCTTAGCTAAGATGATTGATGTTGTTGTAAAGACATTCTTATGTTAGAAAATCTGTGCATCTCACACAAATCTTTACTGAAAAATAATTGGAAACCTTGAGATGGACAGAAAGTGCTTTGTGTTTCCTGGGTATTTATTTTCCAGCTCCATTTTACAGCCCTTCTACAGGAGGGGAATATTGGTGTCGGGAGAGAAGGTGGGAAAGTAGGAGGGGAGAGAGTAAGGCAGTAATAGGGGAAATGTCATCCATTTCCTATCTTAGAGGTGATAGTAAGTAGAATCTCCATCTGAGCAGCCAGAGAGAGGCACACATTTCTGTGTGTATTGAAGGTCAACTTTTCAATCTGAAATTCTCACAGGTGCATTGGCAGAGGAGCAAAACACTTCAAATCAAGCTTTAGTCTTTTTAAAAATCTCATGATTTTTGGCCTCCCCTAATAATTGTGGGTTTAATTCCTGGTTTGTTTGGGGTTGGTTGTTTTTTTGTTTGTTTGTTTGTTTTAATCTTTTGAGGCTGGTAATACTGCTTTATTCCCATAGGAGAGCAGCTGAAACATTTGCCCTCTTCATGGGAGGGGAGGAGCAGCAAAGAGACTGTCAGCTGGTGAGGAGGGTCTGTGAGGAGCATCATATCACTGGGAGGCAGCGGGCCGTGTCGGGGATCTGCATCAAGAATGTGTGGCAATCTACATTGTGTGAGGACTTCCATCATATTGTGTGGCGATTTGGGAAGGGGGGTGGGGGAATGTATCTATATTTGTGTGTATGGAGGCTCTGTTTTGGTGGTGGGTGTCACTTTGGATAGTACTGTGACTTGTCTGATGCTACTGCTCTCCCTCATTTACTTTAGTAATTGAAGTCTTTATATTGTAGAAGTGATATTACCTTGTATGGTGAGTAAAGAAAATAGCCTTTATGTTAATTCTGTTCCAGAAAGCTGTTCTTCCTTATTGTATCTGGCATAGGGATGTTGTCTATCCAATCAGGTTTTGGAGCAGGGGAAGCAGGACATGGACGCAACACTCCCATACATAGATTATCTCTCGCTGCTCCTCAGGACACATCAACCAGCCTGGATCTGCTCCGCTAGTGGAAGCAGAACACGAGTGGGTCCTTGTAGCGGGGCGAGACTCACCAGCGCAGTGCCTCCTGCTGGTCATCCTGGGAATTAGCTCTCCAGCCTAAGGAGCACCCTCTACAGGCCAGTGTCTCGCATGCCGCTGGCCCCTGTGTCCCTCCCAGACCCCGGTGCCCTTTACCCTGGGGTTCTGCCCCAGCAGTACCCCCACACTCTGGGTCTCCCCTCCCCAGGGGAACCCCCAACCCTCTAAACCCACCTTGCCTCAGTGGCTACTGCCAGTCATCATCTAGCCCCCGCTCACTGGGGCAGACTGCAGTGTAATGGCCACTCATCATTGGCAAGGGGTTAGGACCAGCTGCCTCTGCCTCTTCTCAGGCTGCCCCTCTATAGCCCCAGTACCTTTTGGGCCTTTACCAAGGCCTGCAGCCTGGGGGTTTTACTAGACTAGAGCTCCCCAGCTCCCTTGCCCTATTCCCCAGCACTGCTCTAGTTCAGGTACCTTCTTCTCAAGCAGCTAGGCCTTCCCACTTCAGGGCTAGAGTGAGACTTCTCCAGCTTCTGGCCCACAGCCCTCTCATCAGGGTCAGCTGGGCCCTAATTGAGCTGGGCACAGCTGTGGTCAGCTACACAATCAATTTCCCCCAGTGGTTCTTAATCCCCTTATTTCCAGCCACAGCCCTCTCCAGGGCTGCTTTTACTATTGGCTCCCCAGGGAAGCCCTCTCCCAGGGCTGTTTTAACTCCTTCAGGGCAGGAGTGGGGTGACCACCCCACTACAGTCCTTCATATTACCTTGATTAAAAGAGTTGATGCCTACTATGTCCAAGAGTTAAAGCCTGCCATGTGATTAGGATGAATGAATGTTTATCTTCCAGTTCTTTTTTGCCAGCTATTTATCTATACATGTTCCACACTCCCAGAGTTCCTAGGGCAAAATCCATAGGATTTTTTCAGTTGTTTTTTAGATGAGGTCTTCCATAACCTACAACAGAAACTATATGAATGACTGGTAAAAGAATGCTAATTTTCAGAATGAATTGGGCGGCTTAATATAAGTAGAAAAACACGCCATATAGAACAACTTGGGTATAGTTCTATAGAGTATCCTGTCCAGATAGGTTTGTGCATTTAAACAAACATGCCTAGTGTTTCTGAGAAGTTTCTCTGAGCAGCTGGTACGTGCATATGAGCCCACTGTTCTACAGACTGAAGATACATGTTTAATTGTTGCTTCAACACTTACGTAGAAAAGTGCGTGATGAAGGAACTGAAGAGAATGTTTGGTGACAGTGAAATTATGGAAAAAGATTCTTTGTGACTCCCAGCTGACAGAATTTGTTGTCAACTTAGTGTTTAGGGGCTTCCTACCTGGAGTACTAAAACTGCGTTCATTTGGACTTCGATGCTGGTCAATAAGTGCATGTGTATATAATATTTTATTTGTAAACTGAAAAGTCCTTTGTTTAAACACAATGGCAAATGTGTTAAATTAAAAATTTACCCATGAAATTATTTCTTCGCTTTTTTTAAATCTGTAGGTATTCAGAATAAACTGCCTCTAGTCTAGAACAATGGATTAAAGCATATAAAAGATTGAAGATGTCTACTATCTCTGATTTATAACATAGCTTATTAAATTCAAACATTATGGGTAAAATCTTGATCAAGTTGAAATCAATGGCAAAACTACTGATTTCAATGGGCAAGGATTTCACCCTATATCTTTATCTAATGAAATTACAATTTAACTATAGATTCTGAACCAATGCTACGATAAGTTTATAAACTGCTAATCTAAACTCCTAATAATAAAAAAATGCCTAGAGGGTGGAACACATGTTGCAGGTCAGGATTAGAATTCAAAATGACCTTAACAAATTGGAGAACTGGTCAGCATTCAATAAAGATAAGTGGAAAGTACTTCACTTAGGAAGGAAAAATCAAATGCACAAATACAAAATGGGGAATAACTGGCTAGGTGGTAGTACCGCTGAAGAGGATCTGGGGGTTATAGTGGATCACAAATGGAATATGAATCAACAATGTGATGTAGTTGTGAAAAAGGCTAATATCATTCTGGTGGGTATACAGGAGTGTCGTGTAAGACACAGGAGGTAATTGTCCACTCTCCTCAGCACAGGTGCAGCCTTGGTTGGAGTACCGTGTCCAGTTTTGAGTGTCCCACGTTAAGAAAATTTGGACACATTGGAGGAAGTCCAGAGGAGAGTAACAAAAATAATAAAAGGTTTAGAAAACCTGGTCTCTGAGGTAAGGTTAGAAAAGGGGCATGTTTAGTCTTGAGAAAAGAAGATTGGGTGAGGGACCTGATAAGTCTTCAGACATGTTAAGGGCTGTTATAAAGAGGATGGTGATCGATTGTTCTCCATGGCCACTGAAGGTACAACAAGAAGTAAAGGGTTTAATCTACAGCAAGGGAGAATTAGGTTAAATTGTTTTTCCTAGTATCTAGTTAATATAAGGATAGTTAAGCATTGGAATAGACTTCCAAGGGAGATTGTGGAATCCCTTTTGTAGTAGGTTTTAAAGAACAAGCTCGACAAACACCTGTCAGGGATGGTCTAAGTTTACTTGGTCTTGCCTCAGCGCAGGGAGGTTGGACTTAATGACTTCTTGAGGTCCCTTCCAGCCTGACATTTCTATGAAGCTAGGTTCCTAGAATATTGGAAGTGTCTTTGTCAAACAACTGTGACTCACAAAAAGCCTTTTTCCACAATCCCTCTCAGATAAAGCATATCTGCATGCTCTTGGGAGAGGGATCTATTCACCTATAGCTTTGGGGATCGTTGAAGATTTGACAATCGTTGGGATTCTCCTATTTCTTCTTGATTAGTTCATCCTGTCTTCCTTTAAAAGATATGAGCACAGATGGACTCTGGCTATATGACCACCTTGATATGACCATTTCCTTTGAGATGACTGGTGTAATGGTAATATGATGTCAAACAGAAGTCAAATTGGCCTCATACTTTTGCAGTTGAAGGAAAAGGGTATTTCCTACGTCTGCTGACTACATAAAACATGTACACTAACTTTTTAGTAAATATCTGCACCTCTGCATGTGCTCTAAGTGTCCATGTAATTCCACTGAATGCCTTCTCACAAATTAGCAGGAGTTTATACAGAAGGGTTAATTGCAGCCCTGTTACAGTATGCACTCACTTGCAATCTCTTCTCTGTACTTTGCTAGAGATTGACCTGCTGCTATAGGTAAACAATGATGAAAGCAAAGCTGACAAGACAGCAGGCAGGTGGGGGCACCAAGAGACAGGGAAGGGAAGTCGAGGGGTGATTCTCTGCTTTTGCAATGGTTTCCCTTGGGCCCACTGAAAAAGTCACGTATACTGCCAGGGAGGTGAAAAACCCTTATACAAAACTGAACTGAAATAGGTGGGGGTGAGAGGAGAGATGGCATTTAGACATGGGTATTTTAGCCAAGAACAGTACTGAAGTGGGTGATTGGGGGGGGCATGGGGATGATGCAGTGACACAGGAGTGTCTATGGTGATATTGGGTGGTTGAGGTGTCTTGACTGATATTGGATGCTGTGGTGAGTGAGAAATATTTCTGTATTTATAGCTTTTTAAAACATGGTGTAGAAGAGTGCATCTCCCATTGACTTAACAAGAACTGCCTTTGACTTTGACCAAGTATTTTAAAGGAATGTTCAAAGTAGTTTTAGAAATGCCCAACCCCCACCCCCGTTTGTGTGTGTCCGCTCAATAAGGACATGTCTACAGGTTTAACTGGGTGTGGGGTTCTGTGTATCTTCATTAAGTAGTAATCTAAGATCAGCACAGCAGTTTTGAAATGAATGCTCAGCACTGTAGTTTGACATCCCATAGTGCATTGCTCCTCCTCCTTTCCTGCACCATTTTCAAAGTGCTGTCAGGCAGCCTGGGGGAAACGATGATTGCTGCGCTCTTCAAGGTCATGACTCTAAATAGACTGCTGGTATAATATCTAAAGTAATGCCGTGTCTTTAGAATCAGGGTGATGAGGGCATACAGGAAGGCTGAAAACAATCAAACACTTCTACATCGTTTCCTCGTGCAGATTCACTTGGTGGAGTGCCACTTTGGGGCTCTGCCAGCTAGTACTGGGACAGGTTAGTGCTGCAGACGTGCAGCACAACTCCAGGATGTCAAAAGCCACTTTCTTGGAAATCGGTGCAGTGCTCTCCCCAGAGCTACAGTGGTGGACCAGCTATAGGAACACTCCTCTGAGTGCAGCAAAGGACATGGCCATCCCTTTCTGGAAGCTCAACACCCCTGATTGCTACCAGTCAGTTACTAACCAGTTTGGTGTTGGTAGATCAACCATCAGGGCTGTTGTAATGGAGGTTGCTATTAAGGCTGCTATTTATTAAGAAGGCACTGTCCCCCTGGGACATATGGCTAGTAAATGTACAGGTGGTTTAATTGCTTTCCATGGTTTGTCCCTTAATTGTATACAGGTCATTGATGGGACCCTTATGCCTGTTCTTTGCTCCCAACATCAGATCTTGGAGTGAATCAACAGAAAGGAATATTTCTCTCTGGTGCTTCAAGACCTTGCTGATCATCATGGATGGTTCATCAATAGTTATGTGGTGTGAGCCAGAAAGATCCATAATGGCAGGATCTTTAGAAGGTCTGGATTTCTTAATGTTTCTTAATAGAACTTTGTCACTCACAGTCTATATGGACATTTAATGAGATTGCCATTCCTCCAGTCATTCTGGGAGATCCATCTTATCCTCTCTGCCCCTGGCTTGCAGAGCCTTTTGCTGGCCGATGAGAGGGGGGAAAAAGAACGTCTCAGTTCTACCCTGAGTAGTTGTAGAATGGATTATGGCATGCGCATTTGGAAGACTGAAAAGTAGTTGGAGGATCCTCATGTCAAGGTTAGATGCTGAGGAGGAACATTTTTCCATTAGGATAGCGGCTTGCTGTGTTTCGCATAACCTTTGTGAGAAGAAGGGATAGAGACTTGCGCATGTATGGGAGCAGGAGGTGGGAACATTGGTGAACAGCCAGAGGAGGCCTTTATGGACTGATGTAACCACTTAGGACCACATAGGGAGGGTGGCATTGTGCTCCTACTTCAAGTCTAGGACCACTTGTGGAAAATATATATATTTTGATGAGGGTTAGTGATTATTATTGTACGTTAAAGCATTTTTAAAAGTAGAGCTTTGTAGTTTCCAAACCTTTTCAAAGATTGAAGCTGTTGGTCTCCTTTTTGCACCATCAACCTGTCAAGATGTCTGTTGCATTGTTAATTTTTCTTTATATTTAAGGTATTAAAACACTCACGTGAATTAGTCTTCATAATTAGATGTAGTAGCTAGACTATATTACACATTACTTTAGTGTTTTCCTTTAATACTCCTTTTTATGATCGTTTTCCCCTTTTGTGGCAGCACATCTTTATTTTATTTTATTTTTTAATGAAATTGGGTTTACATGCAGATTTTGAGTTAACTGAAATCTCTTCCTCCCCGGCCATCTGTCACGCAACCTGGAGTGGCTGACGGCCATGAGTGCCTACCTCCAGGCAGACTGTCAAAAACAGGGCAGACACCCCAACCTGGTGGCATGTTTTATAATTAGATTTCACCAAGCCAGAAACCAACATGAACTCCTGGATCACTGTAACAGTCTCACCATGGCGTCACTGACAGTCCCCTTAGACTCTCCAGTCTATCTTGACACCCAGACAAACTGGACTTAGTGATAAATGGTCATTTACATCAAAAATCACACAATATTCAGGTTGCTCCCAGTCCCAAGAGACCAGTCACTTGCACCAGATCAATTGGCACCTTAGATCTTACACCAAAGACAACATCTGTAGCCAATCCTGTAATAAAATATCTAAAGGTTTATTTCCTAGGAAAAAAGGAAATAAAAGTTTTTGTTACAGCTTAAAGCAAGCAAACATATGCACAAATGAGTTGCAGTCTAAATTCCAAGAGTTGTAGTGATCTGTCAACTCAAAGTGTCTTTCAGGGCAGACCCAGAAGCCAGTCCCTGGGGAACTCTAGCTTCAGTTTGGTGGCTCTGGTTCTGTGAGCATTCAAACTGCAAAGAGATGGAAAACTTTGTTTTATTTCCTTCATTAACCCTCCAAGTCCATAGAGCAAGTTTCCTTGCACGTAGCATTTCCAAGGTGCAATAGGGCCATTAACCAATCTGTTATTTATGATGTTCCTTGATGGCCCATCTGATTTTGATGATAGTTCTAGACGTGGGAGGGGAAAGCACTCTTCCGATCTGGGGTCATAAGTTTAGAGAAAACCTTTTCAAAGTTATAAAGCAAAACTTATAAGGAAATATGTAGCATGGAATACAGACATTACAAATACGATTAATGCATTCATCAACTTACAAACATCCTATAGCGTCTAAACACTAAATACCTTCCTATAAGACAAATACCTATTTTGAGCAACACTAACGCAAAAGTGAACTGGTCTGGTCTCAAGCTATGAGTCTGTCAGTTCTTAGCTAATGCCTGCAGCCTTGGCAAGAGCTGGCATCTGTCCTGCCAGTGTCATGCCATCCTTTAATTTGGTTGGTTTAAAGCCCAGCAGGCTGTGAAAATGCACCATGGGAGATTTTTAAGAGCAGGTTAGACAAACACCTGTCAGGGATGTTCTAGATAATACTTAGTCCTCTCCAGGTCCCTTCCAGTCCTACGATTCTATGATTCTAGGATTTACAGAACATTGGGATACTGTCTGTGATTAGGTGACAGTGGCCATGATAGCATCTTGGCTTAGGAAGATGGTGTGCTGTCTTCCTGCACCTCCACCTCAGCTTAACTTTGCTGAAGCACACTCCAGAGTTCTGTCTTTTTCTCCAGGACTTCTCAGAAAGCATTACACAGAGTTAAACCTCAGGGCTATTGATTGCAGATAGGTATTAATAGTTCTCAATGAACTTCAAAGAGAAGGTACCATACTGTTTCTTAATAAACAAACATTTAATGCACACAGAAAACATTGTAAATGGTATAATATATTGTAAATAGTATTTGAAATACTATGAATAACTTTTAAACAACAACTATCAAGCAGTAAATCTACAGGTGTTTCTTATACAGATTTTTTTCCCTCCACCCACCCACCCAGCTGCTGATTGGCTTCACTATCAAACAGTGAATATGTGTGGAACCTGCAAGACTCCACAATAAAACCTTCTTAGACCTTTTCTGTAGGCTTTTCTGAAACTGTATATTAACGGTCACCCTAATTCTGGATGTTTCTAGGCCACAGTCCTGCCCTCTGCACGTCTGCAGAGACACCAAGGGGCAGGTCTACATTATGGGGCTCAGTCGACCTAAGTTACACAACTCCAGCTACGTGAATAACATAGCTGGAGTTGACATACCTTAGGTCGACCTTTTGTGGTGTCTACTGGGTCGATGGGAGAAACTCTTGCACAACCATGTTTATATACAGTCTTTTTGCAAGTGCACTGCATGCATTTGCATTTTCTTCAGTGCATCTGTTGTACCTTCATTAAAATACATTCCCCCTTCCTTGGACCCAAAAAACTTATCCAGTGCAAACCTGGCAGTTGTGTATACAAATTAGATAATAGCCTTTGAAGAATAAATTACACACACATGCTGATTTGCGCATACAATTACCTATGTTTGTGCAAATGGAGGTTTGCGCTTGCAAAGCTGATACACTTGCAAATATTGAAGATTTATTTAAAGAGGCTTACTGAAAATTTGACTTAAATATTTTAAACTGTGAGAACATCCCATTGTTATGATGCGAGTCACCAGATGGCACTGTTACACATAGTCTTGCAAGTTCTTCTCTTAGCAGGCAAACAGTGTACAGTCTGATGAAATGCAGTGTTAGTTTTGTAATGAACTTTCTTTTTCAGGGAGCCGTTGCAAACAGCAAATCCCCCTATAGCCATCTTATTTCTATTCCTACCCTATTAAGCCCACACATCTTTACAGTTTTCATGCTTTGTACAGCTGATGCCATTTTTCCTAGCACTTTTATATACGTGAACAGCTGGCTGGCTTGTTTTCTCTGCATTTTCCCCCAAATAAACTATATGGAGAAATGCTACTATTTTAGCTCCTAAGTATAGCTATTGCTTTGTTGCCTTACACAAGCATGTGTTTTAGAGTGTAAGGATTTTATGTTGTATTCATCATCTGGCACTCAGATACTATTGTGATGGGTTCCACATACAGACACCACAAGATAGGGGAGTTCATTTTAAAAGCGGTTTTCTTAAAGCAAGTTAGCTTATTCTTTTCTCCCAGCCATGAAAGCCTCCTGCCTTTTTGTTCCAAATATTAACCATGCCAAAAATATTCTATGAGCTACAGAATCTAAGTCGTTCGGAATATTATAAATTATAGACAAGCAAGCAACAAAGGGATTCTTTTTGTGATGATAAACAACAGTTCTTTGATCTGACCAGCAGGAGGAGAGAGAGCTCATTTAATGGAGTGTTTTTGCAGCACCTCTCAGCAGAAAGTTGAATACCTTTTTTGAGTCCCTGGTCATCCTCCGTTACGAGTGATTTAATTAAAGAAATCTGGTGTCAGAAACAGCGTAAAGAGATTTAGTATTCTTTTTTAAATGCACTGTTTTTCCCTGTGCACAGTCTGAGTCATGAATGCAAAGTGGGAGATTCCCTTGTGAATGGTAGTTAAATTTTGTACTACCTTAGTTAAGCAGTTAAAGCAGACATTGCCACTAGCATAATGGTAGCTGCATTTCCAGGCTGTTCCCTAATGAACAGTGGTGCAGCTTCTCTGATGTTGATCTGCTCTTTATTTTTTTCTCTCTCTCTCTCTCTTCTCCCCCACCGCCCGCCCGCCCCAACCAGCTTTGAGGATTGCAGGCCACCCATACTGTCTGCTAGTTTCTAAAAAGTGGAGCTTCTTTCAAGCACTTCCCCAAAGAGGCTTGAAACTACTAGAAATGGTGTACATAGAAGGTTAGACCAATTTAGACACATTCTGCAGCTTATTAGACACAGTCACATGAAAGTTAGAGTTTGAACTGGTCACAGGAAATTGACTACATGTGCAGGGAATAGTCTATAGCCTTTGCAAATTGTGCTACTAGCACTATAAAGAGGAAACAAAGGTTATAGCTAGAGCATGCAAGACAAGATTTTTACACAGGACTTTCCTTCCACTAAGTGTAGAAGAGTTGCAGAGGCTGGATTAACAAATATAAACTGCTAGAATTTTGAGTATCCGATTGGGACTCAGTGCTCTGCTCTCAGCTGTTGGTACAGCCTCTGTAATTTGCCCTGGAACATTTGAACCAACAGCTTCTTTATCCATCGCATCTGTAACAATATCAGGGCTTCAAGTGCTGTTTAGTAAAGTTTGTTTATTGGTTGTTATTTTAGGGCCTAATCCAAAGCCAACTGAAATCAATGGGCATCAGCTTCAGTGCACTTTGGATCAAGCCCTTACACTGCTAGAGTCGGGATGCTGTAATAAAGGTTTAGGGCTTGTCTACATTGTGCGACACTCTGCACTAGGGTGATGCACTTTCTAAAGCACGCTAAATGGTCCATGTAGGTCCTGCTGGCACTAGGGAATCGTTAGTGCACACCGTCAGAGTCTACATGGACTGTTTAATGTATAACGCTTTCTAGTACACTTTGAAAAGCTCTTGGAAACGTTACTACATTACAGCTCACTAGGGAAGCTTTAGTGCACACCAGCAGGGTCTCAGAGGATCAATTAATATGCAATATGTTCGTGTGCTTTAGAAATTAACCTTTTTTCCCCTTAGTGCACATTACTCCATAGTGTAGATAAGCCCTTGTATGGCCATTTCATTCTAAGGATCATCTTCTTCTAGCCACTTAAAACATTATTTAAAAAGCACAGTTTGGATGGAAAAACCTTCAAACTTCAGCCTCAAGGGGAACTTCTAAAAATTTGTTAAATGCTATTCTGAATTACCTGTCTGTCTGAGGTACTTATGTGGCCCCCCATCACTGTAGTATCACAGCGCCTGACAATCTTTTAATGTGTGTGTCCTCACAAAACCCCTGTGAGGTAGGGAAGTAGTGGTGGTGATGGTCCTATTTTAGATGGCAAACTGGGACACAGAAACTAAATGACTTGCCCAAGCTCACTGAGGAAATTTGTGTCTGTACCTGGTCTCCAAAGTCCCGGGCTAGCACTGGGACCATCCTTAACTGGGAACAAGAGATGTTTGAATGCTATAAGATAATCGCTGTTTCCTTTTAGTCACCATTTTGGTCTACAGCCTACATAGAAATAAAATAGTAGCACAAAAAGTAACAACTGTGATGGGGTCAGGCCAGATGGCTACAGGAGAGTGCTTGTGTAGCAGTGGAACTTTCCAGAACCCAAAAGGACCCTCCCCCGGCCTTTGGGGAGAATCCACAAGGCCCAGGAACTCAAGTAGTTACAGGGGACAATGGAAAAAATAACAAGGGCAGGTGGAGGGTCAAAGGGCCAAAAATAAGGAACCGGAACAGGACATTGAGCAGAGAACCACGGACAGCGCCCACTGCTCCTCAAAGGTGTCAAGGGAGCCAGCAGACACTGCCCAGAGGAACTCTGCCCGGATGCGTGAACAGATGATGGAGAGATGGATGATGGCCAGGGAACTTCCATGACCACTCAGGGAAGATTCACTCCAAATCAAACGATCTGCCCCGATCCCGAGAATTTGGACGACCAAGCACCCAGGAAGGTCTAGGTGGGAGAAGAGGGGAGCCAAGGACCAGCCAGGGGGCAAGAAGGGATGGAGTGACTTGGGCAAAGAGGACTGTGGGGCCAGTCGTCTTAGCCCAAAAGACAGAGGGGTGCCAAGGGCCACACATAGATGTATGCATGCAGAGAGTTGGGGCACATAGTGGCGCAGTGTCCCAATGCTGAGGAGCCCATGCAGTCTAACCTGGGAAACTGGGCAGACCATGTACCCTAATCCACTTTGAGGGGGTTGCGGTAATGCCACATAAATATACAAGGCCGGTGAGACTGACTGGGGTAGAGACAATGGCGCTTGTGGACTGCAGGAGCACTATCACCCTCATCTTGGGGAAGCTAGTGAAACTCAGCCAGCTGATGCAGGCCAAATATACAGGGGTAACATGCATCCATGGGGCAGTTAGTTATTACCCCACCATCCTGATAAAGGTTGAGATCCAGGGGAACATTACCGGGGTAACAGTGGAGGTGGTCCCTAAACTCCCATACCCCATTCTCATAGGGAGAGATTTCCCAGGTTTAGAAGCTTGCTCCCACCAGGTGCGTTGGAGGAAGGAGAGGATCCCAAAGTTAATGAATTGTCCACAGCAGAATGCCATCCCCCGATTTTCTCTGAGATATCTCAAGATCTGCTCCCTGTTCCTGGGAGGGCCAGGAAGACCAAGCAGGAAAGAAGGACAGCTAAGGCCTTGGGAACCCGGATCCTGACTCAGGGCCAGAAGGCTGCCCTCATAGTCATGCAGACATGAGCAGCAGATAGGGAGGCTGCTCCAGCGGGAGAGGAACCTAAGTCTGTTCCCAACCATGATGCTACTGAACTGGCAGAGGGGGCAGAGCCAGGCTCCCTGAAGCTCAGGCAGGTTAGTCCCAGGACAGAGAATTTCAGGCGGGACCAGGTGGAAGACTCGAGATATCATATCAGGAAGGAGGTGGCTGAAAGAGTTGGGGTATCCATAGACTGAAAGGCCCAGGGACCAGGACCCTACTTCATGATCAAGAAGGATCTCCTGTACCAGGTCATACAGATGCAGGGACAGGAGGTACAACAGCTCCTGGTGCCACGAAAGCAACAGAGGGTGATGTTACACCTCGCCCACAGCCACCTTTTTGGAGGGCACCTAGGGACAGAGAAGACCCTGGCACTAAGCCTACAAAGGTTCTGCTGGCCAGGAATACACTAAGTAGTCCAGCAGTATTGTGCCTCCTGCCCCAAGTGTCGGCCACACAGACCCCCTCCCCACTTGAGGGAACCTTTAGTGCCTCTGCCAATCACAGAGGTCCCATTTGAGCGGATAGCCATGGACCTGCTGGGCCCGCTGGAGAAGACAACCCAAGGCCACCAGCATGTGCTTGATGTCCTGGACTATACCACCCAGAAGCCGTTCCCCCCCGGAGAACACAGCCTCCAAGTGGATAGTTAAGGAGTTAGTGGAGATCTTTGCCCATGTAGGGCTACCAAAGGAGATACTGACCGACCAAGGGACCTCTTTCATGTCCAACTGATGGAGGACTTATGCACTCTACTCCATGTACAGGCCCTGCAAACTTCTGTTTACCATCCGCAGACCAATAATCTTGTGGAAAGGTTCAACAGGACCCTCAAGGCCATAAGGAAAGTAGTAAGTCGGGACAGGAAAGACTAGGACACACTACTGCCTTACCTCATGTTCGCCATCAGGGATGTTCCTCAGGCTTCCACTGGGTTTTCCCCCTTCGAGCTAACATACGGACACCACCCCCGTGGCATATTAGACATAGCCAGGGAGATCTGGGAGGAAGAACCCAACGCAGGGAGAAACATAACTGAGCATGTGCTACAGATGAGAGGCCGGATAAGGAAAGGAAGACTTGGAATTCTGCCTTTTAGGAGTGGAAATACCCTGGGCTAGTGTCCTAGAAGTTACTGGCGACGTGTCTAAGGACCCCAATCAAGGATTATGGCCGTATTGGGCAAACAAATAACACAAACATGGTCTCTCCCCTGAGAGCGCTTACAATCAAGCATTTAAACAGTACGTAACAGCAGTCTGATCCAAAGCCGACTGAAGTCAATGGCAGTCTTTCCACTGACTTTGGTGACCTTTGAACCAGGCCCCATCTGAATGGAGGTGAAGGACAAGGTAACAGTAGAAACAAATGCTTTTGTGTAACTTTGTAGGCAGGGTTGTCTCTGAAAGCTGGTGGCTCCCAACATGAAAAGCTCTTTATCCCATAACCAGTCTCCTCTGTTGTTTTCTAATTTTAAACGAGGCATATACATGCCCAAACCCTCCTATGAGCTACATTTCTAGTATTCTCTGTTCTTAAGCCAGTCCAGCGCAGACAGTGGGGCAGATTATTGACGCATCCTTTTGCTTCAAACTAACCAAACACCTATTTTTATTGAACAGAAAATGTGCTTCTTTTGTGGGTGTTAAACCTTGGGAAGTAATTTACATACTGTTCTTTGGGAAATTCCAGGCAGGGGGAATATATTTTGCACATATGAGCTGGAGCAGTTTCTGTGAGGGTGATTCCTTGCTACTCTCTGAGCTCTATGGTCCTTGAATAAATAACTAAAGGTGTTCACTCACTGGACATCCACCGGGGGGAGGAAGGGGAGATTGAACGAACTGTAAAGCTTTGTGTTTGGTAGGAGGAAAGCGTTCCTGCAAGAAGTGAGAGAATTCCTGTATTCTTGTCAAAATGATTGCTTTATGGGCACTCCCTAATAGCTCATGACAAAACACAAACAAGTTTTTAAAGCAAGGAAAAGGGACACAAATGCTCATTGGTGGAACATCCACAGTGGTGAACTGCCAGAGAATATTTGAGAGAGAGGCATAAGGAAGGCTAAAGATCAGACTGCATTCTGCTAGTTTAAAAGGGGGGAAAGGCACTTGATTACAGTATTTCACCATGTTAGACTATGTAAGCACCCAGATTCTTGAGCATTGCTTTTCTTCAGCTTGTTACTCAGAAGAAAACTAGTGTCCTGATGCTGCAGAGAGATGCTCATCGGTGGATCCATCCATCCATGAAGTCAGCGGAGCTCAGTGCAGGTGCAAGGGTCTGCTCTCGTGGAGTCACTTGCAGGCAGAGGGCAATAGACTGGAATATCAGCAATCCTGAGGTGGGCTGGCTGAAACTATGTGCATGAGGTAAGTTTGCAAAGGGCGTACCTGACTAAAACTAGATCTGGCTAGTGTTGTCAGCACTGGTGGCCTGATTCAAAGCCCACTGAAGTAAATAGGAATTTTTCTCTTGACTTCAATGGATTTAGGATATAATCCAAGGTTTATTTCTTTTAAAAGCTTCCCAAACAAAGTTGCTTATTCCAGACATAAATCGGATGTGTTTTTTTAAAAAAAAAAAGTTGGAATTTGAAAGCACTTAGATAACACTTTTATCTGTACACCTTACAGCCCTTTAAAAAGGTGGATAAGTTTTACTATCCCCATGTTACTCATAGTGAAAATGGGCAAGTCAGTCAAACATTCTGAACCTCCAAAGTGTCCCAGTGAGTCAGTGGCAGAACTCGGAATGAAATTCAGATGTCTTTCCTCTCCTGGATCTTACCCACTGGACCATGCCGACTTTTTAGCTGAAAAGAACAAAAATATTCATATTTATTCATGGGAAAACACAGACATCCCTCAGCGTGACAATAACTTAGAGAAGACTTTATCCTATGATTTGCAATGTACAAAAAAATGTAACAGTTATAGCATTTGTGACAGGGTCGGGCCAGATGGCTATAGGAGAGTAATAGAAGGCAGATATATTAGCCCCAGGCTAAGTAGGTCCCTTTTCCCTGGGTAAAGTAACAGGGAAGGTTCCAGAACAATCAGGAACCTTCTGGAGACCATTAAGACTGGCTGCAGGTGTTCTAATCAGCCTATCAAGAAGCTGCTAGAATCAATTAAGGGAGGCTAATCAGGGCGACCTGGGTTTTAAAAAGGAGCTCACTTCAGTTTGTGGTGTGTGTGTGAAGAGCTGGGAGCAAGAGGCACTAGGAGCTGAGAGTGAGAACGCGGACTGTTGGAGGACTGAGGTGTACAAGCATTATCAGACACCAGGAGGAAGGTCCTATGGTGAGGATAAAGAAGGTGTTGGGAGGAGGCCATGGGCAAGTAGCCCAGGGAGGTTGTAGCTGTCGCACAGCTGTTCCAGGAGGCACTCTAGACAGCTGCATTCCACAGGACCCTGGGCTGGAACCCAGAGTAGAGGGCGGGCCCAGGTTCCCCCCAAATCCTCCCAACCCCTGGTAAAACACAGGAGGAGTCAACCTGGACACTGAATTCAGAAAAACGGCCAAGCTGAGGGCTGCCATGAAGCTCCAAGGAGAGCAAATCCACCAATAAGCGCAAGACCCACCAAGGTAGAGCAGGAACTTTGTCACACGTTAAACAGCAGAGAGAGAGAGAGAAATATTTTTTTATGAGATTTGAAAAGTGGAGAGTCAGTGAGGCAGAGAGCTACATCAAAGGCTATTCTAAGGGCCTGAAGAGGAGAAGATTCTTGCATCAGGGTGGCCAGTTTGTGACAACAGTCGCAATTCACAAAACACACACACTTTAAAAAAAAATCCATGAGTAAAGCATGTTAGAAAGTTGTTTAAGACGAATCCTTCTTTCCTCAGTCAAGCAAGTTCCAGTGACTCTACTTGGGTGACTAAGAAGAACAGGTTATGGCTCAAGGCCAGCTTATATTCTCCAGATGTTTAATAGTTGGAATATATTTTAAATAGATTATTTTCTAATTCCTAGTTCTAAACAAATTCTTAACCAAACTCTATTTTGTTTTCAAATTAAAAATACTAACCTAAACCAAACAACAATCCCCACTACAGCCAACAACCACCAGCAGCACTAATGAAAAGAATAGCTGCTGAAAAGGAAACCTTTAGTGGTTGGTTCACATACTGGGGGCCTGATTCTCCTTTGCCTTGCACCTCATTTACTCCAGTGCAAAGTGGGTGTAAAACACAACCAAATCAGAGTGTTAGCATTCTACTGCCACTTTGCCCTTGTGTAATTGACTACACATTGGTGCAGAGCAGTGGAGAATTAGGCCCATGACCTCTCTTCTATACGATCATATTGTTTTCACCAATGGAGTGCAATACAATTGCAGATGTTTGTAGGTTAGTAACTCCACAGTCTCTGGTAATAGAAATATAATACATAGTAATATGGCTCAAATACTGGACCTGTAGAAACATCTTACCCATTTCATCAAACACACACTTCATAACTAAAAAGCTATATGGAACAAAATAGTAAATTGCGGCCAAATCTGAAGGGGCATAGGGAATGCTTACTAAAATAATGAAGGATGGTCTAGTGGACAGGGCATCAGAGTGTGACTCAAGAAACCTGGTTTTAATTCCCATCTTAGCCACAGACTAAGTGTCTACAGGACAAGTGCCTCAGTTCCCCATCTCTAAAATGAAGATAACACTTCCCAGTCTCACGGAGAGGTGGTGGGGATGAATGTATTAATATTTGTGATGCTTGTATACTGTGTTGATGATGGTCATATAAGTACCTCTCTAACTAGTTAGATACTTCTGCCCAGAGAAGTACCAAAGAGGACAGAAGTTCTACAGTAGGCCTGAAGTGGCTGTGGAGCTCAAGAAAACTAGCTCCCTTCCTCCTCTGCTGGAAATTTGATCCTGACCAATCTCTCTCAAGAACCAGCAGCCCTTGAAGGTGCCAATGCAGAGAGAGAGAAAGAGGGACTCAGTGTGAATCCCCTTCCAAGATCAGGTGCTTGTGGGTGATGAGATTATGAAGTTTGATTAAGGAGTTCAGGATATGCCCCCCAAAGACACATATTTCTTTATTACTAATAATGATTAATATTTTATTCACCTCTACTGTCAGGACCTATTCAAAGACCTGATCCATGGTCCACTGAAGTCAATGGATAGGTTCCCATTGATTTTAGTGGGTGTTGGATTAGGACCCCTGAATAAATAACCACTGCACGTTTTTAGTTACTCAGTATATTGTTTATACTCTACACTTTATATTGTTTTTACAAGAAAACTCTGCAATTGGTATGTATAATATAATTTAGGCATATCTCTCTAGAGGAATATGGGAAAAATCACTAATGGACTCATTTCCTGGCATCACTGACTGCTTTCCACCTTAAAAAAAAATAAACTAATAGAGTTTTCGGTAAATTTCCAGCCACTTTTGACCCCTCTGATCCCAGAGGGAAGAAAACTATGGAAAATAATGCCATGTGGAGGAAAGGATGTTTCTTTGCTGTACCAGTTCAACTGGGGGAAAGTTTAGTGTGGTGGAATAAGCAGTTTCATTGTACCTAGAAGGCAGATTTCCTTGCTAGGTTATATGGGAATTGAAATGAGTCAATTGAAACGAGTGGGGAGAGCATTCCATTCTAAGATAATTATTGGGCATTTCCTTGCATTTAAATGGGCGGGTGTTTTAGTTGTTTACTTTCTCTAGCCCTCTGTGTAGGACCTGATCCAAAATATTTCACGTTAGAATAGTTCAACTATATAAAGATGGTTTATCTATAAAAAGAGTTGGCAGTTTAAAAGGTCAAGTTAAACAAAATACAACCAGTCCTTCTCCTCAATCCAGAGCTCCATGTTTGGGTTTATGTGCCTAAGAAGGAGGGACAAGTTATCCCAAATTGTCTTGTAAAACTTGAACATGGATATTTTTATATATCTTTACATGGATGAAGGGTTTGGGTTTTTTAATTTTGTAGGGGTTTTTAACATGAAATGTTTTGGATCTGAAACTTTGCTTTAGAAAAAGGGAAATAATTAATCTATATAGTCATTTTGATCGGGGACATTTTAGTAACCATGTAAGTAAAAGTATAATCCTTTTACAGTTTTATAGCAGGATTTGACCTTGCTACCTTTGAAATGTGAAGCAGACTTACACAGAGTAGTTCAAATTCAGAGAGGTGAGTTGGTGTAACTTATATTTCCAGACACCCCAGTGTGTTTTATGTCAATTTAGATGCTCACTACACTCCATTAGCCTCACAGATGCTGAGTAACTTAGATCCTCTTATACTGACTTAGTCCCCATTATGGCTATTTACACCCACTCTAACAAAGTCTAAGGCTAGGTCTACACTACAGCCTTTGTCGGCATAACTTATGTCGCTCGGGGTGGGGGTGAACAAACCACACCCTGAGTGCCATAAATTACACCGAAATAAGCGCTTGTGTGCACAGCACTATGTCAGCGGGAGGACTTCTCCTGCCAACATAGCTTCTGCTGCTCAAAGAGATGTGTTTTTAATGCCAGTGGGAGGGCGCTCTCCTGTCAGCATAGAGCATCTTCACCAGATGCACTACAGTGACACAGCTGTATCGGTACAGCTGCAGCGCTGTATGTATAGACATGGCCTAAGTGTAAGTTGATGTAATTTACACACCAAGGAATGGGAAGAAGGTGTATATTCCAGAAGCCCCCATGCTACTTTAACTTAAACCTTCCTACACCACCTTCCATCTTCCTGAAGTGCAAATTTCTCCAACGTGGAGAAAGCTAAGAGAGCCTGTTTAGTGGAAAGGTTACTCACTTAAAACGATCACTGACTCAGAGGTCCTGTCTAATACTGACTTCAGTGGCAGCAGAGCCAGGCTCTTCGATGCCTGGATCGACCATCTTTACTTAAACCAAACCATGACTGGGTAATAAGTCTCAGGGGAAAAACTCCCATGAAGTCAATTGGGACAGTGCTTAGGCCATTACCCTTCATGGGGAATGAGGAGCTATTTTTTGGTGACTAAGGCCACGTCTACACTACCCACCACTTTTGGTGGCCTTTAGAGTACTGTGTCCACACTGCAGTGTGTTTGGTACACGTGTCAGTGAAAGGCTCTGGCAAGGGAAGGGAAGGGGAGGCAGGAGGCATGGCTTCAGCTGCTTCCCACTGCCAGAGCCTTTCGCTGTGGAGAGGAAGAGCTCTGGTGGGAAGGGGGGAGCCAGTGAGCCTTTTTCCCCCCCACCAGAGTCTTTCTGGACAGTAGAGAAGATGCAGGGAGTTGACAGCCTTTTCCTGCTGCCCCTCTGCCCGAGCCTTTCCCTGTGGAGAAGAAGGGCTCCAGCAGCAGGGAGCTACTGCAGCCATTCCCCACTGTAGGAGTCTCTTCCTGTGGAAGTAGTGGGCCGCTACCCAGCTTGGGCCAGTAGAGAATGTGTAGAGTATGTACCCATACTCTTCAGGCATGTCTCTTTACAGCTTGATCTATGCCTCACTGTCTCCATTGCCATTTATACCCATGCTAGGGGAGCTATGCGTGTATATTGCACTACACACTGCTGAAAGAATTCCACGGTTTAGACACACCTTAACAACTCCTCTATATTTCCATTAAAATATTTGAATTCAAGGGAAACAAATAAAAGTTGACTTTAAAATTCTCATGAAAAGGGCTATGACGTTTGAACAGTGTGGTGTCTAGCTCCTTGCCAAATATCCAAAGAGTTAGAGAAAATCAAACTTAATTTCCTGTTTTTTTATTGTTTCTTCAACAAAAATGTGAGCGTACGCTGCTTTTTGCAGTACTGCTATATATCGTATTTCTCCATAGACAGTGTGGTGCATGTAGGTGTGTAAAGGTGCGTCTGCTTTCTTTGTACTGTAAAGCTCCCTTGAGGTAAAGTGGGCACTCTTTTTCCTGTCTGCAAGGGCACTCGCTCCCTGTGATCTAATTCAAGATGCCTGCTCTTACAACTGCCTGGTCTACACGCACAGTTGTATCAGTCAATGACTGAATGATAAACCAGTGCAACTTCACTGCATAAACAAACCCAGACTGAGTCTCAACACACTGTGCTCTGTGTCCTGAAGACTTTGTTTTTGTTTTTTGTTGTTTCCTTTAATGTAAAATAAGTCGTCCACACTGAAAGTACATATTGTCTTAAGAAAAACGTAACAGATGATGAACTTATCAAAATATTTTTGGAAATTTTCTTAGAGGGTTTAGTCTGGGCAAAACCCCACTGTTGTATTATTAGGGCAATACAGACTCTCCAGCAAGTTTGCTTCTGTGCAGATGATAATGACATGACGGCACTGTTTTCCTACCAGCTCAAATCATTCTTGCGACTCTCAATTAGCCTATCCAGACGGGGGGAGACTTTCTTGCTAGACTCTGCAGCAGGAGTTTATTTAAGAGGGGAAAACTCCTGGCAGGATCATGTGGTATATTAGTACATTTTGGTGGTGTGTTTTTTCCAGAGGAGACAAGCTTGATTTATTTCTGCAACATAGCTATTGTACTACTTATCTCCTTCTCCCCACGGAAACTGCGCTCTTAAAGGTGGACATTTAGGATTTTATAGTATTGTAGAGAGAGAGAGTGTATATTTAATGTCAAGATGTATTCTCCTGATGCCAACATAATTTTCATATGATAAATATACTAACAGATTTCATTTAACTGTTATTTCTGGGAAAGAATTGGCTTCAGTCATAAAACGCCTTTCCTTTTTCTCTTATATTATCTTAGAAAGTAGGAAGAGTGTATTACACTAAAACAGCCTTAGAGTTAAGTTCTGCTCTGAAGATATATTACAGCAATATTCAAGGAAAGTGAGCTGCCAATAACTGAGGAGGAGGACTTGCTGATAGGCTGCATTACTCAAAACATGACCCAAGTGAAGAAAGGAGCAGCTTCAGTATAGTTCTAGGATGAAGCTCAGCAAATGAACAGTGGCGTGGAAAGCTGCCTTGCTTGCCCTCTGCTAAGTACCAGAAGGAAAAGCTGGTGCTAATGTCAAATCAGGTGGGGTTTTTTGTTTTTTTGTCTAGACAAAATATTTGCCTTAAAAGGGTCAGATTCGCACCTGGCATAATACAGGCTATGAAAACATGAATGATTAAAATTAATTCCATTGTGCTCGCTAATGTAGAGATACACAATGCTATAATAAAACCTTCTTTCAACAAAACCACAATTGCATTCCTTGTCAGGTCTGGTAATCCTGTATTCAGCCAGACCTGAAGAAGAGCTCTGCGTAAACTCGATAGCTTGTGTGTCTACCAACAGAAGATGGCCCAATAAAAGATATTACCTTATCCACCTTGTCTCTCTAATATCCCAGGACCAACATGGCTGCAACAACCCTGGCTATAACAAGATGTGTACAGGGGGTCCCCGGTATACGTCGGGGTTGCGTTTTTGAAAAGGGCAATGGATACCAAAGTGACGGATACCGGGGAATTTTTCCCCATAAGAAATAATGTCCCACCCTGCTTCTTCCTGCCCACCCTTCCACTGTGCCTCTTCCTGCCCAGTTCCGCCCCCTCCTTCGAGCATGCCCCATCCCAGCTGTTCAGCGGCATGCAGGAGGTGCTGGGAGGGAAGGGGAGGAGTTGATAGGCCGCCCACATGTCTGCCGGCAGACGGGAGGTGCTGGTGGTGGGAGGGGGGGGCGGTGCGGCTGGCTGCCAATGGTTGCTAAGACGCAAAAGATGAACTGAGTAAATTGCAAATGAGAAATATGTGGATTGGGACCAATGCGAATTGGAACACGTTCCCCTATTGATAAGCAACGGATACGCAAAACGACGGATAAGGGGAAGACGTATACCAGGGGTCCACTGTAATATATTGCAACACACATCGGATTAATTGTTACAATGCAATTCTTTTTAATGTCTTTAGATACTTCAAAAATTTGTAATGTTAATGTTTATGTTCGAGGAACAGGACAAAGGACTGGATGCCTTCGTATAAATCAGTATAGCCCCATTGAATCCTTTGTAACTATTCTGATTTAACCCAGACAAAGATCTGGTCCAAAGGTTGCTTGATTAAATGTCCACATCAGTTATAAACAATGAGGTGAAAAATATTGTCTTTGGATTTTTTAAAGCATATAGGAAAATGGAATATTTCTCCTTAGGCACAATCCAGGAGTAAACTCTGGACAGATAGAAATACATAGATCAGGATTTCATTGTTTTTGATGCATTTAAATTAGATGATTAACAAAACTTTAATGTGACCATATACAAAACCTTGCACCCATATTGTGTGTGTGAGGGGAGAAGGCGGGGGCGAGAGAGAGAATATGAACTACTATGAACTAGGTTACTCATAGAAGTAAATGGCTTTTGTTCTGAATTGATTGGTCTGATTGCATCCAGCCAGAAAGAAGGAACAGTGAAAGCTGATTCAACAGTAGAAGCTTTGTTTGGTTGACATGATTCTTGGTACTGTAGTTGACCTCGTTGTAGGTTGTTACTATGATACATCAGTCCTGTCTAAAAATCTGGTGGTATGCTTTGGGTACCTTAAGTTTGGAGGCAAGTGCTGTATGCTGAAGCCCGTAGTGGGTCCCCCTTAACTCTTACAACTTTTATGGAAGTAATGGAGAATTTTCAGAAGAGTAGGAGCTAATAAATTACTCCTGGTGTAGGTCACCCTTCATTTGTCTACACTAGCGATAAATAGACCCTGCACACCTGTGAGCAAAGACAGAGTAGTAGGCACTGAATTGTGCGTCGGGTTGTCTTTGAGTCACAATGTCAGCTGAGGCTATTCATATGGTGATGCAATTCACATACCACCCTCTGCTCAGGGCTGTGCCTAAAGTCACTGTCTAGCTCTTTGGGCTTGCCTACATGGCGCAGCAAAGCACAGTAGAGGGGTATAAGCTGAAGAGCGCTCTAACATGTTGCACTCTAACTGTCCTGTGTAGACCCTGCTGGTGCTCTTGGTACCTTCTAGAGCATGCCAACAGGGTCTACAGGGGGCAGTTTGAGCACAACACGTTAGAGTGCTCTACAAATCACGCCCCTCTAATGCACTTTACCATGCCAAGAAGACAAAACCCTTAGTCAAGACCTTCTCTTCTGTTTATAATAACAACAGGGTTCTACTATCTGCTTAACTAAGAAGGGGGGAAATGCTGGGTGTCTTTTCCTCGTATGGGAAAATACGGGATTTCAGATTTAGCTCAGGCTTTGCCACAGGGGCACCGGAGATTTCTCATTTTGAAGGAAGAACATTTCTGTCTGAGTATGTGATCCTTAACCCAGCTAAAGCATGAGTAACGCTGATGGGTGTCAAACACTGACGTGCATTTCTGATTTTGCTGGGGCGGAACACGCCCTGTTGGCTGGGCTTGTTGAAGCTGTGACTATTTCTATGAGACTGTGTGTTCCAAAAAATGGAGTCTTGGGACAGATCTTGGTCATCACTGGAGCACTGCAAAGGGACCTTAAAGTTGCCCTAATTGGGCAGCAGCAGATTCCTCCAGAGTATCCTGGGGCCCTTGACTTCAGGGATGGGAGAGGTTGTTTCAAGGTGACAGGGGACGGGGCACTCCTAGGCTGATCTAAGGTGCATTTGTTCAACCCCGAGGCCTGGGACTCCACCACCACCTCTGCTGCACCAAGCTCGGACCCGACAAAGGTGAGGATTTAGCTTTTTGTAGGTATCAATTAGAGATAGGTCTGAATCAAAACGCTTGAACTTTCAGGGAGTTTGGAATCCAAATGTACATCGGAATCCAAATTCCTATCGCCATCTCTAAACTACGCTGAAACAAAACCTGATCAAACCCCAAATGCTGTGGGTTCAAAATCCAGACTCTGCAGCTTGGTCCCATCTCTAGTGGTGATAATGGCTTAAATCTTGATGTTTTTACGCAGCCAATGGGAGTTTAGCCTGCTTGAGATTCGAGTAAGACTTGCAGAATTTGGCCTTTTGCCCTCTCCTGCTTTGTCTTGTGGCAACTCTTTTTCCCTCTTGATCAGCTCTGTAACATGTTTAGTAAATTTTAAACCTTAGAAATAACAAGTAAAAAAGAAAATTCCTCATCTGACAGTCTCATTGTATCTGTCATCTCCTGTTATACTCTGTGACATGACAGAACCCAACATAAATATGATGTGTTATGACATGACACCAGTTACCCAACATTGTACCTCATTAAAGGGAACTGTAAAGGCATAAGCCAGCAGTGACCCCTTTTCATTAATCTCTTGTTCCTTTCACTGCTGTCATTAGGAGGTTTTTTTTTTGTTTTTTTTTTTAATTCTTGGCCAGTTTCCCAATTGTTACAGATACACAGAGAAACGCAGAAGAAAACTATCTGAAAGCCTGAGGACCACCATCCCTCCTCTCCGCAATCATACAAAGCTGATCTTTTGAGATAAGTCTATCCGGTCCTAATAAGGATTCCCTGCTTAATGCCCCAGAGGAAAGCAAAAAAATTGAATGTTCGTGGGGTAATTCCTTCCTGACCACAAATTTGGTGATCAGAATTAACCTTGTCCACGTAAGTAAGAATCATCATGGAAGATCATTAGTCTCTAATCTCCGTTTTACTCCAAAATGCAGTTGAATTCCAAAGCAACTAACAACTGTTTAGTTGAATCACAGTAAAGGTGTTTCTACCAGAACCTGCAAAGGCAGAAAATTCCAAACACTAATTACCTGCATAGTAAAAAGATCAAACCTGGATTAAGGTTAACGGTGAAGCAAAACTGCTTAGATTGTAATCTCTTTAGATGAGGGACCGTCTTCAGTGTTTCTACAGCACCTGGCACAATGGGATCCTGCTCCGTGACTAGGCCTTCTAGGTGGTATGGTAATACATATAAATAATGATAAATCAACAACGGTATTGTTTTTACTCTCCACTGCTCCTTTATGATGTGTAAAGTCACACTCTGATTTTCTTCTGCTAATTTTTTTTATATACAGAATACCAGGTCATAATGTGGTGCAGCAGACACGTTATTGTTCAATTACACTATCATGCGAAATTGTATATGATGAAGAAATTAAGGGTTTTTTCATGGCTGCAGAAAAATGTATTAAGTTCCAAGAATGGGAGGAAGCTGAGTTATACCTGATAGCTCAAATGTTTAGGAAATGCATATTAAGAATGGAAAAACATACATCTGATTTTCAATGACCACTTTTGGTAATGCTCTAGCGTATACAATGCAGGCATCCTCTGGATTGATCTAACATCTTAGAATTGGCTAACAAACTTCTGAGCAGTATGTAGTAAGTACAGCTCACAAAATTCTAAGGGTGTCTTTCTATTCGTATAACATTTTAATAGCAGAAAGGGTGACTAAGACATGGATGTGTATATAACTGTGGTAAGGCAGATCTATCAATACCAAACAGTGGGGTGGACATCTGGAGACAAGTTGCCAGCTCCTGCAGCTACATTAAAATCAGGGAATACAGCTGCAAACTGTTATGACTGGTATTTCCCCCCAGATAAAAGAGCATATGTACATAATTCAGGTGATGGAAGATGTTTCAGGTGGTATCACTTGGCTGCTTTATCCCCGTTCGGTGGAATCAAGGGGTTTTGCAAATGAACGATGGTAAAACTTTCCTCTCTAGCTCACTGATTCTAATCAGATTTGGCTGAATGTTGTTACCACCTGAAGATGGTTCATTTGCAGTTGTGAATTGAACTGGTGGCCTCATTCCAGTTCTTAGCGGACAGATGTTTGCATCACAAAAACACCATTACAGGCACCTTGACTGCTCTGGTGAGGCTGACAATAAAGAATTGAACAAGCATGGAGATAGACTGACAGTTAGAGATGACCTCCTGCTGCTGAAAGGGCCACATATTCGCCAACAGCAAACTTGTGCTGTTGATACATATACTGTGCCTGCTGTGTGAATAAATGCCCTCACCTTCTTGCATTGTCATTCTCTAGCAGTTCATAAACATTACATGCAGTTTAACAAAAGGGAGACTATCACAGGCTTGGATTTGCAATTGGACCCCAAGGTCCTGTTGTTGAGTTTGCTATTAATGGAAAAATGTCATCTAAAAGTCAGAAACCCAATTTTCTATTTGTTAGAGATGCCAGATGTTATGTTGCAGCTCCATGGAAGAAATCTGAGGCACTCACCTTGACTAATTGGTACAACCAGCTAAGGGATGTACTAATGTGGAAAAGATTAGCGATATGAGGAATCCTGAATCTAAAAAAACAGTCTGAACATTTGTCTGCAACTGTGGCTTCATGTTTCTGACTTTTGCTGGGGGGAAAAGAAGACGAACATTTGCCAATCCACCAAACATATTTTTGTCTTTGCTAAACTCGTATTATATTTCTCTTTGTAAATTAGTCACTGTACAAACCATACCAGCTCTGACTGTTTTGGGAATGAATGATTTAGCTCTAGGTTTGTTTGATCTTTAAATGCCCAAAATAAAAAGTTATTTTTAAATACAGTATGAACCCCTTGAGCTCTTTCACTGCAGAATGTACATTTTCTCTGTTGGTAACAGTATTCTTTTGACATTGCAGGTGCTAAGAGCTATCTAACACAAGTGGCAACACTATAGTGAAGTGCAAATATTAGCAACACATTCTAGATAGATAGATAAAGGCCCAATTCTTCCAAGAGCTCTGTGTGTGGATCCCCACTGATTTCAAATGGTCCAACTGTGTGGTTCTCAGCACAGGTCTACTGGAGCACAGAAGCTGCATTTTGCTGAAAGTAATGATCCTGGATACACACAGCATCCAATATATCAATAGTTCACTACAGGAAGGCAGAATGGCAGTGAGAACTACTGGATAGAGCATTAGATGGGAACTCTGGAGACCTGGGTTCTATTTCTGGCTTGGCCATTGGCCTGCTGGATGACATTGGGCAAGTCATTTAATCTTCCTGTTACAGGTTCCCCATCTGTAAAATGGGAATAATGATACCGACCTCCTTTGTGAAGCACTTTGAGATCTGCTGATGTGAAGCACTATCTAAGAGAGGTAGGTGGTATTATTATTATTTATTATTTTTATTAATATGATGTTGGATATGAGGCCAAGGGATGAGTGTCTTCAGCCAGCCAAGAAGTGCCCAGAAGTCTAATCCATAGCCTATTGAAATCAATGGAGACTCCTGACTAACATCAGTTGGTTGGATTTTGGCCCTGGTAGTACCAATCCACACCCTGTAGTCACTCAAAGTATGGTTGCTTCTTTTGAAATGTCTTTAAAAAGACTTCAGAAGGGTGGGTTTTTCTAAGTCCCAGGTTTTGTATGATTCATACAATATAAGTTCCCTCTGTGAATAGCATGTATAAAAATAAGAGGAAGTAGTAGGAATAAAGTTGTAAATATTTTTTCTCTTCTGTTTGGAGTTTGTCATTAATTTAGTTTTTTCTACAGTTTTTTCTGAGGCTTTCCGGATTATTTTGTCCTCCTTCCTCCTCTGATTTTTCATGAGTCCTGGTGCCCTTTCAGTTGCAGTCTGTGGCCAAAATGCCACTTTTGGCTCATTCCTGTCATAAAAACCTAGGGCCAGATTCAGCCCATGCTACACTACGGGGTTAAGTCAACCTAAGTTACGCAACTTCAGCTACGTGAATAACGTAGCTGGGGTTGATGTACCTTAGGTCGACTTATTGCGGCATCGACACTGCACTGGGTTAACGGGAGAAACTCTCCTGTCAACTTACCTTATGCTTCTTGTTCCAGTGGAGTACTGGAGTCGACAGAGTGATCGGCAGTCGATTTTAGCAGGTCTTCACTAGACCCGCTAAATCAATCCACCGGTAAGTGGAGAGAAGCCCAAAAAGAGTAATTCCGTGCTCTGCAAGACGTCCCATTGGAATCCCTTCTCCCACAGTAAGGTACACTCAGTGGGAGTGTGGGAATCTGAATCTCACCTGAAATGGGGAACATTAAATAGGTCCCAAATTTAGAGCAAGATTGTTTTAATGGCCTTATGCTGAATACTGCCTTACGACAGGAATAGTTCCATTGACTTCACTGGGACTCCATGAGGAGTAAGGTACTACCCAGCATGAGTAAGGGCAGCACAAGGTAGTCATTTGTTTTGTATTAGAATTGGCCAGAATGCCTAATACACAGTTGCATTTCTGTACAAGGTGCAATTAAAAATTGCTTCTTTCCCACACCCCAGCCCCTCCTTCAGCCCTACTTACCACTGAACTCCCACCCCCGCCCCCTGCAGCTGCCTCTCTGCCTCACAACATCCCATCTTTCTCCATGTCTTTCATGCCAGCAGTGGTAAGAGACAGCTGGACAGGATGGGATAGGAAGGCACTTGTAGACTTTGTCTCCCTTGTCATCCCAAACCTGTACTTTTATTTAAAAGCATTATTGAAGGATAGGTGATCATTTTACGTTTCTCCTCAATGACTCACACACACATACCCCCAAGCTATTAAACATAATTGATGTAGGGGGGTTCATTTTTGGGTTTTTTCCATGTTGAGATCCCATTTATGCATCACTGGGAGTTGGTGTCTTATCAAAAAGGCCAAAACAATCCGTCAACGTCGGCTTTGGACAATCAGACCTATGTTTTCAAACTTGGGAACTGAAAATGAGGCATCTAACACATTTAAATATGATGTTTCAAAGATGCTGATCACCTGAAGCTCCCAGGGCAACCAGTAGGAGTTACAACTACTGAACTCCTCTGAACATCAGGCCACTTAGTTGCCTAAATATGAAACCAGGGCCCAGATCCTCAAAAGTTGTGCCTAACGCCCTTTGAGGATCTGGGCCTAGGTGCTTAACTTTAGGCATCCAATCTTGAAAATTTTGGTTCTTACAGTGTCTATCCATATTCTTCACAGGCAAGAGAGTAATGTAACATGTTTCTTTAAGGGTGAAATTTGCCCCTGTGCAGAGGAGCAGCTCAAGACCTTATGGAGCACATAAGCCCTTACCACAGGGTTTACATGGTGTACAAGACCATGTGTGGGTTTTCTGTCCTTGAGTGAATTTCACTGTAACTTCCAAAAGAAATTCAGTGTGTGAGGAAACATTAATGTTTAATGGAAGGGGCTGCCTGTCTCTGTCAATATTGTCTGTCTCCAAGTGTCTAAAAGCAAATAACAAAGTTTAAAAAAGAATTAAATTCTATTTTTCAAAGTAACATGATAGTGTTTCTTTAAACCTAATTGATATTGGATTACCTACTATTTCTATCTATTACTAGAATACTTACTATGACTATGAATTCATGGACATTACCAGAATTCACATTTTGAGTACAGACTCATACTTCTTAAAGATACCTCAATGTACTTGGAATTATGCCAAGACTTTGCAGGCTGTTTCTAGAGCACTGAGAACAACATTTGTGAGCTGGAATAGCATTTATGAATTGTCATGCAATTGATCCAGCTTTTCCTCAGGATTTTAACTTCCAATTAACACCCAACAGTCTCTGTGGACAGAAATATAAAAGTCTGGGATTATTTTATAAATGTCACACCTCTCAGTACACACACAAAGACATTCATATACCAGTGTTGACTTCAGGTGGTAATGACTGACTTGACAGATGGAAACCCCAAAATAGAGAGTGTTATCTGTCTGAAATGGACTCTGATACCTGTACCAGATTGAAAATGTTTTGCCTGATGTTGTTTCAGGTGCTACCTAATATAACCAAATGTGAAAAAGATAATTTGCTTTGTATAACTCTTTTGGTGTATAGTCAGTTTTAACTGCTTCCTCAGTATAGCCTGGGCAATGAAAATCAATCAGATTGGCTTCACTTCTGTTTCTAGACATGGTCTTGTTCCTACTGCTCCAGTATTTGGCATTCAGACACTGCAGAGGGATGAATACTGATTTAAAGGCACCTTTTTTCACCAGAATTTGAAGAGTAGTGCAGGAACATTTCTATTGGTGTTAGATTGTATAAGCAAGCTTTTATAAATCATTTAAAATTTGGACCAAATTGCCGATATTCCTTTAGTGCCTGCTCAAAGGCATTTTGAAGGGAACAAATATGAAATACAGAGGTAGAGTCTGTTCCTTTGGGGTGCACAGGACCTTCCATTCCTGCTGACTGCAGTGGGAACTGAGTACATAGCCCATCACAGCATCAAGTCTTTATAGAATAATTTGTTTCCAGTCCTGCTTCCACTGAAATGAATGGCGCGCACGCACACCCATTGCTTTCAATGGGAGTAGGACTGGGCCCTAAGAAAGAGAACATTCGCAGCATTTTGAAGCCGGAGTATGAACAGCAGCTAGACTAGTTCTGGCATTTGGGAAAATTTCTAATAAGAACTATGACTGGGAGCATTTGAATTAGAGGCTAAATAAAAGGACCAAAAGATTTCACAACACTACCCTCCCCATAATGGCACAATCCATCAGCTGAGGAAAGGAGGGCAGACGTGGTCAAGGCATTGTGCTTAAAGGATATCCAGCAGATACAGCTATACAGTAACAGAGAGTGACATTCTTCATGTTGTATCAGTTTAAAAATCCAGATAGCTTGAGATATAGATGTCAGCTACTAGGACCACCAGGCTTCATTGCCCATGGACATCAGCACAGGCAGCACCTGTCTGTTCAGCAGGTTGTGCGCCTCGTAGTGAAGGAATAAACATGATCAGCTCCCCCTCCCCCTGCTCTCCCTAGGCAGCAGCACATAAGGAAACGTGTGCCTCCCACCAGTCTGTGCCAACGCATGGAGTTCAGTCAGGTGAGGCAACCCGTAATTACTTGATGCAGATTGCAGATGATCACTTCAGTAGCATACACGCAGATCCACCAGTTACAAGGGGTGGAATTGCCTTTTCAATTTCCTTCCATCCATCTTAAAAGCAGAACGGCTCTTCCTGCATTTATTTAATGCCCCATGTAGGGCCTGATTCAGTAAGGTCCTGAGCAGGAAGGCTCTTACAAGGTTGTGCCTTAAAAATATAAATTAAAGGACAACAAAGTCAGCACAGAAAAGAAGCCCTGTAAGGAAAAGTAGAGAATAGGATTTGTGCATTGTCAAATATTAGGGCCAAAATATATTAAATTGGTCCTAAATGGTGACAAAGATCTTTTTCACTGTCTCTTTTGCTAATTGTTTTAACTAGAAGATGTGTCTTTCTTGTGGGGAACTGACTATTAATTTCAAAAGTACAAACATTTTTAATGCCTTAGAATTAGGATACTACATTAATTTATTTTAAAAAAAAGTTTCATCTATATATAGTGTTCCCAAAATTTATTTACTTGTTAATACCAGACCTTTTATTGAGTGCAGTTTCATGCATTCTTTCTCCAGTCAAGTCAACATTACTGTCTTTTTAAAACAGCTGTAAATCTCTTTGATTGGGACTTGAGGCTGGAATCATTCGTGTTGTGTTAAACTAAACTGTCTTATCTCCTTGAGTGCCATGAAGCCCCTCGCATGTCCAGAGCTGCTTCTGTACATGGCCTAGGGAAGCCAATACTTGAAGGCTATTAATAAAGACATTTGGGGAGGAAATAGAGATACAGGTTTAACCCCCAATGAAATGCATTTGAAGAGATTACTGAGTAAGGAAATACTACTTTTTTTTCCTTTTGGGTTTAAAAAAAAATAGGGATTATTCCTTTTAAATAGGAACAATCAACCACCCTGGAATGGAGACTTTCAAAAGAACCAGTGCCTGCTGAGCATTTACAGCACAAGCTTTCTCTTAAACAGTGTCATAAAAATAAAGGGAAGGGTAACCACCTTTCTGTACACAGTGCTATAAAATCCCTCCTGGCCAGAGGCAAAACTCTTTCACCTGTAAAGGGTTAAGAAGCTAAGATAACCTCGCTGGCACCTGACCAAAATGACCAATGAGGAGACAAGATACTTTCAAATCGAGAGTGGGGGGGAAACAAAGGGTCGGTCTGTCTGTCTCTGTGTGATGCTTTTGCCGGGAACAGATCAGGAATGCAGACTCAGAACTTCTCTAGAAATGCGTTAATTTCCTTTTGTTTAACGGCTGGTAAAATACGCTGTGCTGAATGGAATGTATATTCCTGTTTTTGTGTCTTTTTGTAACTTAAGGTTTTGCCTAGAGGGGTTCTCTATGTTTTGAATCTGATTACCCTGAATACCATCCTGATTTTACAGAGGTGATTCTCTTACCTTTTCTTTAATTAAAATTCTTCTTTTAAGAACCTGATTGCTTTTTCATTGTTCTTAAGATCCAAGAGTTTGGGTCTGTGTTCACCTGTACAAATTGGTGAGGATTTTTATCAAGCCTTCCCCAGGAAAGGGGGTGTAGGGCTTGGGGGGATATTTTGGGGGAAGATGTATCCAAGTGGGCTCTTTACTTGCTCTTTGTTTAACACGCTTGGTGGTGGCAGCATAGGGTTCAAGGACATGGCAAAGTTTGTACCTTGGGGAAGTTTTTAACCTAAGCTGGTAAGAATAAGCTTAGGGGGGTCTTTCATGCAGGTCCCTATATCTGTACCCTAGAGTTCAGAGTGGGGAAGGAACCTTGACAAACAGAATCTTCCATAATCCAGGAAAACCTTTAGAATTACACATAGAAAGGAGAGGGAAAGGTGGCCCTATGCCACCTTTCTGCCGCTCCTGATCCATGACTGGCACAAGTTAAAGCTACCATGGGGCTGCTTTAATTTACACAAGCTAGAACTGCCCTTGCTGGCCAGGAATTGGCAAATGCCAGCTGCAGCGATGCTCCTCTCTGCCCTCAAATGGACACGATGCACCTTTTACAGGGCACGGGTCTGGAGGGGCCAGCATAAAGCCAGCTCTGTCCTCTTTACATCAGTGCAGGATCTCTCTAGCAGGGAGGAATCCCAGGATGTCCCTTTAAGGCAGATTTCAGGTCACTTTGTGCTCTGTTGGTGCTACATAGTGACCAAAGTGGGCCCCATGATTTGTCCCATAATTTTTAAATACTTGCAAGAAACTAAAATACTAGTGTCCCAAGGATCATTTAAGATCCTAGATAGACAGGTTTAGATTAGAAAAGTCAAAGAAATGGCTTGTTTTTCAAGCATCTACAAGTGCTGGTATGTTTTAGGGTTGTGTGTCTCTGCCGTAACATTTTTAATGGGAGTGTGAAAGGCATAGACTTCCACTCCACATAATGCGCTGCACCACTCCTTGTGCAAGATTTAAACCATTCGAGGCAGGCAGTGGAACAAACCCAATAAAGTGACCAGGCATAAATAGACGTTATATTATTAATATTTGTAGTATTACTGTAGCACCAAGGAGCCCTAGCCGTGGACCAGGCCACCATTTTGCTAGGTGCTGTACAAACGCAGAACAACTCTCTGCCCTAAGGAGTTTACAGTCTAAGTAAAAGACAAGAGACAATGCTTGAATACAGACGGGAGTACAAGGAAACAATGAGACTGTATTGGTCAGCTTTCTCCACAGATGCGCTCAGCTCATTTGAGGGCTCAAGCCAGGTCACTGATGTTCCTCAGGGATGTTTCCAAACTAGACATTTGTAAGGTTGCTACTTGGACCTCTGCAGCTGTTGCTCAAGCAGACTCTTTGATTGCACCTTTGAACTACACTACTTGGGAATTACCCAAGGGGAATACATGTCTGCAACCACTAGAAGAAAAAAACAGTTACTTATCTCTTGTTCTTCAAGATGAAGGTGCAGTCTGTGACCCACCTTCCTTTCCCTCTCCATCAGAGTCTTCAGCCAACTTCTCTGGTGTGAAGGAACTAAGGGGTGGGGGGGTGGCACTGCCCTTATACAGCGTTGGGAGGGGCCACAAGGAGGCATAGGGCACAGGCACAACTCTGAGGGGTACTGCTAAGGGAAAAATCTCCCATGCTGGTGCATTTGGCATGAACACACCTGAGTGGAATACATGTCTGCACCCACATCTTGACGAACAAGAGTTACAGAACAGGTACATAGCTCATAATAAGAAAGAAAATAAAAAAAGAGAGATCTGTCTGCCAGCCCCTTCAGTAAAAAGTGTTCTAGTAAAATGCCCCATTGAAGTTCCCAGAAGAGTGCCCTTACTGCAGATTTTTTTTTTTGAGACAGATGAAATTCTGTGCTGCATTTCTCAGAGGGGCAGCATAGAACTCACAGCCCAAGCGGAGGAAGGGGCTAAGGTAGTTGTGACGGGGAACCCTCTATTCCAATCCTCTTTGCTTTTCACAGACCACTCAGGGACCTTCTCTTCTGTAGATACCACTGTGCTATTTATTTACGGTGTTTCACCTACCACCTTCTACATACTAGTGCAGTCACAGTATTTACAGTGTTCGCCTGTTTTACCACCCCTTCTCCAGAAGCAGAGGGAGAAAAGGTGTCTCCTCCCAGAAAACTCCCTTTTATCAAGCCCTAATAGCCTGTCTCTCTCTCCTACTTCTCCCTCTTTGTACCTCCTTCCTGTGATCTTTTATCGAGTCTCCTGGCTAATTAGCTACCCAACCCCAGTCTGAGCTGGTCATCAGGAATGCTGGCCCTCCCCAGGGCCCTAATTGGTTAAACAGTGACCCGAGTGCTGGTTCAGTTGCTGATTCCCAGCACTCTGTCACAGTGGCTTTAAGCCACCTTTGTGCCCTCCTGGTCCTAGGCTGCTCCAGAGTTTGGAGAAGCCCCCAGCATAAGTTAAAGAGACTTGGGGACCTATCTAAGTTATGGCAGCCATCTAGGGATGGCGTCTCCTTCCCTGACATATTCTTCCTACCCTCCTGTCCCACCCCAACCTACACTGCGGCTTGCGAAATTGTCCTCACTAAACAGCCTTATAGACTAGTTCCTGCTCTGGGGGGAATCCTCCTCTGACCTGATCGGTGATTTTTGTAGCCCAGTTACGCCACTCCAGCCTTTTTTACCTGGCATATAGGGCCTGGAATGGGGGCGAGGATCTCACCCAGTGTGTGTTAAATAATTTTCACATGAAAAGAGAAGGCTGCCTCCTACTATCAGAATGCTGAAGTATTGCTACAGAAGGAGCAATCTCAACATAAAGAAAATACTTTCTTCGGGGATGAAAATCCAAGATAATGTGTTTTTTCCCTTTTTGCCAGCTTATATCTTAAAAGTTCAAACCTGTATCGTGAGCCAAGTCTTGCAGTTCTGACTCAGACAAAACACCAGCACAAGCAGAAAAATTGGTGTCCTTTTAAACAGGGAAATTCTCAAGCCCAGTGGTTTCTTGAGTGCTTTATAAACCCAGATAAGAATAGAATAGGTGGGAATGTTCTAAATGACAGAAAAGACATAATGCCTACTTCTGTTCAAGCTGTTTAAAGACTACAGGGCCTGATTCTTCACTGTTTATCCTGTTTTATGCCAGGGTAATTCCATTGAAACCAGTGGAAACCCACCAATGTAAAATTGGACTGACCAAGTGGCCAATGAGACCCTATACATACTCTGAAATCTCAAGAAAAGGTTGTAGCAGTGATTGACTTTCTCTGTCCAGAATGTGCCTTGAGTTTCTCGCCTTGCAATCTCTCTTATTCAAGCTCAGTTTAAATTCTTTGCATCCTATTACCAAAAGCTGCATGAAACAATGTTACACTTACAGTTGGTTAACATTTTTTAGTCAAAATTCTTTGATGAAAGATCTTTTTAAGTAAAAAATTACTTCTTTTAAGCGTTTCATTTTTTTACCACCCTCCCTACCCTAAATTGAACCTTTTGAAAATGAAAAAATGTCCAAGAAGAAAAAGTAAAATTTGTTGTTTTTCTGATTTTTTTTTCCAGAAAATACTTACAATTTTCCAACTGGTTCTAGTTACAGTGCATATCTTTCCCTTATTTCTAGCGTGCCCATCACCACAGTATCTTTGCAGAAATAAGCTGAGAAGCCTGAAGTCCAGTACCCATTTGGTTCCATCTAAAAAGTGCTAAAGAGATTTAACAGCTTGAGAATTGGATGATATTAGTTACATATGCCTCATAAAAAAACAGGAGCTCAGCTTCCCATTAATTGTGCATTGATTCATTTTAAATAAGCTATGGAGATTCAGATGTATTAATAGTTTATTGTACTTGTTAATTTGCTTTAATTAACTTAGTTTTTCTCATAAGCTTTATTAATGTATTGGACTGTAGTTCACCTGTAGTTTCATGTTATACATAGCTAAGAAGAAATAAACATTTAAAAAACCACAAAGAAAGAGTGCAGCTCTTTATTCTGGTTGTACGGTTGCGTAATGTCTTGTTTTTTGTTGTCTTATGCTGCACAAGTAAATTAACCAATGAGTGCCTGAGGACATAAAGCACATGTTCATGGTTTGTGGCATAGGAGTGTATAAAAACAAGGATGGTAATATCTGCTAATAGAACATCACATCCCAGGAGGGAGGTTCATTTCTTTTGTTTACACTACTCAAATAAGCAATGCAAGCCCTTTAAGTGATTAGAAGCTTTTGTCCTTGTGAGGATTAGGGTATCAGGCCACAGTCTGTCAGTTTGAAACTATTTCCTTCCCAATTAGTTTGCAATTGGGTGCAGAATCATGCTGTTTTGCAGTTCCTCTACCTTCATTTGACCTTCAAGATCATCTGCAATGCAATCAGTTTAGCACCAAAGTCGGAACAGATTCAAGCAAACCTTGTTTGCACGCGAATGTTGTGCTTGAAACTTTGGCAGCAAAAAAGTGTTTTGGGAAAGCGGTGAAGCAGTGAAAATTTACAGTTTTCCCTAAGTGGGACCCCTTCCAACCTTTCTAGCAGAGCTGAGGAGAAATCAGCACACACTTGAAGTTTTAGCAGCATTGCCTCTGTTATGAGGCTGCGACAGATGTGGTAGAACACAGATCTGCATAGGTAAAAGAACCTCAAGACCTTTCTTGTGTATTCAGGGCCTGCTCTTCTTTTTCCCCTGAAACCAATATTATTTAGCCCTGCCTCTCTTTCCCATTCCAAAATACAGATGCATGTACCTATCGTGTACCACGCAGCCTCAGAGCAAGACAAGCAGGCATAAAAAGAAGCAGTTTAATTCCAGGGGGAAAAGAATGATGCACCACTGCTGCTCACCACTTGTAATGTGACCCAGGAGCTAGCAATCCAGAATTGCTAGTTGAAGTTGATGGGAAGACCTAAGCAAAAAGGAGTGTCTCGCAGCTCCTCCTTAACTGTAACCACGTTCATATTTAAGCATACTTCTGTAGGGAGTGAAGAGGATTGGGGTTGTTACCAGGAGCACGTAAGCTTCCTTGTTCCATAAGCTTCGCTCTTGGTGCAGTGATTGCCAGAATTCCAGAGAAATGGAGTTAAGAAATAGTGATGCATCCTTAAAGTATCCAGTGGACAGTACGATTTAGGGCTTCATATATAGTAACCACTATCTTCAGTTTCTCCCGAGGGCCGACATGCAGCCAATGCCAGGAGTGGAGCAAAACTCTTGTCAGTTCATCCCAGAAAAGTTGCAAGTTGCAATCACATGGAACCTGTTATATTAGTCCAGCTGAGAGATTATTCCTGTCAGATATGGCTGTTGCATTAATCTCTTCGCTGCTAGGCATAGATGAAAGGCTGGTGTTCTGATGACTAACACAAGCTGAGTCTCCCGGAGTTGTGGTGCATCTTTATAAAAAAAAAAAAAAAAGAAAAAGAAAAAGTCAGGGTTGGAGAGTGAGCATTCCCCAATAAAAAAAACCTGGAAACTTGATTGGGTGCAAAAGTACATATTTACAGCTAGATTCTGAACTGTTAAATTAAGCAGCGGAAAAAGAACACTGAACATTGAGTCAGGTGGCATAGGGGGCAAGCCACCATGCAGTCAGCTGGTACAAAAGAGAGAAACTGGGCAGCAGCTGAATCACGTACCCTCATGCACGTTACCAGATGGACAGAAGGTTAATGGTCTTACCAACGCTGCAAGTTAAAAAAAGGACCACAAATTATGAGCTTGGCTTAACAATCATGAGATTGTCTCTTAAAATCCCATTTCCTCTTGATCAGCTTCCTAAACGTTGCGCTCTTGTGGGTATTGCCCTTTCTGTGTGCAAGCAGTTCAGGAAACTCCACCAGATATGTACCAAAACCATACATGTGCATTGGAGCTCCTTTTTTTTATTTTTGGCAGCTGGGAAGAGCATTCCCAGCACCTTCCTGTGCCCAGCAGCTCTTTCCATGCTGCACCCCAGTGACTGGCTGCAGCTCCCTACTCACCACCCCAGACACTGTCCTTGACCCTCTGCCTGCTGCTTCTCCCTTCAGGATACTATCCTCAGCCCCTTCCCCTGTACTGTCCCTGCCTCTTCTCCTGCCCCCATGTAGGATCCCAGAAACAGTGGAGGACAGGGAAGGTGCAGCTGAGCGAGCTGGAGGGAGGATGCACATGCTCCTGCCTTTCTGCCCCACCCCCTTGTGCACCTTTGCTCCTCCCCAGTGTAGCACGCTATGGCAGGATTGAATGAGAATGGCTAGCTACTGTCCCGTGCTTTCTAGCTCTGCAGCTGGGAAACCTACTAGCTCTACAGCACCCTCTGATGGTGGCAGCCTGCACTTCAGCCTGACTCCAGGAGCTCAGGCTACCAGTGGCATCTAGTGGCAGAAAGCAAAACTGCAGCATCAGTTACAGCTCAGCCTTAAATTCTGAGCCCCCAGAAGCTGCTTCTGGAGGAGGCAATTAAATCTTCCCTCAAATGGCAGGGTGTATGAGTATATGTTATGGAGAGTGGCAGCAGCGGGTTAGTGAAGGAAACACGAAGCGGTGAATGGCGGGAAGTGCTGCTGCTGTTCCTGGAGATGCCTGTTCAGCATTGCGTTCAATTTAAAGTTCATAGTTTATAAAACGTCCATCTTGCTTTGTGGAAAAACTAGAGTGGAAAGGCAAACCAAGCAGAACTATGCCCCCAGGTGCTAGCCTCTTGATCTAATCTAAAGTAATATTAAAACTGACCTGCTGTTTGTAATTATTTACTGAGCATAGTCCCTTTAAGGCCATGCCCCAAAGGCCTGCAGTCTAAATCAAACACAGACAACAAATGCACAGGTAGGAGACCCAAGCTGGAAGCAAGGCATATATCTCTGAGGGATCATCACTGCCAGGCTTCCTGGGAGAAATATGTTCTAAGGTAAAGACCTAAGTGACGAGCAGGAGGTTTTTTTGGTGCACAAGGGAAAGAAGGTAGTTTCAAGTGGAAGTGATGACACCAAACAGGGTGCAGAAATTGGGAGTAGAAAAATATACAAAGGAGAAAAGAATAAGGAGGCTAAACTTGGGAAGAGTTCAGGAAGGAATTAAAGCAGAGATATAGGTGAGGTTACAAGTGGGGGACAAGAAGTTTGAGCTCTGTGGAAAGTGAGAGCAAGCCCCTATTTCAACTTCTGAATGAACATCCTTAGCAGGCAAGACACCATAGGCTAGATTTTCAAAAGAGCTCCATTCCAGCGTAGGCACCTACATGAAGTGGCCAGAACTCAGCATCCAGCACTTCCCACTAAGAGTAATGGGAGGTGCTGGCTGTTGAGCTCTTTTGCGAATCTGTCCATATAATTTTGAGCAGCAGCCAGTTGGTTGGCTAAGCAAATCTGCACGCCTTTTTTTTTTTTAAACCTGAAAAGAAAAAAGTGTTTAATATTTGGATGACATTTACCTTACTGTAGCCAAATTCCAGCTGACATTTATACTTATAAAGAATAGAGTTAGCAACCTTGTTTGTTTTCTGTTTTGATTGCAGAACCATCAGGAGGTGAAGGTGGCCTGGATTGAATCCCTACTGTATTCCTAAATACTGTTTCACAATAATGTTCCTCCTGTTAATTGATACCTCAGTGCAGGCTTTTGAATGGTGGTGAGTTTTTTGAAGAGCTATGATGTAGCGTTATAATGTTCCTATTGAATAATAACCCCACACACACCCCTCTTCCCCAAGTGCAACTGCTTCACCAGCACTGTCCTGGCTGTGTATGCACCACGGACATAATACACAATAAGCACTCTCTTTTTCACAGCTGTATTTATGCTAACAAAACTCTTTGTACCACTAGTTAGTAGATTAAAAGCTCCTCCTTCAGCCCCCATCCCTGGTATGTATATTGTCAAACTGTCAAACAACCTCAGAGCTGACTGTCAAAAGCAAGGCAGATACCCCAAATTCGTGGTATGTTCTATAATTAGATCTCACCAAACCGGTACCAGATGTTAACTCTCAAAGTACTACAGGAGTCTTATAATGGAGTCACAGACAGTAGCCTTAGACACTCCAGTCAATCTTGCCACCCAGGCAAGCTGGACTATATGATAAATGGTCACTTACACCCAACAATCACAAATATTCCAGGTTACTCCCGGTCCCAAGAGACCAGTCAGTTACCCAGGTCAAGTTGCATCCTTAATCTCACACTAAAGACAATGCTGGCAGTCAATTCTATAGTTAACTAACTAAAGGTTTATTCGCTAAGAAAAGAAATGAGTTATGGAGAGGTTAAAGCAGGTAAAATATATGTACAGATGAGTCTCAGTCTATAATTCCAAATGGTAGCAGAGATGTAGTAATCTGCCAGTTTCCCAAAAGTCTCTCTCTCTCAGGGCTACTCAGAATAACTCTGGGGATCTCAGTCTTCTTGTTCAGTTAGTCTTCCCTTTTAGAATCCAAAACTGTCCAGAGATGAAGGATTTTTCTTACAGCTTCTTCTCACAGAAAACAAGCTGACAGGCTCACTACCAATGTGAGCTCTATCTTTGACAGGGTGAGGAATGCATTTAGAGTCTTTGGTTGCTGAGCATCACACACAATGACCACTTGCTTTGAAATTGGCACTTTGCTGTTAAAGTTCTTCATTTTCATTACACAAGGCTTCTTTCTCATTGGATGGGTTATTTAGTTATGGGATATATACAATGTACATATTTGCTATTACATTATAACAGGATACCGATAAGTGAAAACAATGCCCCTAACATCCCATTAGTTTTATGAAGGTTAAACACCAAATACATTCTTATACATTTAACCATCACTTTGTTCTATACTAATACACAAGTGAAGTGGCCTGGCTTCCAGTTGTGAGTTTGCCAGTTCTCAGCTGATGTCTAGGCTTTGGCCAGAGCTGGCACTTGGCTTACCAGCCTCACATATGCTACACGTCTTAGAGAAATCTGGCTGTGCTGGGCCTTACATTATTAGCCCTTTAAATGTCAAGACGAAAGCCACTGGAATATGTGCCGCCAATGCCATCCTTGAGATTAGTGCTGAGCCCGGCTACCTAAAGAGAAGCGGGTAACCAATGCTGGAAATGCTCAATTATGCCACCAATTTAGCTTTCACAAGCAAGATCATCATTGGAGTCATTGCCTGCTGAGAAAATGTCCCCAGGAGTCTCCTTAATAGTGCCCAGTGCAGTGGAACCCCTATATGTCTCTCCTTTGGAAGGATTCTGATTTTAAAAGGGGTGTGTGTACACATGGATTCATTCTCTCTTCTTTTCAAGTTCATAAGTCTCAGGTTTCCTAGTGGTAGGGGATCAGCTCAGGATGAAGATGCTGTAAAGCAAGAGAGCTGAGAGACAGGAAGCTCAGCAGCAGCTCTTACTAGTGCATCTACCACAATGATTTGCAAATGCAGGGGAACAATAATTTTTTTTAATGTAAGGGCTTCCTGAAGCCCTTAATACACTGTATACACAGAGCACCATAGTAACCTTTGGCATGGAGGGCAGTACACTGTATAACAGAAAAAGAAAGAGAAGTGTTAGCCTAAGATGTTCAGGCAACCCTTCGCTTCTGGAAAAGGGCCGTGACCTCTCTTTTTAAGGTCTCACCTGCAAGACCCACACCCAGTAAACTACATGTCACTCAATGCATCTACCCTGAAAGGATGGATGGCTGAGTCAACCCTGTTGCGATTTGAGCAATATCCTTGTGTACCCTGTAAATTAGTCTGCATCCATCTTTTTAAAAAGCATACTAGTAGTCTGGTGTTGTCTGAGTAATAAGCATCCATAGTGCATAGCTATTGCTCCTGTCTTATTAAAGGTTACAGTAGCTTGGGGTTGACTCAGAATAGACACCACCCACAGACCAGATTAACTAACTGAATAAACAGATAAAGGGACGAGAAAGGAGGCAAAGTTTTGTTCCTTTCAGTTTGCATTTCTGCATTCCAGCTGCCAGGGCTTGGAGCCAGCACTTTCTTTTACAGACAGCCAAATGTGCAGGCTCTGTGTTGTTCTTTGATTCTGAAGACATTCAGTTCTGCTACCAGATATAGCACGTTCACACCCCAGGTGGGGAGGGAGCACCTTAAGGCTGTCTCACGTAACCCCTTCCTGCTCTTTCAGGAGCAGTAGCATCCCAATGTGCAGCCTTTGGGGAAGATTAGAAGGCAGAATGATGTCATGATTAGAGTAGGGACATGGGAAGCAGGAGCTCTGGATTCATGCATTAGTCATGGTACTGTAGGTTATAAAGGCCAAAATTATTATTATCATATTATTTCACAGAGCAATGGAAGGGCACAAGAACGGAAGATAGGACAAGTCCCCAATTTTTGGCCTTCTCATGCCACCAAAGGCTATGGTGTCTTCCCTCTCCCACAGTTCTTACAGCTAGAGATAGGCCTGAACAGCAAAGTTCAGATTGGCACTTTTCAGCATTGACTATGTCAGAGGTTGGATTTGAACCTGGAGCTGGGTTCAAACTTTCCCTAATCTACCATCTGTGTTTCTAATGCATCCATCCCTGTATCAGGTAGATGATGTTCCTAAATTCAGGAGTCTTTGTCTCTGTAGTGCTGATTCAGGCCCATCTCTAGTTTCAGTAATGGTGAAAAGGACCTAGAATACAGCAACATTAATTCAATTGTAAATCTGCATAGTTCAGGGAGAAAGGGAGGCTAAGCATTAAGAGTGGATCGTTATAGAACCCAAACAATAATTTTTTCCCTTTAATCCTATCGCTTTAAGATATTGTCCTATCAGATCTCACAACTAGGAAAAGTCATGCCTGATCACTAATTGCTTGGAAGTCCCCAAGGAAATGCAGTCAGTGCACCCAGTGCCACAGAAGAGACCTCCAGTACAGCGAGCACGCTGCTATTCAATCTATGCTGAGAAGTAAGGAAATCCCTCCAGTTGATTGTGTGAGTTAGGGGCTAGATTTTGAAACCCAAACTCCCCTTCTGCATCTGCAAATTGTGGCCACATTAACGTCAGCTTCAATTTCACACCTGCAATTGTGTTTGGGTACAGACTGATGTCGTTCGTATGTTTAACTGCCTGGTGTCTGGGCACGATCTGGATACCTCAGTGCCAGCCACCACATCTACACATAAGTGACCCTATGAACTTGTGGGCACAATCAGAGACGTTAGGTTGTGGGCCCATTCCAAATCAAAACTTCACCACTGAAGTGAATGTGCCTCCAGGGTGGAAGGCATTTTCTAGTATTATCACACTGAAATACTGCACAAGACTGCTGGAGACAAATTGAAGAATACATTATCTACCTGAAAGTGCCAGGGGTCTTGCAAGCAGATAATAGTTTTATTTTTAGCTTGTTTTCTGAGCCTGATTGAGTTTTCAAGAAGATTATTTATCCTCTGTTGCAATGTGTGTTTTTTAAACCTAAGTTTTGCCATGTTACTAATGAATGAGTTGTTAATAAATGAGTGACTGTTTATGTAAATTAGGAGAAGCAAAAGTTGGCATACCTAGAGTTAACTTGAATATTTATGTATAGACTTTTCTAAGGTGTTCATCACTTTTTGTATCTGAGCACCTCCGATAATGAATTTAGCCCCACAATACCATGGTGAGAAAAGGAATTATTACCCTCTTTTACAAATGGGGAATTGAGGCACAGAGAGATTTAAAATATTTGCCTGGGATCACAAAGGAAGCTTGTACTACCCACCTCAAGATATCTTGGGTCTGCTTTTCAGGTATACTGGTATAAATTCCACTTTAAGTCCCTGACATGCTATCAGAGCTGTGTACAAGAACCTGAGTAGAAATGAGCACTCAGACCTTAGAAATGATTTCTGCAAGGATCTCTGCAGATCCTCAGACACATGTAGGTGCCTGCCTCCCATTGAAATCAATGGGAGGTAGGCTCCTGTATCTTTGAGGAGGTAGGCCTAGGTGTCTTGTAAGAGGTATGTGGCTTTTGGTTCTGCTATTGACCATGTAAAACACATTGCAGGTGACGTTTGAAAGTAAGTGAAAGCGGAGAAGTGTTAGTCTCACCTATATTTTAAATTACATTTGCAACCACAATGAAATAACCAGATAACAATACGCTATTGCAAGCTTTATGTAAAGGTAACATTTAGGAAGCTGCCAGGTTTTTTACTGAGCAGACAGTCAGTAGTTCAGTGTCACAGGATGTGACTCTTCCCAGGGGTACCCAGGCACCTCGCTACCACTTGCCCTTATGGTGAGGAACCCTTGTTTGTGCCTGCCAGGGCTCAGCTCCCCAATTCCAATAGGCCCAGACAACACAAGCACTCCCCTCCGGCCCTTGTTCTCTCTACAAGTTAGCAATATCTGGACTCCAACCCCCGAGCCCTCTGACCTTCTCTCTGGAGTGTCCGGCCTATGATCCACTGGACACTCACAGAATTCACAAATTAGCTGGTCCCAAAGAAGCAGTGCATCCCTCTTACAATTTTCCTTCAGATCACCACTTCATTTAGCACACAGCACTTAGAGATATTTTTAGTGAAAACAAGTAAACATTTACATAACGGTTGATTGTGTGTGTTAGGGAGCTAACAAAGTATAGGGATTAGAGTAGTAGCAAGTCAAAGTATTAGAAACAAATGGCTGCATGTAAAAGAAAATCATAATGTGCCTTCTAAAGCCTAGACCCCAGTGATACTCAGACCAAGGCCCGGGAGCCCCTAGTGGCTATTAATGTGTCTCCTACGGCTCTTCGTAGCACATGGTATTAAAACACTGTGTGATTTCGTTATTAACCAATCTAAGTTATTAACCAATCCAGATGTTTTTACTATGTTAGTAACCAGTTAACCACAACACACAAAAGAGTGCCTTTGAACTGCTGTCTCCAGCACAGAGCCCAGCTTCACAGTGCCTGTTTCAGAGAAGGAGTGCCCCGTATCTAACTGACAGGCACACAGGTAAGGATCATCATTTGAACTTTGGATAACACATCATTCTGAATAAGCATGGCTTAAATAACATTATGATTTCTGTCACTACAATTGTAGTTGATAAAATATTAATACTTGGTCAGTCATTTTGCTATGAGACTGGAAAAATTTATATAGCTAAATATTTCCCCTATCATAGTGTTTAAACATGAATATATAGTAAATGAAATAATGAATTCACACTATTGTGGTTCTTTTCGGTAATGCTGATTGCTAATATGGCTCCTGAATGTCACTGGCCTAGACTTAATTAACAAGATACTTTCTTGTCTAATGCAGTTCATCTCACCCAAAGTCTATGCAACATTTTCCAGCCAGGTTGGTGCTGACCATCCTTTCATAAAACAGCACATGCTGACAGTTGGTATCCTCATGAAGCAGTTCGGGTGTCACTCACTATGCCCTGTAAAAAATACCCTCAAAATCTATTGTCTTTACTGGTAAACAGGACACTTCCCCACCCACTCCCTTCTGTTTTTGTTTTTTCCTGCAGATCTTATCTCCTGTGAATTCACAATCCCTTCATTAGCAACAGGCTCAGTAATGCAAATAGACTTACATTGTAAGCCATACAATACACAGCCAGAGAGTCAAGCATCTACTACCCCCTGCCTGAACAGAACCTGTTTGTCACCTAACGATGATCTATCTGAACTCCCATAGCCTAAGAACATAGTTTTCAGTACAGATACATAACTCCTTAAATATTATCCGTACATACATCTTGCAATGATTAGGACAACTAGTGCATTACTGGCTGTTGACAGAGATCTCACATGTGCACTATTATGAAGATATCAGACCCAGGGAATCCCTGTAAATCGTTATTGGCACAAAGGGCTTCAGTGCATTTTAGAGTTAAAGCCAAAGCAAATGCACTAAAACCCTTAATGCCAATAACGATTTACAGGGATTCCCCTCCAGTTTCACTTGGAGTTTCTGGTTCAAATGAATCCAAACATCAAAACAAAACTCAGCTGAAATGGCCAAGTTTTGTCTGGTTTCACATTAACACTAGAGATGGACCCAGAGTCTTAAAAACTCGGCTCAGGAGCCAAAGTGCCCCAAGTTCAGGGGTGTTCTGGGTGTATTTTTTTGGGTCAGCCCATTTTAGAAGTAGCGACTAGCTGCAAAATTCAAATCCCAACCAAACTTTCTTAGAGCTTGGTGATGTTAAGATCTGAGCTTCAGGTTCAGCCTACCACTGAAGACTGTATGGTTGTCAATAGCTATACATTGGTATTTATGGTACTGTCAAGTCCAAGTGTTCAAAAGTCATGATTCAGTCCCCCCAAATCATTAGATTGGCTTAAAAATCATGTGATTTTTTTAAAAAGGGATTTTTTTTCCCCCTTCTGGTTTCTGAGCCTTTAAGGTGCATAGAGTTTGTATTTTCAAGCTTTTTTTCTGCAACCATAAGAGCTAGAAACTTTTTTTTTTTTTACATGAAAGCCAAGATTCTCACATAGTCACTTGAGTCCAAGAGCTGGGGGGTTAACAAAAACACCAAATATTGCAAGATTTGCAATAAAATTGCACGAGTTGGCACTGCATTTCTTCAATAGCTTTTGTCATTCACAGAGTTTATAAAACATAAGCCTTTAAATTACTGGAATTAGATAGTGGAGGATGAACATCAGAGGCGATGTGTGGGGGTAAGGCATGTGGGGTCACACCCTCCCTCCCCCCGATTTGCTGCTTGTCCTCTACTGAGCATGCTCCTATGAACTGGGCATGCTCAATAACATCTGCTGAAGCCATTGCCCTCACTCTTTCACACCCCTCCCCCCAGACACACACACACACACACACACACACTGCTGGCAGGTACAGGTCATCTCTGGCAAACATGAACAGTTTGGACAGAAATCCAAGGCTTGTTGAGCCAGCTACTTTGGAGTCAAGCCAAAGGTTGCAGGATGGGTTCGGAAGATGTATTATCAGTGTGGTTGCGTCTTGCATTGGCAAGACAGTGGACTTTGGTGAAAGTTGAAATGCTGATATAGTAATGGCTGCATTTGCCAGTGCTGTCTCCTGAACAGGAGCAAAATACACAGCCAGTATTTGGCCTGGATTATTCTGATGAGCTGAAAATCTGCAAAACAGGAGTAGTACAAACCAGAGTGTGAGCAGATTCACACTCTGGTTGATACTCGTTTTCAGGGACCAAAATATTTAGATCTAAATTCAGCCAATTGTCTAGATATAGACCTTAGACTCAGATCCACAAAAATATTTAGGATCCTAACTCCTACTGATTTCCATGGGATTTAGGCACCTAAGTACTTTTGAAGATCTGGGCCCATAGCCACTAGAATCTGTCTGGCAAAAGTAGGCGAGTGAACTACTCACTTAATGTACAATGTTGTGCTTTGTTTTCTTAGTACTGGTGGCACTGAGTTATTGTTATCATATGCATGATAATTAAAGCCCTGTACAAATCACAAGGAAGCAAAAGGCACAAACCATGAAATGCTGTGTTTTATATGAAAATTTTGAATTTCATGCATCATTTTTTTTTGTAAATGTAAAACATGTCTAATCTGGGTCCTGAAATAGTGGTTTTGTCTCTGTCTTTAAGCACCAGGCTCATACATAAGTCCTGGGTCAAACCACTTTCTTGTTCCAAAATAAGTGTTTCAGTTGAAGCAAATTCAGTCAAAATCTTTTGCTCAGCTAATTTCTTCCTTCCCTTCACCTCCACAATGATCCACAATAATGGAGGAAAATTCCAAATAGTAAAAAATTGGAACCCTATTTTGATGCAATGTGGGGAAACACCCTAGTCTCCTGCCACTAGAGAAGAGTGTCCCTGTTTGTCCCTGTTTGCTTGCCCATATTTTACTTTGTCAGCTGGGGAGAAGTTATTTAAAACTACCTGCTGGAGGAGGTCAGCCAGGAGAGAGAAAATGTCTTTGCTAACAGTTAAGCCAGGCCTTCCAGGTGATCTCCATTGCTAGTCTTGCCAGGCAGATAAGGAAAATTTTCCAGGTAAAGAAAGATATCAGCTGGCCAAATTTATCCCTGATGTAATGCCACTGATACAGTGGAGTTACACCAGAGATTAATTTAGTCCAGCATAGGCCATTTCTTACACAGTTGCCATGGAATTCTCTTGCCATCCATATCTACAGTCTCACCTTAGTCCCTGGAAAAATCATGGAGCAGGTCCTCAGGGAATCCATTTTGAAGCACTTGGAGGAGAGGAAGGTGATCAGGAACAGTCAATATGGATTCACCAGAGGCAAGTCATGCATGCCCAAGCTGATTGCCTTCTATGATGAGATAACTGGCTCTGTGGATATGGGGAAAGTGGTGGATGTGATATATCTTCATTTTAGCAAAGCTTTTGATACAGTCTCCCACAGTATTCTTGCCAGCAAGTTAGAAAAGTATGGACTGGATGAATGGACTATAAGGTGGATAGAAAGCTGGCTAGATCGTCGGGCTCAATGCATAGTGATCAACGGCTTGATGTCTAGTTGGTAGCCGGTATCAAGCAGAGTGCCCCAGGGTTTGATTCTGGGGCCGGTTTTGTTCAATATCTTCATAAATGATCTGGAGGATGGTGTGGATTGCACCCTCAGCAAGTTCGCGGATGACACTAAGATGGGAGGAGAGGTAAATACGCTGGAGGGTAGCAATAGGGTCCAGAGTGACCTAGACAAATTGGAGGATTGGGCCAAAAGAAATCTGATGAGGTTCAACAAGGACAAGAACAGAATCCTGCACTTAAGACGGAAGAATCCCATGCACTGCTACAAGCTGGGGACTGACTGGCTAAGTGGCAGTTCTGTAGAAAAGGACCTGGGGATTACAGTGGAAGAGAAGCTAGATATGAGTCAGCAGTGTGCCCTTGTTGTCAAGAAGGCTAATGGCATATTGGGCTGCATTAGTAGGAGCATTGCCAGCAGACGGACGGAAGTAATTATTCCCATCTATTCGGCACTGGTGAGGCCACATCTGGAGTATTGTGTCCAGTTTTGGGGGCTCCACTACAGAAAGGATGTGGACAAATTAGAGAGAGTACAGCGGAGGGCAATGAAAATGATTAGCGGGCTGGGGCACATGATTTATGAGGAGAGGCTGAGGGAACTGGGCTTATTTAGTCTGCAGAAGAGAAGGATGAGGGGGGATTTGATAGCACCCTTCAACTACCTTAAGTGGGGTGTGACGTTCCCTGCTGATGTTATCTGGACCAGTGATCTGTTAGGTCACTTCAATCCTTCACTCAGGGAGCCAATTTTACCGTCTGCTGTGATAACCCCCACTCCTGGGCTATTCACGCACAGCCTCTGGCATGTAAGCTGCTCCTTGGATTGTGCAACCGAATGACACTAGCCAATATCTCCGGTCTCAGACACAACCCTAGGAACCTCCGTCTTGCAGTGCCCAGTTATGCCCACTGGATGTTGCAAGCTTATATGAGTTCATCAATTTAACAAAGAAATTGATATGTACCAGGCTTGTTCTCCCAAGGAGAGGCTCTGACACGCTTCAAACCAAACACACTGCTTTGGGAAGAGTAAACAAACAGATTTATTAACTATAAAGATAGATTTTAAGTGATTATAAGTCAAAGCGTAACAAGTCAGATTTGGTCAAATGAAATAAAAGCATAACGCATTCTAAGCTGATCTTAACACTTTCAATGTCCTTACAAACTTAGATGCTTCTCACCACAGGCTGGCTGGTTGCTCTTCAGCCAGGCTCTCCCTTTGATCAGCGCTTCAGTCGCTCGGTGTGGTGTCTGTAGATGTAGGTGGAAGAAAAAAAGGAAGAGTATGGCAAATGTCTCTCCCTTTTATCGTGTCCTTTATTCCCCCTTGGCTTTCCCCCCCACTCCTTCAGAGTCAGGTGAGCATTATCTCATCGCAGTTCCAAACTGACCGAAGGAAGGGGGATGACTCCCTTGAGAGTCCAACAGATTATTTTATTGCTGTCTAGGCCTTTGTCCTGTGAGGCTGGGCTTGGTTTGTCCCATACACACCCTGATGAGGTGTGAACTGCCTCTCAGCTCTTGGAGAGTTTTTGCCTGGGCTTATTTTCAGCCTCATAACTATATACATGAAACTATAACCTATAACATTACTATAACAATTACTATAACATCACCATAATAATCATGGTCAGTGCATCATGAGCCTTCTGAAGACACCCAACATGACAAACTTTACATTGGATACCACACAATCATTTTAAAAGGATGAACATGGGGGTGCTGGGTGTTCCCCCGAGGTACAGAGCATAACGGGGGTTCCAAAGGGGATGGAACTAGGCTGTTCTCAGTGGTGGCAGATGACAGAACAAGGAGCAATGGTCTCAAGTTGAAGTAGGGGAGGTCTAGGTTGGATATTAGAGAAAACTTTTTCACTAGGAGGGTGTTGAAGCACTGGAATGGGTTACCTAGGGAGGTGATGGAATATCCTTTCTTAGAGGTTTTTAAGGCCTGGCTTGACAAAGCCATGGCTGGGATGATTTAGTTGGGGTTGATCCTGCTTTGAGTAGGGGTTGGACTAGATGACCTACTGAAGTCTCCTCCAACCCTGATATTCTATGATTCTACAGCAGGAACCCATTTCTCAGAGTATGTATGGATAAACTACCCACCCCCCTTGGTTATGTCCAATCAGGGAAATTGAAGCAGTCTCCCTTGATTTTATTTTTTCCCTGTCTGGGCTGTATAATCAGAAAGCAGGCATGAAGCTGAATGACTATCGAAGATAGCCTTACTCTGTAGTTAGGAATGCCTAAATATTAATTACATTTTCTGCATTGAGCCTTTTCAGTCATCTAGTTCTCTTTCATGGATTTGATATATATTTCAGGCAATGGAGATGGAGTTCATCTGAGTTTCCGTTTCAGTCTGGAGGTGAATTCATTTTTAGTATTTAATTTAAGATTGTGCTCTCACTCAGCAGCCACAGCCCACTGAGATCTCTGGCACACACTCAGGCAAGGAAATTGTAGACCAGTTATTATAAAGCAGAGCCCAGTATAGAAGAAAGAAGATCTCAGATATTCAAGGGGTCTGACACATTTTTCAAAGGGATGTAAAGTAGGAATTCCAAATCCCATTATTTGTTAATAGGACCTTGTAATCATGGGTTGCTATATAAACAATATGTGCTTCTTGAATTCCCCTTAGAAGAGCTCCTTGCAGCATAGCTCAATTACACAGCAAGTTATCATTTACCAAGAATAGAAATAACAAAGAAGTCAGCAAAATTAACTTATGTCCAAAAGGTTTCTCAGGTTTTGGACTGAAGGGCAGCCTCTTCCATATGGAAACAGAGTCTTCTCCCAAACTGCTGTCTTGCTGAGGATTATGGGGGGAATCAGGGGAGCCCCAGCCTCATAATGTCCTTTCCCTGTTCATAGCACACAAGGGGTTCTCCATACAAAACACACAAATGAAAGAAAGATCCTTTTCTCACTCTCTCCCTTGAGAGAGGGGAATCAGAATAAGAGTAAAAAAAGGCAATGATGGTCTGTCTCTTTTGCAGTCTTTTGCAGTAACCTCTTTGGGGCTTCAGTTATCAGCTAGTCTAGTGTCTTTAATTGGGGTCTACTTCCAACCCCTCCTCTCCCCGCACCCTGCTTTATAGCTGGTCCATGCAGTTTCAGGGGCAGTGAGGCCTACAACTGTCTCCTTGTTGACTGATCTGTCTCTGTGGTTAGTAGTCTCTGAGGTACAGAAGTCTTCTTCCCATTCACCACCCTGGCTTGTGGCAGTTTTCCCCCTTTTAAGCTCTTCCCCACCAGGAAGAAAAAGGTACACCCGGTTAGTGCTGAATGAGCCCAGAGAGCTCCTTAGTCTCCTCTCTATTGGAGTGAGGGTGTGCTCCTTCACAGGGATATATTCAATAAGTTGCAGCTTCCCTACAAAAGCATTATAAAAATGTTCCCTTTACTCAAGCGAGGCAGGTTTTGCTAGTATCAAAGCAAAATATAGTTGGCTATTACCATGAAATAGCATTAGCATACATAGAAAAGAAGCAGGACGTTTAAAAAAATATCTCACATAAGTAGCCTGCTCATTTCACTAGACTTCACTGTAGCCGAGGAACTGTGAAATTTCCATAATAATCTAGAGTGGAGAAAAACAAACAACAATTTTATTGATTGGGAAATTACATCCTGTTGCTGAATATAAAATTCTACAGCTCTGTTCAATGGCCCTTTAACAGCACTGAACGTATATATTAGTTTATAAGTGGAAATGCAATGTAAATAAAATATTCAGTACAGTCTGGCTGCAGACACATTCTGATAGTATTCCAACGTAGAAACCCAGGAGTTTAGACATATATTTGAATTCCATATCCTAGACCATTAGCTAGTGGCATCTGCTAGCTTTGTGGTGATGATTTGGTCAGTTGCTACATGGCATGTATTTCTAACCAAAAGCATGGTACCTATAAGATGTAGTCTATGAGACGGCCCTGATTTTTGGAGGGGAGCTGCTTACATTCCTACAAAAGAGCACCACAGTACTTTGCAGCAATGATCCCCCACACCCCAATTTACAATAAAATTACTGCAGTGTTTTGGATGGTTACTGCAGAGTTCAGTGATATTTTTTCAATAGGCCTGTTTTTCTAGCAGGAAGCAAAGTGCTCTGTGTAGACTGGGAAGGAGGGAGGGATGAAGCCATAGAAAATGAACCATGGAAAGCTTTAGAGTGGCCACTAACAGAGATTGGGACTATGACTCTGGTGATATCAATGGTTGCCATACCGTGACATGCCTGGGTATGTCAAAGATGAGGACAGTGCACCTGCTGTTTCAGAACTGGGGATGGATGGAGCCCTGGCTAGGTACCATGTATATGCTTCCCCTGTTGCCTCTCTTGTTCTTTAATTCTGGATTTATGGGCTGGGAAATGCAACTGAAGAATTGAGAGGGTTACCTCCATTTCATAGTGAATATCACAGCTGGGGTTCAGCTCTATCTGCTGTGAATGTTTATGGCACAAACTACCTGGGCAAGTATTAGAAATATAATCTTGGGACAGAGTCTTGCACCTGCTACTGGTTAAAGAGCTTATTGCTCTGAGTAGACTGAACTCACTGAACAAGAGAGCTACTGCTGGTAGTAAGCACTATCCACACTGGTAAGTGTCTACAGGATTGGGCCCTAGTCTTGTTACATTGACCTGTTAGCTGATGAAAATATCCTGTCATAACTTAACTCAAACGGTGTGGTTAGGATTGTTTTATTTTGCATCTTCTCCTGTAAATGTGACTAAACTCTCGAGGCCAAATGCCCCACTGTTTTGCCCCTGGTGCAGTCATTTACACACCCATGCATAATAGGTGTGAAATGCTACCAAGTCAGAATGACAGTGCTTTGCACAAGGGTCATGACTTCCCAAAGGGCAGTGCACTGGAGAACAAGATCCTAGAATTCTCCCTTTAGCAGTGCTGCTGTTGAATATGCTGAAGCCAGGTGCTGTTTATAGATGTTTTCCTACATGCCTTGCCCTGGAAATAATATTTGGGTGGATTTTCTTTTCTTTTGGGTGCAGGGGGTTATTGTGTAGCTGCATAAAAGCCAATTGAACAGTTAATGCTTTAACCTTGCGTATAATTTATACAATAAACAAAGTCACATGTTTCTCTAATAATTTAGATGTAAGCAAATGTTGATTTATTCAGGAAGGCTACTGCCCGCAGCAAAGCCTGCAGCACTGAAATTTGAATTAAACTAGGACAGAAGCAGGCTAGCCTATAATAACATTTGTATAATTTTATTTTTGCCCTTGGCTCAGTTCATTTCCTTCTACAGTAGATGCATGAAATTGGTTCTTCAGCCACCTTTAGCTGATGTTCATTGATATCAGGGGTAGGCAGAGAAGCAAGCTTTTTTAGACTTTGTGTTTCCAGTCATAAGGCTGTGAATTCCTAGGTCATTTATGACAATGATTTTTCCCCCTGTATTTTGCTCTTTGCAAATATCTCTGAACAGCTCCATTTAACCTGGAGATATAGGGATTTTTCTGTGTGGGGACTCTTAGAACAGAGACTGTTAAACAGATGCAAATGTTGTATTGTTTTTATTCTTTTATTCAGGCCTGAGGGCATGAAATGTGAGTTCTCTTACTCTGCTTTCAACACTGAAAGAAAGGACTGTTGAAATTTTAAAAATGGTGGTGAAAAATAAGCACTAGTACAAATACCTGGAATGGATCCCTTGATTTGATTTCTCCTTCAACTTCCCCTTCTAGGAGGAGAAAACACACTGAATAATGGATGGGTTGCAGAGAAATACAAGGCAGTAATTCCATCAGTGGTTTCTGGTGACAACCTAAGCCACAGTTTCAAAGCTCAAATGATTCACATCACCAGATGTGAATAAAGTGTTTTCCTTTGTCCCGGGGAGGTGGGGGGCAGCACGATGGACTACCAATTGGAGGATCCACGTTAGAGTCTCAGACTCAGTCCTTTGTTTCCAGGCTGGCAGGAGCTTGGAATGCAAAGGGATTGCTCAATCCCTTTTGCGGAGTAGCAGCCCTTGTATTATTCTGCAGTGACTCCTCTGGCCCTCTTGAGAACTGGCCTGATATGCTCTGGAGGGCATTGTGTTTCGTTTTCCTCAGCCAAAGGGATGATCATTATGATGTGCAGCCTTTCTGGCCTGAGGAGTGAAAACAAAACTCTGGCTAGAGAGTGGGGGCAGGGAGAGGGTACTGGCAGAAAACTGATAATGTCTCTATCTGTGACAAGGATCATATTTTAAGTGCATCCAGGACTATCAAGAATGTGAATAATAAGAGGGACTCGAGGTTTTTTTTCCAGACTTAGCCTGGCCAGGTGCAAAACTCTCACAAGCAGTTGCTGAGGTAGTGGTAGGAGCCTTCATACTCAAAACACCCTGTGTTCAGGGATTTTATGGCTGTGGTACTGGCTGAAGAATAACTTAATATTTGTAGCCCTTTTGGTTGTAAAGAAAATCTTCCAAACATGAACCAAAGATAAGCCCAATGTAGTCCTGTCTGCAAAACAGACAGGCTGAAAGTCTGAGGCCATGTCTGCACTACAAAATTATGTTGACCTAACTTCCGGTGGCCCTATTCCGACATAGTTATTAAATCACATGTGTGTACGCACACTGGGCTCCTTGTGCCGGCACTGCACGTCCTCACCAGGAGTGCTTGTATCGATTGTATTGTCAGTGTGGGGTGTTGTGGGATGGCTCCTGAAAGCCAGTATCAGTCGACGTAAGCAAAGACGCTGCATCAACCTAATTACATCGACCATAACCCTACGCTGCTCGGGGAGGTGGTGTTACTAAATCGACGTAATTTACGACGGCAGGAGCCAAATTTAAATGAAGACACTTCCACAGCTAGGTCGACACAAAGCAGCTAACAGAGACAACCCGTGCCTGCCGATAGTGGGAGCTCAGTCCATATGAGCATGCTCAGTACAAGCCAAGCCGCAAAACTGGGGGCGGGAGGGAAACGTGACCAGGCATGCCCCCCTACCTGCGTCACCTCTGGCAACTTACATTGACCTATCCCCGTAGTGTAGACCAGGCCTGAGCTCTGAGAGCTGTGAATGCTCCCCATTTGTGCCAATTGCATGTTCATTCTGAAATCTAAACATGGCATTTCAAATGCCAACACTGTTAACTATTTTCACTGCTGATTGTTTTGGCAGAAATATCCAGCTAACGTGCTTGTCCATCATTGTTGACTATCAGCAGGTATATTGGTACAGAAAGGCAGCTGTCTGCAGGGACGGGAAATGAAAAGTTCAAGTCCCCCAGTTAAACATTTAAAGCAGGGACGGGCAAACTTTTTGGCCTGAGGGCCACATTGGGTTTCAGAAATTGTATGGCGGGCTGGTTAGGGGAGGCTGTGCCCCCATCCCCATCCACCCCCCTCCTTGCTTCTCACCCCCTGATGGCCCCCTCCCGGGACTTCTGCCCCATGCAACCCCCCCCGTTCCCTGACGGCCCCCCCAGGACCCCTGCCCCATCCACCCCTCTGTCCCCTGACTGTCCCCACAACCCCTGCCCCTATTGCCCCCCACGCCCCATTTAACCCACCCTCTGACCGCCCCGACCCCATCCACACACCCGCCCCGTGACCACCACCCCGAACTACCCTGCCCTCTGTCCAACCCCTCCCCCCCGCTCCCTGCCCCCTTACCACGCAGCACAGAGCACCGGTGGCTGGCAGCGCTACAGCCTCACCACCCACAGTGTTGCATGGGTGTAGTGTCGTAAATTGTTCTCCGCAACTGCTACCAGTAGCCCATTCCTATGTGGAGCAGTTTAATATACTACACCAGCAGCATGGTGCGCTGAGGCTGCAAGGGAAGGGGAGCAGCGGGGGAGGGGCCGGAGGCTAGCCTCCTGGGCCAGGAGCTCAGGGGCCGGGCAGGAGGGTCCCACGGGCCGGATGTGGCCCATGGGCCATACTTTGCCCACTTCTAATTTAAAGTAATCTCTGACCATGCCAAAAAGTGGGACTGAAAGAAGAGCTGCATCTCCACCCCACAGCCAAATGCCTCAATTGCCTCACAAGTGCCACCAAAACCAAACCAAACTGGACTGCTAGGAAAAGATACTGTCTTACAAGTAGCAGCAATTGCATTGTTTTTCAGTTAATCATCCAATTCTGTTGGCATTAGAGCTGATCAGGAATTTTTCACAGGAAGGATTTTCCAGTGGAAAATTCATTTTCCACAAAATCTAATTTCTGCAGGAAAATTTCACAGAAAACGTTGGTTTTCCATTGGAAAAATCATTCCTCGCTTCACAGATCCCCCATTCCTCAGCAGCCCAGGCTCCCCAGCTCCAGGGCAGCCTGCCAAGTGGACTACTTCAGAGTCAGGGCCCACAGGGCTGCCTGGCTCCCTGCCTGGTGGGCTGCTGGGGCTACACAGGCAGCTCAGGGAGCCTAAGAAATGTTTTCACAAAGTCAAAAGGGACTTTTTCTGAACAAAATATCTGAATTCCTATTCTGGGGGAATTTCTAAATGTAAAGATTTTGTTCTGTTTCTGAACTAGTTTGTTTGTTTGCTTTTTCATTTGAGAATTTCCCACAGGACAGGAATCATAGTTCCAGGCCAGCTCTAGTTGTACGGCTATGAGACCTGTAGAAATCCAAATCCACTGTGGTGTGATCAGGATCCAAATGTGGGAAAACACAAACAACTGTATAAATATCCCTGTCTTTGAGGGCCAGATTATAACCCAGCTCGTGCAACCACACATGGGAGTAAAAGGACATAACTTCCTCTCTGGTGCTGACCACCCAGATTGTGGATAGGAGTGCAGATGAGACCAGCCTCTGTGGGGTGGTATGTCCCTTCCCTTCTTCCCCACAAAGATGGATGGGAACCTTGGCTCTGCTCCCACCCCCACACTTCTCCCCAGTGGGCTGAGTAGCATAGCTGTGCCAGCACACCAGGGCAAGAATACTGCACCAGGAATAAGCTGGGTATTTCCCTTACAGAGCACGTGGAAACCAGGAGACAGATTGTGACTATTAAAGTGACAATCTGCCTTCCAGTCTGCTCCTTGGGCAGCACAACAGAGTGCTGCCCCTACCCTGGGGCAAAAAAAAAAAAATGATTGAGCCTTTAATTATCTTATTAGTTGAAATGTAAGCAGAGTCAGGATGAGCTCTACCCTGACATCTGGTGGTGGGTTGTGGAAAAGACCTTCGGGGCTGATCTCATTTGCATAGGCACATCCACCTCGCCTAGATGGTCACTTTGGCTGCTGTGGGATCCCCAGTTTCTCTGTTATTGGGGCAGGAAGAATAAAGTGTTATTATCCTGATTACGTGAATCAAGGACAGTGAAACTGTACTTAGCTTTTTGTTATGATGGAGGGACTCACCATCAACTAAGTAGCTCTCGCTAGGCAAGCGACATGGGTTCCAAAACTCAGTGAATAAAGAGAGGCTAGGGACAGGCATTTGTACCTTGTGGTATGGGTCCTAAGTGCTAACTGCTTCTCCTCTCTCCACTGTGTAATAGCAGAGCTAATTTTGATTCCATTAGGAGTCTGGTTACAGATTGCAGAGCTGAGTTCATCTTGGGCCAATGGTGCACTAGCACTGGGGCTCTCCTACTAAGAGCTGAAATCACTGAGTACTGTGTTAAGTAGTAGGGGGCCTGAAGATATATTGGTGAGCAGCTGGCAGGATGGCTACTGGGAGGGAGCAGCTGGCAGTGAAGGCCGCAGCAGAAACCTACAGAGAGGCAGGGTAGTCGGCCGTCGGAGCAAACAAGGTGCCCCTTTACTCTTTCTTCCCCTTCCCTCCCCCATTTGCACACAGGCTGGGGGGGTTAAAACTCTGCAGATGAATTTTTGAACTCTGGACTCACCAAGGACGGAGACAGAGACTTTGGGTTGTTGGACTTTTGGGACTTTGGGTGACTTTTGGGTTGCTGGACTCAAGAACCAAAGGGAAAGGACACGGCCCAATTTGCTTGGGGTGAGTTTTTGCTCATGGTTTGTGTTATGAATCCTGTTAGTGGTGTTTCCCCAACATAATGCCACATTGTTTCTCTCTGTTATTAAAAGTCTTTTGCTACACTCAGACTCTGTAGCTTGCGAGAGGGGAAATATTGCCTCTTAGAGGCACCCAGGGGGTGTGATATATTTGTCCCAAGTCACTGGTTGGGGGCTCAAGACGGTTTTGCATTGTGTTATTGGAACCCCTAGATACTGAACCCGCCCTTGTTGCTGCCAACTCTGACGGGCAGAAGGGTTACAGAAACATTGGACAAGATCCTCAGCAGGTGCAAATTTGCATAGCTGCTGGATCCGGCCCAATGTTTTACAAACCCTTACAGAAGTAGCCAGATTTACACTGTTAAAATCATTCTTGGGTATTGTTCCAATATGCCGGTTTTGGACTATTGTTGTAAACTTATCCAAATGCAATTTTTTAAAGAAACTATTGTTGTAAAAGAAATTACCTTGATAAGAACGTGATCATCATCCTTTCTCCAGTTAAATAAATAAATAAAATACCCCTCTTCTTCCTCCCTGCATCCCATCTCCCCTGCTAGATCCAGATTAATAATGACATGTATTTGGCATTAAAAATCACAATCCATCACTCTGACATCAGATCAGTGGACTGTGACTTTTATGACATCAGAGCAATTGATTATATGACTTTTTTATGTGTAGTTTACTATGCAATTATTGCTCTCCTCCATATATTACATGCTACTGGAATAGCCCAAGAGATAAAAAGGAAACTCCGTAGTGGCGAAGTACAGTAGTTACAGACCTGTCATAAAAACTATAAAACAGAAAAGCCTTTAAATATGACAACATTTCTATAAATGAGTCCTAGCTGACTCTCCTTGGTAGCACTGTGCCTATCTTACTGTATTTACCACATCCAGTTAATCCCGTATCTTCTTCCCATAAACCTACATGGTTAACAAGATAAGCAAGCCTGCTAGGCCGAGTTCTATGAGGCAACTGCTAATCCCTTCTTCCCTTAGCATCTAACACAGAGCCAGTTTCAAATGAAGGAGAATGTTTATATGTTCGGTGCCCTTCCCACTGAGCTAGGTTCACAACTTCTGTCTAAACAAGCAAAAGAAAAGCCAACAATGAGAGTGAAAGGGAGGTTGCTTGTTGTCACAACATTCCTGAAAGACGACAGATGTGTGCTTGAAAAAAAAAACAAAAAAACCCCCCATGCCATTAACACTGGATTCCAGCCCAGGGTAAATAGTCCTTTCATGGGTGAGCTATGACTTGTGTGGCAGTGGCTAAAAGATTGGGTTCTTTAGAAGCATGCTGTACACCTACACTTTCCTGAACCCAGCTATCCTGTCTGGGGTTGAATTCAGTAGAAGTTCAGGGTGTTCAGAACCAAGCAGAATCTGGCCTTCTAACATTAAGGGTACATTCAATGCACAGGTATACACAGAGGGGCTCCTCTGGAAGTATGGAGTGAGGACAGTGGTGCTCATTTTCAGGGCAGTTTTTGGCTTTTGTTGCTCTGTGGAAGGATAGGACCCCACAGTGTAAACTTTAGTCAAAGATAAACACTTGTTCTTTTTTATCTTAAGTGACTTTAGTGCAGGTGGGAAATGCTGTATTCAGGTGCACGAAGCAAGTCGTTTGTGCATCACTTTTCCCCCATGTGTGAGATGGGGGTAAAAAGACTTATCCACCTCAGGACTGCAGTAAGGCTTCATTAAATAATTTAACATTTGTAAAATGCTTTGGGATGCTCTCACAGAATGCACTCTAGGAATTCAAAATATTATATATAACAAGCATTCCATTGGCCCGCTAGAGACTAAGGTCCTCTGTCCTGAGAAATGAAATAGAATGGGTCAAAGCAGTGCATCTTTTCCCCCCCTAATGTGCTCCATGCCTGATCTGAAGAGCTTATTTAGGCCTGCAAACATAGTTCTTTGGTTTTCTTCTAAAGTTGCCAACCAGGGTTCCATCAGTTGGGTGGGCATCAGTACACTGAAAACTGGAGTGCAACCACAATTTCATTTCATAAAAGCCATCATGTGTGCAGCCATTAGATGGCACCAATTTGCTGACCTTGCTTGTTTTATACTAATGTGTTGAGATGATCAAATGGCTGGACGTTGCATGATCAGAAATGAAATGAGGTTGTGAGGGGCCTAATGCGGGTTGCTCCAAATGAAGACAAGTTGAGGGAGGCTAGGCTACATTGGTATGGACATGTCTAGTGGAGACCCACGAGTTATATTGGGAGGGTAGCCCTTGCAATGATTGTGAATGGAAGACAGCTAAGGGGGAGGCCAAAGACTCAGTACGTGGACCGGATATAAGTGGAAACTAATTAGAGAAACTAATTTGCACAACAACCAGGTCTACAATCATGATTTTTAGAAGAAGGCTATAAAAGTAGGAAAGTGGCAAGAAAGAAGAAGACTGACCTGGCATGATCTGAGCTAGGAACCTGAAGGTGGACTGCACCCTTGCCCATTTCCTGTCCTGTGAGCCATCCAGCCCTCCCAAACAATTGCTTTTTAGCAGACTCTGTGTGTGTATTTAGCCTCAGTGATAGCGATTAGCTACCCAAGATGATGAACAATTAGCACTTATCCCTGCTATAAGTTTAAAAAAAAAAAAAAAAAACCTTACAAGTGGCCTTGTCAGACATCAGGGTGATTCTATGAGCAGTTTAGGGCACAGGATATTGACAGCAAGCAAGACAAGCTTGAACACTCACCTTTAACTCATTCTCATTTATATGCAGACCAAGCAGCAAAATTGTTGTTCAGCTGGAGGCATATTTAGTTGCTGAATGTTCTGCAGATGTCTTGCAGGCTGTATAGATAAAGGCATTTAAGATGCTGATTCATAACAGCACATCTTTCTCCTTTTAACGTTAAAAAATTCCTACTTTCTTTGATGGATTTGGAATTTTTAGGACTCAAACTAGTATGCCATTTGCTTAGAGAAATGTAACGCCCTTGCAATGCTTGGAACCTGCTAAAACCCTTGTTCCTTTTCATTAGAAAAACTAGCTTTGTTACTGTAAAAGCAGTATTTCCTCTTGTTATGAAATCAAGGAATTTCTGTTGAATATGACCGTACAGCATATCCTATTGTAGCCATGTACGAAAACAATTATTGTTTAGGTAAGCACCAGCAGTATGCTCAGTGGTGCCCATGATGCACAAGGAGTCCTGGTCCCTGCCCCAAGGAGTTTGTAATTGAAGGGACAATCCTGCAAACCTTTGCTCATGCCTGTAGTCCCATTGAAGTCAGTGACACTGAGTAAAGATTACTCGTATGAGCAGGGGAGTGTTGCAGGATCAGGCCTGTGAATTGTAAGTTCTGTGGAGCAAGGGTTGTGCCTTGACTACCTTTACCTTATAGCCTACAGTTTAGAACCACATATTGTCTGTTAATTTTTTAGTATTTCCTAAATCTCTGTTTTCAAAAGTAATCAGATTAAAAACCAGATTTGTCCTGAGTTATATGTTAATGGTAATCTGAGTCCTACAATACTTTTTTTTCGCTGGTGACCCCTCCGTTGTGGTTACTTAGGTGTCTAGCGATTTAGCAAAAAGATACCCATAACTTAGGCAGAAAACTGGACTCCATTTAAAAAAAAAACAAAAAACCATAAAAGCTGGGAAGGAGGCAACTTGATGTGGCATGGCTCCTAGCAATGAGAAAGCGTGAGTGCATGCTGAAGCTTAGAAATAGAAAGTGATGTCCTCATAAAAATATGGCTCTAGGCTGGTGTGCCACTAGAAATTCTTCTGTCAGTTTAGAATATTTAGCTCTAAGGGATCTCTACTTTCAAATGGATCTTTTGATGCAAAATAGGCTGCACAGACTGAGATAGCGTTGAGGTATGGAGAGCAGCATTTGCTCCCACTTATGTTTGGTAAACTGAAGATTTTTAGATAGACTGTTTGATCATAAAGTGTTGAGGTGGGTTACCTTATTGGTGTTAGAGCTCTCTGGGCCTTTCTAAGTGAAAAATGTTACTGATATCTGGGCAGCTAAATAATACTGAAAGCTTCAACACTGCTGGTTATCAAGGGAACCTCTTAGCCTAATTTGAAAGCTCAAAGCTTCAGGCAACAGAATTTTTTTTTTTTTTGGTTACAGGCTCTTTTGTGTGATGTTCCAGTGCAGTATATCCAATCAATGATGCAATATCAGGCGCAGTACCATCGTGTGGATGTTTATTCCCCCCGTGTTTTGTATTTGACTTGTTAAACTGCAAGAAGAGTTGGGGGAACAAACAGAAAAAGAAACTCCTACAGTCCCTTGCTGCAGAAATTTAAAACAAGCAAACACACAAGCCTCACTGCTCAAAGAGAATGAAAAGAGCAGAGAGTGAAAATATATACATATGTATATACATGAACAAAACATGAGCTGCAGTCATAGCAATCTGAGCTTCAATGTGCCAAACAAAAGGGGTTATTCCTCCAAGCAATCTTTGTGCCGAAAAATATAGGACACAACAAGACTGAATTATGATCACATTGTAGATTCCATTATAAGACTGTACAGTAGCAGTACAGTAGATTCCACTGGAAGATTATAGTCAATTTTTATCCTGCTTCTTCTTTAAGCAGCAGTGCTAAGCATGCTAGGGAGAAAGAGAGAGGACTAAAATACAAAGGAACCAGCTGACAGGATCTCCAGTCATTCCTCACAATGTGGACAATTGAAACACCTATTGTAAACGATGTGTGATATACTGTATTCATTCCATTTCCTCTTCCAAAAAATAAGAATTCTGTCCAAGTGGAACTTTCTAAGAGAGCCAAACAACAATGAGCCAGATCGTCCCATGGCATAATTCGGAACGGCATGATTCATTTACACCAGCTGAGGTGTAAAATGCCCCCCTCCCGGCCCGGTAAAAAATTAATGCTAGGGATGGATGGAGAGAGTGTTGTTCAGAGTAGGGTTAGGGCTGGGGTTCCAGTCTGAGGCCAAATCAGGGCTTTGGATTTGATAGTGCCTAAACTTCATGAAATTTTGGCCCCAAAAGGCCAAAATTGTGCTAAGTCAACAGATATTGTGTGGTTTCCACAGTTTTATGACATCTTCCACCCATTAGCTTTTCTTGTGAGATTCTGCATCCAACCCAGAAACAAAGGCAGAAGGGAAGGTTCAGACCTGGGGTTCAAATATGAATGTCTCACCTAAAAATTGAAAGGGTTTGGATCAGAAGTTTTGATTCTGGCCAATTTCTAATTGATACAAGAATATCTGTTTCTTGTACCATAGGTATTTCTCTTGCTATTATTGCAGATAACAGGCTTGCAAGATTTTCACTCCCAGCCCAGCTTCTCTTTCTGCTCCATCCTAGAGTAACTTTGTAACCCTGTGCTTGTGACATCAACGTAGCCAAGGAAGCAACTGTGACATCAGTGCTGAGCATTGTCACTTCATATGGTCAAGCAGAAGGCAAAGCTAGGTGAGAGAGAACACCTATTTAAACACAAGAGTCCACGATCACTAGGGAAAAGGGCAATGAAAACAATGCAAGGAATCAGAAAGGTGAATAGATGAATGGTCAGATCTGGCATACTGGAATGTCATCTCACTATATGGAAGAGTCCCTCATTTTTGGCTTGATCCTGCAAGCTGCTGTCTGGAGGTGCTGAGAGTCTTTAATTCTCACTGATATCAGTGGGAGGTGAGGGCATTCCGCACTTTGGAGGATCTAGCCCTTAAAGAGACAGTAATCATGCATCAGTCATTTGAACTTTTTCAAAGCAGCTGCCTTTTGCTTTCATCTTTTTACTGAAAAGGATGCCAAAAACATCAGCGTACAGCTATCTGTAGTCTCTCATGAAAGTAAAGCATCAGTGAAAGGACAGTTGACCCCAAGGATTCTAATGCTGTTGTCTTGATACCTTATTAAGCCTTTTGCTGCATGAGTCCTCACAATGCTTTCACAAAATTTCCTTTACACTTAGAAGATGTCACAGTCAGTGAAATCATAATACTGAAGGAACTGGGATAGAAGTAACAATTCTGCAGCTACATGCTGCATTTTAACTCCACAAGCGAGACACAGCCAAAACGAAGTGCAATGACAGCTTAGTAACAGATCCATCCCCTATTGCAGACTATCTTGTGAGGGGATGCAATTCATTATCTAACAATCCTTGCTTGGTTTTAATTGTCATGATCCTAAGACACCAAAGTAGAGAATAGCAGAGGATACCAAGTGATGCTAAATAAAGTTATCAGAAATAAATTGTATACTGCCTTTCTTATATCACATGGTAAATCCTTAGGGTTACTCTCTGATGTCTTTACTCAACTTGTAGTCAGTTCTGACTCATGTCACCTGTAAAATGGGGATAATGCTGATAGCAGCTAATATCTGTCTCTCAGAGATAGTGTGATGCTTAATTAATTAATGCTGGCAGAGCATTTTGAGCTCTTTGGATAAAAGGTTCCATGGACTAATAGAAGTGTAGAGGTGGGAGGGACCACAAGAGGTCATCTAGTCCAGCCTCCTGTTCTGAGATAAGACAAAGTAAACCAAGACCATCCCTGTCTAATGTGTTCCTAAAAACTTTCAATGACAGAGATTCCAGAACCTCCCTTAGAAGGCAATTCCAGAGCCTACATGCCCTTATAGTTAGCAAGATTTTTCTAATATCTAACCTAAATCTCCCTAGCTGCAGATTAAGTGCATTACTTCTTGTCCTACCTTCAATGGACATGGAGACCAACTGATCATCATCCTCTTTATAACAGCCCTTAACATATTTGAAGATTGTTATCAGGTCCTCCATTCAGTCTTCTTTTTTCAAGAATAAACATTCATTAATTTTTTTTAACCTTTCCTTATAGGTCAGGTTTTTCTAACCCTTGTGTTATTTGTATTGCTCTCCTCTGGACTCTCTCCCAGGGCTTAATTTGTGCCAGGGCTTGCCAGGGTTGAGCTCTGGCTGCACCTCTAGCCTTGGCAGTTCATAACCCTGGCACCTCTGGGCTTGCCCCATCTGTTATGAAAGTAAAAAAATTGCTTGACCCCCAGCACCTCTCTGCTCTCTCCTATTTCTCCATATCTTTCTTAAAGTGTAGCACCCAGAGCTGCACACAGTACTCCAGCTCAGGTCTCACCAGTAGAAGTGCCAAGAATTATCATTATTATTATTAGGAAGCACCTGTAAGCCAGCTGGCAATTCCCACCTCGATGAAGTCAAAAGAGGGTAGCAGGCCTGGCTAGGCCCATGACTGATTTGGGCTTGAGTGTCACAGCAAGTTGTGTCAATTTTGGCAAAACTTGTTAAGGGTTTGCACAGTTTAACGTGAAGTTTTTAGATTCCCTCAAAACACAACTCAGCAAACTCAAAGCTATGCAAACCAAAACAATGGGTTTGGCATCATTTTAGTTAGGTCACAGAAATGGATGAATTAAATCAAACATTAAGAACATAGAAACTATCAAGAGACCAAGGTGATGGAATTAATTTACCTAGGAATCCCTGTGACAGATTTGCAGCTCTAAGTGTAGGAGTATGCTGCAAACCCCAGTATCAAATAATAAGACAGGTAGTACGTTAAGAAATAATAGAATCTTCAAAATCTGATGTGACAATAATAACAACTACTAACATGATTTTAGCTACCCTATTTTAGCTTGTTGGTTAGTACGTCATAGTACAGTTTAGAGAACCAGTTAATCAATACATCTCTGTCCAGACCTTCCACTAGCTGTGAGCTCAGGAATCCCTGGCATTTAGCCTACAGGCTAGGTTTTTCCCTATCTCTGTCCTTAAAGTCATTGTGCTTCTGGGGGGATGGAGTGTGCTTGCTGGCTATACCACATGTAAAGTGTGCCCAAGAAAATATTTGTTATAATAATAATGCAATAAATTACTCATTTTTCAACTGGCAAGTTTTAACTCCTAGAGTAGAGGAGGTGACCCTTGACTTAAACTGAGGCAATAATACACAGGATTTAGTCCTCAGGATTAAGGCACATGCTTAAATCCCACTGAAGACAATTAGATTTAAGCATGTGCTTAAGTACTTTACTGAATCAGTGCCTAAGTTCAGAAGTTGAGTACAGATGCTCCACTGGGGAAGAATGCTCACAGTGTAAGTAGGTTTGGTATGTGAATAGATGAAGAAAAACTTTTAATGTGCAAACTTTAAAACTCTGAGGGAATTAGCAGTCTGAAGGGCTAAATAAAGAACGTAAATTCCATGGAATCGGCTTCCAGCTATTTCAGAGTACCATCTCAGAGGAACAGATGATTGGTGTACATACGCATGAAAAATAAAAAGCAAAAAGTCTACAAGTTAATCAGGGCTAATGAAATATTCTTTAAAAAGTTGAAACCCTGGTCAAAAGATATCCAGCTAATACATCAAATGCAATCTGTGGAGCTGTGGTGTGTGGGAGAGGGGCTCTCTCTTGCAGACATACTAGGGCATACTGATTGTATCTAGCCATATATAGTATTTCCAGATGATGGAATTTACATATCTTATTGAAATTCTTTAATAACCCACAGAGCTTTGAAGTCTTGGAAAGTGCTGTTTTTTAATGTTTTCTTTTTTTCCCCATTTCTGTCTTTTTAAAAATGTAGGTAATTCAATAGGAAAAATCCTCCATTAATAGAATATTCAAGTTGCACATTTAATCACTTAAAATCAGGAAAGCCTAAAGTTAAGGCTGCATGCATAACCTTAACTCTGCCCCTTTGCATTAAGATACAATAGTGCTCAGCTATCATGGTGGAGGGCATAGATTAAGAACCTAAACAAAATAGAACAGAAGTCTTTAATTACATGATTGCACACTATTTTGCAAGTAACACACTATAATAGCACATAATCGAGGGGGGGGCAGACAGTAATTATTTAATGACAGACATTGAGATTCAAAATGTTAAAAGCTTTATAACCATTAAAACACAAATTGCCAATGTCACATGTCAAAATATGCAAAGAAAATATCCTTAAATCCAACTCTAATAGAATAGCAGCATCTTTCTTACTTTGCTTCTCTGTAAATGTTGATTATTATCAATGGAAATTTTTTTTCCTCATCTTGTGTGTATGGTGAAATCAACATTCACCATCAAAAATCTAATCCTTCCAAGCCTACTGATGGGAGATGCCAACTACAATGGTGTGTCCTAAACCCAGCCCTTCTCACAGAGCTAGGCTAACTCTGGGCTGCAGGAAGATGCTTATCTCTACTAGCAATCCATGCTAATAGATGTGCTCAGAAACCACCTAATCCTACACAAACTAGGGGAGGAAGAAGAAGGCCCTCCCTTATACTCTTTAGGCCAGTGGTTAGGGTACTCACTTGGGATGCAGGAAACACCAAGTTTAAGTCTCCCCTCTGTCTGACGAGGAAAGGATTTAAACAGGGATCTCTCATCTTTTAGGTGAATGCTCTAACCACTAGACTGTGGAATATTCTGCTGTGGGGCTCCTTTAAATCTCTCTTATTGAAGTTGTTACTCTTTAATTCAATAACTGAATAATAAAATATGAATTGGGCCACAGAAAATATGAGATTCACTCTATAGGCCAGTGGTTAGGACCCTCACTTGTATATGGCAGATTCCTGTTTAAATCCCTTCTTCTGAGTAGGTAGAGGGGATTTGTATCCCACACCACAACTAGGTGCCCAAACTACTGGGCTAAAGGAACTCTTCTTCCCATTCCTCCTGCCCTGTTTCGCATGGAGTTATGCAGCCTCCAATCATGCCTACCAGGGCCTAGCTAGGCAGAGAACTGCCTATTTTCCCCCAATTCATGAATTGCTCTGGGGTTTAAGCAAGAGATAGGCATCCCCCTGCTTACAAGGAGGCAGCAGGCAGAAACATAGGTGCCTAGGGAACTTTTACTGCAAAAACTTGGATGCCGAGTGAGTTTAGACACCCATGGGGTTTGGCAGCAGCTGACAGGGGGTTTTGTGGATCCAGTATTGTCTAAAAACAGGACTTGGTACTTTTGTGGATCCAGGCCTGTGTGATCATATAAATTCTGTATAAAATACAGGTTGTTTCTAACTGAAAGTTGGCAAATATTCAAGCTCTTTCCACAAAGTTAAGTCAGCTCCAGGTGTATAACCTAGTTAAGATAACTTTTGTGGATTTTTTAAAAAGTTTTTTATGAAGTCTCTAACAAAAGATGATTAAAGAAAGACACGATCTTATGTTGTAAAAACTGGCCTGGAAGCCAGGAACTCTTGACTTTTAATTTTATTTTTTCTGGTTTATAGACTCGTTCCATAAAGAGCCTGACTCTGACACTGATTCTTCCTGTGTCTTTGGAAAAGTCATGTAATTTCTCTGACTCTGTGTCCCATCTGTGTAGAGGAGTTTTATGATTCAAATTGGTTAATGTGTATACAGTGCTTGGAAGACTGCTGGCCTGATCCTCCCTGTCACAGGGTGGCACTAGCTCTTTAAGCGAGAAGAGGCCAGTGCCCTTGTGACTTGTCAGCTGACTCCGAGTTGGGCTTGAAAGAGAGCACCTGAGCTCTAGAGGAAAGAAGATCAGGTGATTCAAAGATCTGGAGGGGCAGAGCCTGAGCAAATCATGAAGGGGCAGGTGGGAACTATCTGAAAACAGAGAAGAGACAAAAGGCACAGTGGAAACTTGCCTGAGGGAAAGAGCTGCAGGAGAGCAGTAACTGTGCTGTGGGGGATGTGTTCTGAGGAAGCACAGGGAGCACGCTGGGCTCCTGGGGAAGGCTCTGAACTGAAGTAGAATCTGTAAGGATTGTAGGAAAGTAGGCTGGGGTGAGGGCTCTGCCCCAAGGTGGTGACTCGGGAGCACAGAAGGTGGGCTGCAGTGGAGCTGTGTGCTGTCAACTCCAAAAAAGGGTTTAGCTGAGCCAGAAGGGGACAACGCTAGCAGAATTTCACAATGCTCTTGTTCTCTAGGTAGATATCTGAGTAGAGGCAGCATAAGTGGCTGCTGGAAAACCAGAGGAGCCAGAAGTCTGCTGTAATCACAAGTGTAAAACTGATGTATACAGACAACACTCAGTAGAAGCATGAAACAATGGCCTTTTGCTGCTGTCCCCAACTTTATGGCTAGCATACAGAGTGTGGAAATGGCAATCTGTCTGTCTTTTCCTATATGGATGATCACCTACACCAAACACATTTGCTTGGAGAAGTCATTCAGGATTTGTTCACCCAGGAGATTGGGAGAGATTAAAAACCAAAGCAGCTGAGTAGGGCCAGTGCTTGTTGGGAGTGGGAAGGGTCGCTTTGCAGGCTAACATAGGAGTATTGCACCAGCGCAAGCCTGTGGCTGGGGCATAGAAGGAAGAGCTTTCCAGATTGGCATTTTTCGTCTCCAAATTTATTCAGCCTTTGCCTTAGGAAATGACAGCAGCTATTTTCACATTGAGCCCATGAAATCCTTCTTACCCTTGTAAGAACTCTTCATGTTCCCCTAGCAGTCATGACAGGAGCAGCAGATTAAAATACCTTTGGAGAGCTGCTGCTGTTGCTACGGGGATGAATAAGTGAAAAAAAGGGCCATGGCTGTAAGGCCCACACCTTTGGCTCTTTCTTACCATTATCTGTCAGCACTTGTGCATTTCTGGTGTAAAAACCAACTCATGGAGCATTAGGAAGGTGTAACTGAGTGTCAATTACTTGAGAATTACCCATAGAACTGCAGCTGCAATGCTCGCTTTACCTGTGTCACCCAGAATCAAGCCCACTGTGGTTAAACACTGGCACATTACTCACCTTTTGCATAAACATGAATGGCCTCATTCTGCTCCTAGTTATATTGGCATAAGTCTATTGAAGTCTGTGAAGATACTGTGGGATGATACTGGTGTGAGATCAGAATCCAGCCCAAAGTCTGTTTTTTGTAGGATATCCAGGATAGAAATTTAGTCAGCTAAAGCAGGGAGTTCTTCAGACATCTGCATACAGAAAAATATAACCCTATTCTCCTGGATGCCTCTTCCTTCAAAGAGGGAGCAAGGTTCTTAGTGGTAGCTTTCCAGTTCTCATGCTCAACTTTAATGAAGAAGGTAATGCTAGCAGCTCTCTAGGTTTCCCTTGTCCAAATAGAACTGCAGTACAAAAGTCAGCCTTTTGGACAGTAATATTACAGAGAGCCTTTCCTCCTTCAGCAGAAGATTCTGTGCAATGGGTATCTCTTACAAGAGCTCTTTAAGATACACATTATCTACAAAAATCAATCTTAGCTGGGAAAATTGAATCTGGAATTATACATATGTGATTCCAAAACTCATGGGTCTTTCCTCAATAAAAGTACACTATAGTTATTTGTAAACCTAGAACCCTGAAGCTGAACATCTCTGAACTTTGCGGATACTCAAAATCCAACTCTAGATCCAAATTTTGCAAATTGTCCCTATTTTTATAACAGGTGAAGGACCTCCCACTCCACCTCCACCCCCCAAAATTACAGAGCTCTGTGCCTCCTCCCACCCCAGTTTTGGAACATTCTAATTCCAGATCTGGATTGAAATTCCACAGCTTTCTTACTCCATTCTCTTTTGTACTCTCCTGTTTTCTCAAATGAATCGAAAGACGTTTGGCTGGGGTTCATACTTCAAATCCCAGCCTTCAACGTTCATTGTTCTAATGTCTCGTGCTTGCTGGATAAGTTTTACAATGTAGCTATAGTCTCAATATGTATTTTATTTTTGATGACTCATGATACAGGTGTGATAAATTTTGGAGAACAAGTGGTTTTAAATCTTTTTTTTTTATCTAAGTTCTTTTTCTTTTAAAAACAAATAAATCTGTATTCATACTCTGTACGTATAGAGGCGTGCTAAGGGAGTACTTTTTATGGTTAGCAAAGCCGAGAGGTTCTGACACCCAAAGGAGGCACAAAGAGATACACTTACAGAAATTTATATGGTGCCCTGAAGGTACTCCATTGTATTATAGGGATTCTCATGAACAGTTTTGGTTCAGGCAATAGGACAGTGAAGCAAAACTGAGTGGTTCTATAACTAGATGAACTGCGAATGAGGCAGATCGTGCTGCAAATAGTTCTAGCTTCAGATACTGTGTAGTTTGTTGGAAAGCACTGAAATATGGAATATCAGAAACTAGCTGACTCCTTTATTTTACTCTCCCCAAACATATCACACACACACACACCTCTGTGCCTCAGTGTTACCTCTCATTAGAACAGCCAAGCAGATAAACTGGAACAATCTAAGAACAATTCTTAAAGCATGAGATTTACTATAATACATTCACTGATTTCAATGTGCTTTGGATCTGGCCTTTAATCTGTTAATCTGGTTGGATTGACCATTCTTAAATGCCCACTCCTTTGAGTACCTCACAGGATCAGGCCCTAATAGGTCTATAGGCCCGGCTCCACAATGGGACTTAGGCAATGGGATGTGGAGCATTGCGATGCCTGACTTTTAGGCACCTAGAAAATCACAGGAATAGCACTGTGATCCATGAAGCCTGAGTCAGGCATTTTAGAATGCAATCCACTAAACCAGCATGCTAGGTAGAGAGCTGCCTAAGGTAGCCAGAGGGAGATGCTGACAAGATGGGTATATGATACACCCTTCTCCTCTCACAGAGGCAAGCGCGTAAGTCCAGACAGCAGGGAGGCACCTCGCTCTGCTAGAAATCCATGAATCGGGGGAAGACAGATGCTCTTCCACCTAAGTCATGTGTGGCGCTGTAAGGTCTGAGGCCTTTTTCTGCAGCCATTTTAGGACAGCAGCAGCCATGAGCCAAGAAGCAAAAAGTCACATCCTCACATTCCACCTCAATTACATTAAAACAATGTAATAGGCTGTTCAGGAGGAGATCCTGTCCTAATGGTAGCCACCATCACCAGATAAAGAAACACATCTTAAAATGGTTAAAGAAAACTTTGTTTGATAGCATTCTGTCTGGCAAGAAATCACTTATCAACAGTTGTGGGTGTGAAATCTCTGCTTCTTTATTGTTTTGTCTTTATGGTCCTCACTTCCTGATTGTTTATTTGTATGGTCTCTGTCCCATTCTTTAATTGTTTCAGTCTGTTGCATAACTAATTTTGCTAGGTGTAAATCAACTATGGTGGTGGGGTATGATTAGTTAAAGAGTTGTTTTACAATATGTTAAGATGGATTAGAAAATTGTTTAGTGATATTTTAGTAAAATGATTGGTTAGGGTACAGCTAAGCAAGACTTACTGTATAAATGGGGGTCCACAAGGAAGTTCTTTGGAACCAACTCCAGGAGACAGCCCCAAGATCAGAGCTGCTAGACCTCAGCACCCTGCCAATCACACACCATGCAGAAGCTGGAGTCCCCAGATGACCTGATTCTCACTGGCCATCAAGAAAGTTCCATGTGACTTACTGGGAGTGGTGAGAATTGTATGCTTAGTGCATGTATTTTGTTTTGGTGATTGTTAATAAATAGCAGTTAAAGCTCTTTGTAAGGCTCTTTCGCTGGTAAAAGACCCCATAAACCCACAGAAGATTATGCCCTGAGCCGTAGGAACAAGGTAAGGGTAGCCCTGAGCCCTAGGAACTGGGTAAGGGTAGGTGCCTTTCCCCCAGAGCCCTAGGAACTAGGAAAGGGTAGGGGGGCCTAAATCAACCCAGTTATACCTTGAGCCCTAAGAATTAGGTAGAGGTGGGATGTCCTAGAGTGTTCAGGCCACAGATTTAGGGTAAAATTGAGTGCCTTATACTCGGAGCCTTAGGAACTGGGAAAGGGTAGGAGTGCCTAAATTAACAGGGTTACGCCTTGAGCCCACGAAAGGGTAAAGATGGGTGCCCTAGAGTGTGGGTAACAGATAATTTTGTGTGGGTAACACTGCCTGATCTGGTAGATGTGCCCAGAAGCTGCATAGTTTCACATAAAACAGCTGCGGGGAGGAGGTCCTCCCTTAAACTTTAGCTCAGCGGGTGGGGTGTGAGAGACCGCCCCCCCCCCCGGGCAACTCCCATCTCTGCCTGAGGAGAAGGGATGTGAAAAGGGACGACCCACCTCACGGGTGGGTTCCCTAACCACTGGGCTATAGAGTCATTGTAACTCTCTGGCCCGATTAATATTTAATTATTCAATTTTTTAAATTCAACTTCAACAGAAGAGATTGAGGGAGACCCCTCCCCTGCATAAGAATGTTCCATAGTCCAGTGGCTAGGGCAGTCACCTGAGAAGGGGCAGATCCCTGTTCAAATTCCTTCTCCTCATGCAGAGGAGGACTTGAATTGTGGGGGGTCTCTCCTATCCCAAGTGAGTAACATAACCACTGGGCTAAAGGTTATAAGGGAGGTGGTCCTCCTGCTGGACTGTTTTGTGTGGAGTTAAGTGACCTCTGAGCCCACCTACCAGATCAGGTCCCACATGTGATTTAGGTGGCTGAATGCCTCTCTTTCCCCTAGTATGTGGATCGCTCTGGGGCTTAGGCAGGAGATAGTGCCCCGGGTGCCTAGAGTGCGGCTGCAGTGCGCATGCTCAGAGACAGGAACAGAGGCATCTAAGAAACTTTTACTGCACAAACGTAGGTGCCAAATGAGTTTAGGAGCTTACAGGGTAAGGTGGCAGTTGAGCAGGAGTCCTCTGGATTGCATTGGCACTTAAAAACAGGACTTAGGTGCATAAGTACCTTTGTGGATCCCATCCTTAGTAACTACAAAGGCACTTGAACAAGGACGGATTGTCCCCCATTTGCTTTCAGAAGGCTCCTCTTTGTGAACACTGGGTAATTGGGCCTCTATGGCTTTCCAGAAGAATGGCTGTCTGAAGGAGTCTGGAACTAGGAAACACCAGCTCTCTACAACATAGTCCCCAGAAAATGCAGGGAATTTCTCATGGTTAGTTATATTATTTCAAGCATCAATTTCTAGTTAGGCTGGGGTAGGGCACAGGTGCAGATAGGCGCCAATGACACCATAGTCAACATTTTCAAACTTGGGTGCTTAAAGTTAGCTTTCTAAATCCATATTTAGGCATCTGAATTATAAATGGCCTGATTTTCAGCACCTGCAGCTCCCATTGATGTAAATGGGATTTGTGAGCTCAGCAGTTCTGAAAACTGGGAAAATTTAAAATACTGCCCCATGGCTCCATAACATACTAAGCGCCAGGAGCAGCAGCAGAGAGAGGCTTCCTGTGGAACTTCTCTGTGGTCCTTGGGTCACCCACACAGTTGGGAAGCTCTGCCCCCGTCCTCTCATGGGCCTACAAACGCTTTCCCTTCAAGGGATTCACAGATTCCAAGGCCAGAAGGGACCATTGTGATCATCTGGTCTGACTTCCTGTATAACATAGGCCATAGAACTTCCCCAAAGTAATCCCTAGAGCAGATCTTTTAGAAAAACAGCCAATCTTGATTGAAAAATTGTCAGTGATGGATAATCTACCTTGACCCTCGGTAAATTCTTCCAATGATTAATTACTTTAACTGTTAAAAAGTTAAGCCTTATTTGCAATCTGAATTTGCGTAGCTTCAACTTCCAGCCATTGGATTGTGTTATACATTTCTCTATAGATTGAAGAGCCCATTATTAAATATTGGTTCCCAGTGAAGGTACTCAAGACTGTAATCAAGTCATCTGTTAACATTCTCATTGTTAAATTAAATAGATTGAGCTCTCTGAGTCCATCACTATAAGACACATTTTTCAATCCTTTAATCATTCTCGTGGTTCTTCTCTGAACGCTCTCCAATTCATCACCATCCTTCTTGAATTGTGGACACCAGAACTAGACACAGTATTCCAGCAGCAGTTGCACCAGTGCCAAATACAGAGGTAAAATAACCCCTCTACCTCTACTCAAGATTCCCATGTTGTGCATTTAAGGATTGCATTAGCCCTTTTGGCCACAATATCACACTGGTAGCTCATGTTCAGCTGATTATCCACCATTACCCTCCCCCCCAAATCTTTTTCAGAGTCACTGCTTTCCAGGATAGATTCTCCCATTTCTGTAAGTATGGCCTATATTATTTGTTCCTAGATCAGGGGTGAGCAAATTATGGCCTGGGGGCCGGATTCGGCCCACCAGCCGTTTTTATCCAGCTCTCAAGCTTCCACTGGGGAGCAGGGTCTGGGGCTTTTTCCACTTTGGTGCTCTGGTGCTCCAGCCGGGGAGCAGGGCTCCACGCAGCTCCCGGAAGCAGCAGCATGTCCCTCCTCCAGCTCCTATGTGTAGGGGCAGCCAGAGGGCTCCACTCTGCACGTTGCCCCCTCCCCAAGCACTGCCCCTGCAACTCCTATTGGTCAGGAACCAAAGCCAATGGGAGCTGTGGAGGCGGTGCCTGCAGATGGGGCAGTGTGCGCCTCCATGTAGGAGCCGGAGTGGGGACATGCTGCTGCTTCCAGAAGTCGCTTGAGGTAAGCACCGCCTGGAGCCCACACCCCAGAGTCTCTCCCCATGCCCCAACCCTGGTCCCCCTCCCACCATCCAAACCCCTCGATCCCAGCCCAGACCACCCTCCTTTACCCCAAATTCCTCATCCCCAGCCCCAGAGCATGCACCCCCAGCTGAAGCCCTTACCCACACCCCAACCCCTTGCCCCAGCCTTGATCCCCCTTCTGCCCTCTGAACCCCTTAGTCCCAGCCCAGAGCACCCTCCTATACTCCAAAGTTCTTATCCTCAGCTCCATCCCAGAGCCCACACCCCCATCCGGAGCCCTCACTGCCCCCGCCCCTCATCCCACTCCCCTGCCGCAGACTGGAGCCCCCTCCCACACCCTGAACTCCTCATTTCTGGCTCCACCCCAGAGCCCGTACCCCCAACCAGGGCCCTCAGTCCCTCCCGCAACCCAACCCCAATTTTGTGAGCATTCATGGCTCACCATACAATTTCTATTCCCAGATGTGGTCCTTGGGTCAAAAGTTTGCCCACCCCTGTCCTAGATGTATACATTTACATTTAGCCATATTAAAATGCATATTGTTTTCTTGTGCCCAAGTTACCAGGTGATCCACATCACTCTGTATTAGTGACCTGTCCTTTTCATTATTTATCAGTCCCCCGATTTTTGTATCATCTGCAAACTTTATTGATTATTTTGTTTTCTTCCAGGTTATTACTAAAATGTTAACTAGCATAGGACCAAGAACTGATACTGTGGGAGTCCACTAGAAACATACCTGTTTAATTATTGATACTTCTATTCTATCATCCATTTGAATGAATACTATTGTTAGGATTCTTTTTGCTTCTAATATATCTTTTGAAAAAGTCCTTATTATTCTTAACTTTGCTACCTGTAGATTTTTTCTTTGTATACCTTTGCTTCCCTTATCAAATTTGTACAGTTCTTAGGTTCTGATTTATATTCATTACTATTAATTTACTCTTTCTTCCATACTACGTATTTTTTTTTATAGCTGTCTTCACTTCCCCTCTGAACTAGGTGAGTTTTTTAACTAATATATAGCCTTATTCCTCAATTGTAAGATAGTGACTTTTGGGGCACTTAATGAAGTGTCTTAAATGTTTGTCAGGAATGTCAGAAATTCCATGTGTCGGACTGCATGGAACCCCCTGAAATATGCTGATGTTTTTCTAGAGATGAATATGATTTAACCCATAATTATGAACAAGTGTTATCATACCATGGTATCTACCATGAAGAGTTAAATAAGCTTCACCTGCTATGATAACGTAAGCAACAATTTCTTCATGAAATCAGTAGCATAGTGTACCCATGGAAAATTCTGAAGGAAGGTCAAAGTTGGGTAGAAAACAACTTTAATTCCACAGATTCTGGTGATACATGTTATGGTGCAGAGAAAGGGGTTGCCTCCTTATACACCAGACAACAAACAGTTGTGGCCTTTCCAACCTGTGGATATTCCAAGATCTCCTGTGACATTCTAGAGGTCTCAGGGCAGCCAAAAAGGGCTAGAAAATTCATGCCTGTGCCTCTGCCTTCTCTGTGGCTGTTTGCCATGCAGAATATGACAGTGTTATCTGATACAGGGAAACCTTTGAAGGTCGGAAGGGTTGAGCCTGTGAAGAGCATCAATACTCAAGTTCCATACTTTCCAGAACTGCTGAGTCATAATTTGGGCTCCGTGTCTGTCCCAGAGGTTGCGCAAGTCACAGATTCCGTGACTGTCCGCGACCTCCGTGACTTCTTCAGGGGGCAAGGTGGCTGGCCCCAGGGACAGCCACATCAGCTGCTCCTCCAGCAGCCATGGACAGGTCACGAGCCATGAATTTTTGTTTATTGCCCATGACCTATCCATGACTAAATTGTAGCCTTAGTCATGATTGCGTGAAGTTGGGATGTTCAGGCCTTTACAGGGTCAGGGTAGTGGAAGATGCTGCTGTACAAGCTTACCCACCTCCTTTTGATGGACTTTTGAGCAGAGGCTTTTTTTCTCAATGCTCTTTTTTTTTATGGCTCACACTACTTAATTACAAACCAGTTTTGTAAAAAATATAACCATGGAAATCTATTTCTTAAAGTACTGTATTGAAATTTTGCAGATGAAGCACACAAATGCATATTTCAATCATTCATGAGGGAATAATGAATATGGAGGAACCATATCCATAAATCTCCTGTCTCAAAACACTACTTAAATTCCTTTCTGATTGTTTCTTCAAAAAATCCATCCCATATGGAATGGCCAATACATGCAACTGTTGCTAGCTTTTATTTCTGCTTTTAGCTTCTATGTATTTTTTTAATCTGAGATTACAACAGGTATGAAAGTTATGTTACTGTTGTGGAAAACTTTGAAAATAAGGTCAAATTGACATGAGAGCCTTCCTAAGAATGGCCTCTGTACTTGTTTCCAGACAGGATTACAGTTAAATCAAAATGCCCTTGGGTAAGCGGACAAATATGATCTGCAGCCTTTAGAAGACTTTCCTCTTCAAAAAGCTGCAATTTTCCACACAGTTAACATTGACAATTATATAGAAAAACTATTGTAGTTTTCCAGAGGCTAATTACAAACAGGTGATGTTTGAGCACAAATTCAGAAATCAAATACTGAGCTCAATAATGTTGCTATTCAGCTTCAGTAAAATATTCATAATTCACAAACAAAATATAGTTTTATGTAAACTTATTTAAAAAATTTGCCCAAATAGAATAGAGTTTGGTTTCACATGCTGCCCTCTGTATGCAAAATATCCCCAAGCAATTAATAAAGTTAAACAGTGGCAACAAAATAACTTGTATAGATATATGTGGCAAATGTTATGGGTCCAATTCATCCTTCATGAAATTCTACTGATTTCAGTAATATAAGCCTAGATCTCCAACAAAATCACACCAGGGATCAATCAAGTTGGCCCTATGTTCTTAGCAATAGTTTCATAGAGCCATGGACATTGGAAGCTGTGGCCGGAGAGAGGAGTACAATAACCAGAACCCGCTGGATTTTTCTTTTGTTCTTTTTTTGGAAAGCAAAGCACTATGGAATTTTTAACTTTCATCTGAACCGCCATTTAGAGACCTGAGGGACCTTATTTTCATATGTCAGGTTAAATCCTTCTCTGATGTGAATCAGAGTAGTCCCCTCTTTCACCTGGGCTATGTAGATTTTATTTATTTAACATCTGTAGTAGCATCTAGAGGTGAGAACCAAGTTTGAACTCAATAATGTTAGGTTGCACTGGCATACAGGAAATGACAGTCCCTGCCCCAAAAAACTTACAACTTACAGACAAAGAACTGGCCCCTCATCTGACTGAAAGGATGACATATCTAGCAAGAAACACTACCACCACTGGTACTGCACTGGAGTGTCAACTTTGGGTATGAATTCAAGTCCTGATGTGAGACCTATGATTATCTGACTCCGAGCTGGAAGTGTTACCAAATGAGCCTTCTGGATGCAATAACTATATTGCTCTGGCTTCTTAAGAAAACATATTTTTCTTATCAAGCATTGACATTGTTTGATAAAGTTTCTACTGAGGGTAAAATAATGGCGTGAAGGTGTTTTTCATAACTTTTAAGAATATTGTTTTTTCTTTCCCTTTGTTTATAACCATTTACCAGTTTAAGATTGAAATTTGTTTCTTTACTGATTTTTTTCCCCTCCATTATGCATGTTGATAATGAGTGCCAGGCTGCTGGCGTTGCTTTATTTATTTATTAGAATGAGAGCACTGAAGTATTTAAAATAGATACACATAAAGAACCATAAAGAATCTGCAAAAAGACACAAAGTAACAGAAAAAAGGTGAAAATTTAGGTCTATCACACTTTGCGCAGTGTCCCTTTAAGATGCCATTTGGTGAATGGCAGACTTTTAAAATTTAGTTTATTATATTTTATTCACAAAGACAGAAGCTTCTTTCAGAATATAAACCAATCTTTGGTTTCTTGAAAATGACGAAACTACCAAAGCTGAAACCTGACCATATATAACATCACTAGAATTTATGGTACCCAGATTTCACAAACCCATATGGGAAACAGAGTAACAACCGTGTTAGTCTGTATTCACAAAAAGAAAAGGAGTACTTGTGGCACCTTAAAGACTAACCAATTTATTTGAGCATAAGCTTTCGTGAAGTGAGCTGTAGCTCACGAAAGCTTATGCTCAAATAAATTGGTTAGTCTCTAAGGTGCCACAAGTACTCCTTTTCCATATGGGAAAGGGTATTGTAGAATGGAGTTTTTCTTTAATAGTATTAATAATTAGGAAGGTAGTGGAAAGTTTAATTTGAAAATGAAACTGAACTAGCCAGGAATTTTACTGTACTGAGTATTTCTTAGGATAGTTAGGATGCATGGTCACCTCAACAAAGTTTTCCCCTTTAATTGTAGTAAATCACTCCCAATTAGTTAGTCTGTAGGCATGTATGTCTTAAATATTGTAATGACAAAGTATTTGGAAAATGGTCCGATTCCTTGTGGGAAATCTTGCCAAGTTGTTATCCATTACCATTCCAAAAAATGAATTGATTTTGTTGAAAGTGTTTAGGAAAAAAAATTAGTCATTCCTTATTTTTGTGTGTGTTGCAGCAATTGCCTTAAGGAGAAAGGGATGGTTTTTATGTTATTTACATTTTAAAAAAATTAAAAGCCAATTGCCAGCATTTGCTGGGCATGTCTGGTTCCATACAAGGGTTTATTGAGCATCTTTGGCCTTACAGTCTGGTCTTTTTCATAAGAAATGTCAGCAAAGTCTTTGAATTAATGGACTGTGAAGTGCTCACAAACATACCGTTTCAAAAAGTATACTGCAAGGATGTGACACTAATGGGAGGTGACCAATGGGTTTCCGACAAAATATCCCATTGTAACAAAAAGGAATTAATACGACTACATATGGCTTTGTTCAAAGCTACTGTGTATAAAATAGTGGGGTGTCTAGGATAAGGAGGTAGCAATAAACTAACCCCCATCAAGTAATGGATGTTAACATTATTTCAGTCATCCTGGTTTAGCTTTCTTCAGAGAAAGAGGGATGACAAACTCACTAATCAAGTAAATGAAATGTTTAGGGTTCCATTTTAACTGGATAATTGGAAAAAGAAAGTTAGCAGCGTCTGTGAACAGTGTCATATGAACCTAAATGGTAAATTCCTGGATTTGCTTACATGGTTTTTGTTTTATTTTAATTTTACTGTTTAAAAAAATGCAGTGAAACTCCTTCAATCTTTTTGCAATTCTGCATGGTTGAGCATTTGAAATGAGTTTGTGTATTACCCCCAGGCATTGATTTAGACTTGATTGGGGCAAAGCAGACTCCATGTGCTTATTTTTATACACGTCATTTGGGAAGTTATATAGCCAAGGGAACAGAAAATGTGTTGCTCCATTGCCAAATTATCACGTATCCCTTGATCAAACCGGGAGGTGATCCTAATCAACAAGTTGTGCGACCTTAGTGCAATGGCAATGTCAGGTCAACTTGGGAAAGTGAAGAGGCAAATCTAAATACAGATAATAATAAAAAAAAACAACCAACAATCCTTATAATTATCATCATCTGCTGCTTTTCCCTCTTCTGGCAAAGAAACACTCCATCCATTTGCAGAAATCGCCTGCGGAAACGTTACATCAAAACTAATCACAACGATTAAAATCAGCTTTTCTGTGCAAGAGGAGAGTAAAACGCAAGTTGGAGGCTGGAATGAGACTCTTTTTTTCCACACACACAAAAAACTGAAAAAAATTACACGATCTATCTATATATATATGCACGTTTAGAAGGAGATCAATTTTATGCCCGTGTGATCAGTTAATTTAATTTAACTTTTATTGTGGAGATTGATTTAGACTAGAGGTAGAGACATGAGCTAATTGTATCCTGATCCTTGCCTTGAGGGGTTTCAAAGCCCTGGAGCAACTATTCTCTGTATTTTGTTCTGTCTACCTTAGCCAAGCTATTGCATTTCTCTCTGGTGTAGCGAGGAGAGCAGATCGCTGCTGGGAGAGAGAAATATCGGAAGTGGGGAGGAAAAAGGGGAAAAGGACTTGGGGTGAGAAGAGCGAGAGAGCAAGAGGGAGACTTTGCGGCTTCAATGTTTCAGGTAAGATCTGACTGTTTGGGATTGTTATTATTTGCTAAGGAGGGTATGGCTGGGACTCTGGGCGCAACTCGCTTTTACGCATGTGCCAGGCAATGGGAGAGCGCTGCACCCTCCTATAGCCACAGAGAGGGAGAGAGACACGGGGCTGGCAAATCTCCCACCGCTAGTTCGCTGGGCGAGGGGGATGCGAGCTCCGCTGTGAGCGTGCAGGAACGGACTGGGCGGCGGGGGAGGGAGGTGCGGCGGGATTTTCCCTCCGCGTCCCCCCCCCCCCACCCTCCGTTCCCGCCCAGCCCTGCCTGCGAGCTCGCCGCGGCTGCTGCAGCCCGGGCTTCCTGCCGCCGTTTGCTCTCCCTTGCGCACTGCCAGCCCGGCTCCTGGGGGGGCGCATGTGTTGCTTGGGTGGGGGAGGGGGGGAAGCGGCTCCCCTGAGCGCGGCCGGGGGGCCAGGCGGGCCCGGGCGGCCTCGCATTGTTCAGCGGCTGGCGGGCGCGGCGCCATTGTGCGGGCGGTGCAGCAGCTCGCGTCCCCGGCCAGCGCGGGCGCGCTCGGGGACCCCCCCGCCGCTCCCTGCACACGCGGCCCGGGTCCCCTTGTCCCCCTGGGCGGCGCGGGGCTGCAGGGAGCGGCAGGTAATGGCCGGGGCTGGGCTCGCTCCTTTCCCGCCGGGCCGGGCTCGGCTCCTCGGGGGCCTGCGCTCCCTCGCCGCCACTATGGGGGGCGGGGGGGAGGTGCCCGGGGGGCAGCGGCGCGCGGTGCTTTGCCCGCGGGGAGAAACCTGCTGGTGCCTGGAAAGCGCCGCTCGGCGCTGCCGCGGGGCCAGGCAAGGCTGAGCTCCTCTCGCCGAGCAGCTGATGCCGCTCTGCGGCACGTGCCCCGGGCCCCTGTGCCTGGGCGCGGGGCCCCTGCCGAGCATGTAGCCATTGTCCTGCCAAAGCCTCTTCCGACGGCCCCGAGCGGCTGGGGCGGAGGCAACCTGCTGAGTTCCCGCGACTTGCCGTGGGGAGCCGCCGCTGCTGCTGCTGGGAGAGGTTGGGGGCAGCAGCAGCAGCGCCCAGGAACTGTTCGGTCTCCCTGGGGCTTTGGCGCCCTGGCTTGTCTCTGGGGTGCAAAATCCCGGTGCACTCGCAGTGCGCTCAGTCTGCTGGATACTGCAACGTAGCCACATTCAAATAAATCTTGTGAGTGTGTGGGCTTCCCTCCCCCTTCGCGGTAGAGAGAGGACGGTTTAACATACCCGTTCTTTAAGAAATGTTCCCCTTCTGTTTTCAATCAACTAAGCTGGCAGCTAGATACGAGTTTATTTGCGAATACCCTCTGGGTACCAAGCATGCTTGGATTGTTTTAGCAAATTAAAAACGAGCAAAATGCTTTTACCTTCTCAGCAGTAGACTTTTGAAGAGACCTCATGTTTTTAAGCAAAAGAGGGAAGGGGGGGGGGGGAATCCAGATATACCCGAAACATCTCTGAATGTGTGAAAAGACAAAATGAGTTTTCTTTAAATAGTCCCCTTTAACTAGTAAACTGCTATTAGATTATATATATTTTAAAACTAAACATTTTATCTAGCCCTTTTTATTAAACAAGTTGCAAAGCTATTTCAGCCATTTCTAAGTTAATATTTTATATATGCTATTCTTGATTCATAGTTGAAGGGAAATCTGTTTATATTTTGTTGTGATGTAAGATGGTGCTATTAGTTCACTAGATTGCATGCTGGCTAAAACTATCTTGATCTCAACTCCAACAGCTACTTGAATGTAAGCGATTAGCAGTTATTATAGTGATAACACTGCTGGATTTTTGGTAATTGCACAGTGTGATATCAATGAAGGTGACCAAACAGTGTAGAAGTTTTCCAAATGTAGGAAAGTTTGTCATTCATAAAAATGAATCTTCAATTTATACTCATTAGGTTAAACCACATACTTAAGAGGACATTTTTAACTAGTTCACTCTGAGAGACACTTAGTGAAATTTAATACCATATGTTCAAAATGACTGCAGTGATTTTGGTGTATTAATTATGCCTGAAGCATAACAGGGAAATGTTCTTGCACACGCTAGAGGTCCCTCTTATAGCTGTAAGATTGTTAGTGCGTTTACGGTTCTGTTAAGTCTGTGTTTGAATAACATCAACTGTACCTGCAAATATCAACTTAGTATATTTCTATTACAGTAATGAAGCAGTGACTTCAGTCACACTACTTTTTTGTCATTTGGGTACTTATGACTGAGATAACGTGCGCATTCATCTGTCTAAGCTCTAACAAACTGATTAGATTGGAACTAATTCTAGGCCAGTGGTTCTCAAACTTTTTGTATCGGTGATCCCTTTCACACAGCAGACCTATGAGCGTGACCCCCCCCGCTTATAAATTAAAACACATTTTTTTATATTTAACACTATTAAAAATACTGGAGGCGAAGTGCGGTTTGTGGGTGGAGGCTGCTAGCTTGCGAACCCTACCCCCCATATAATAATCTTGCAACCCCCTAAGGGGTCATGACCCCAAGTTTGAGAACCCGTGCTAGGTATTGGTTTTAAGAGATTTGAAAAGGGAAAAGTGATTTAATATCTATAAATTAAATATCTTTGTTCTAAGAATGTCGATCCCAAATCCTAAATTTCTTAGAGTTGCTTAATCTTTACTCAGGTAAAACTCCCTCTGAAGTCTACAAATAAATAAGGATCCCAGGTTTTGGTTCATGGTTAATAAGGGAAAAATATTAAAGTGAGTAAAGAGCTGAGTATTAAGTAAGATTAGGTGATGAAAATAATAGCACACTTATTCAAAATACTTTACAAACATTAACTAATTCTCCCAACTTCCATGTAATGTAAGCAAGAATTATCACCATTTTACAGGTGAAGAAACTGAGATACAAATTGGTTCAATGATTTGCCAGAGGCCCCTTAGCATGTAAATGATAGAGTTGGGATTAGTGGGACAGATTGTAATCTCTTGCCAGTTTAAGATGGTGTAACCATTGACTCCAGCAGAGTTACTTTGATTTAAATCAGATTCAGATGTCTACTCAGGGGAGAGAGCACTCTGATTTGACATTCAGTTTTGAACGGGGCCAAATTAGAAGTAAAAGTTTAGTAGTGGTTCTTAGTGGATTTTTGTAAGTACTTTTTGACTGTTCTACTATAAACATTTGAAACTTTAGGACTACTTTTGCTATCCAGACTTTTTATTTTCTGTTCCAGTTTTTTGTATCAGCATGATTCAAAAATTGGGGTGTTTTGTTTGTTTTTAAAATTAACTCATTTCTCAGATCTAGTGTTGCTTTTGTTGTTGGTTTCTCAGAAGTTTCACTGGATGAAATCTTGTGTTTTAGGGTGGAGCAAATGGGGAACAAATTATTTTGCATGATCAAGACTTCCATTCATTAAAAATCTTACTCATATAGAAATGAAAAATTAAATGACTTTATTGGGTATAAAAATGCCTCTTCTTTTCATTCACAAAGGAAATGCAACATGTAAATGACCCGCATACACATTCTCATTGATAGGATTAGGATGAGTTTATGTATGCAGAAAATGTAATGTGAGGGGAAATACCCACTGATCATAACACATCTGGGTGCATGATTTAAAATTAAAATCTTTCACAATTAAAGAATAACATAGCTACCACTCTCAGACAGTACTTCAGATGAGCTAGAATGTACAGGAGTGATGTTTTTGCCCTTTTCTATCCTTACTGCTTTAGAAAATGTGTCATGATATTGCAAAATACATGTATTTGGGTTTTGACTAATGTCTTCACTATTAATTTTTTGTCATTATTGTGTATTAATAGATACAACATGGCATCAGCAAAATATAATGGAAAGTTTCTAATTTCATGAAGCTAACAATCAGTTAATCTAATAAATTTCCTTAATAATCATACTCAGCACTTACGTAGCATTTTACATCTTCAAAGGATTGATAATTAATCAGTGATTTAACACTTTTGTAAGGTCAGAAAACAGATACAGAAGGCTTTATGCCATGTAAATTAGGAGTAACTTATCTGAAGTCAATGGATACTTATAAAACTGTAAGAGAGAACAGAATCAGGCCCATGGAATGTATGTGGCTTGCCTGAAATCACTCTGAGGGAGAGCTTTGTGGAGCTTGAAAGCTTGTGTCTCTCACTAACAGAAGTTGGTTCAATAAATTTATAAAAGATATTGCCTCACCCATGTGGTATTTCTAATATCCTGGGACTGAGAGCTACAACACCACCACGTACAGTGGCAGAGCTAGTTAAGGAGGTCCTAGGTCCCAGTTTCATGCTCAGTCCAGTAAACAACACTGCCTCACTTGCAATGTGTGTTCAACACTGCTGTGCTCCCAGAGGAAAAAAGATGTCAATCAGAAATGGCTATCTGCAAAGATGCCTTATTTTGGATCCCTAGTGTGCAGCTGCAGTACAGCCAAGTTGGATCTCCTTCCAGGAAACAAATTTAAGGGGGGGGAGGGAGAGGGGAGTGTTGTTTTTCACAAAACATAGTTCTTAATTTAATTTAATTTAATAAATCTTTTGTTGGTCTGCATTTTATTTTGATATCTTTACAATTGGGTAAAACTAAGCTGTGAGATAATTGCATTGATTTCTATGCTCTTGCACCAAGAATTAATTTGCCTTACTATATTAAAATATATATTTCTGTTGTCCTACTTTTTGTGGAATATAATCTCACTTTTGCAGTTTGGAAGAAAAACAGATAAAGTGCACATCTTCATTTTATTGTAATTTTATCTGCTTTGCTGTTTGTGCAATTTATAAGTAACATCCATTGCTCTACTTCTCAGGTAATATATATATATAGAGAGAGAGAGAGAGAGAGCGAGCTGTAACTGGTTCCTTTTTTAAACTGATACCTTAAAATTAAAAGGCAAGTTTATGAATGTCATAAGCCAGTTTTGCATATATGATGTATGCTAATACAACATTAACAAAAATACTAACATGTTTAGGTTTGGTAATATGAATTTTAATCAGGCTTTTGATTCAAAAATCGATTAACACTCCATATCAGATTGACCCAGATTTGCTTTTGATGCTTGTTCAGTTGCTGTGAGCCAATGCAGAATAAACAGCTCACCTAATATCCTTTTTCTGAATACTGTTCATATGGATACTCCAGTTGACAGCAAAACTTAGGACCTAGAGATGGGTAGCACATGATTGGAAATGCAGCTCTTTTGATATGTGATGCATGTGTAGTCCAAGTGTGTTATGAAGGAGAAAACTCTCTAAATACTGACATTCTTCCATGCCTCTTGGTCTTTCCTCTCCAGTATACTGAACAAACTTGAATGGGAATTAATACACCTTTTGGATAGGGGCTTTTAAAAACTAAATTAAAATTGCAATGCATAATCATCTCCATGTGATGGGGAAGGCGATTCTTGCTTATATCCAGAATTGTGACAATCAAGTGGCTCGCTCAGTCTACGAGTCTCAAACTTGATCTTTTCAACGGTGGTCATTCCCTCTTGATCTTGGTTCTCCATTAAGTTCAGTACCAACCATCAGTTCCAGCATTAGCTTCTTTGGCCCTTAGTCTAAGTTTATTTTCACTTGTGTAAATCAGGAAGTAACTCCAAGTTTATGATTATGGGAGAATGGAACCCTTAAGTGAACATATGAAACTGTTTGAACTAGAGAAGGGACTCACTCCCATGCTGGAGTGAACTTTCAGTGCAGTTGATTTAGATACCTTAATTCCAAGTACCTTTCTGATGCAACACATCTGCAAAGCATCTGTCTTAATGATTTGTCACTATTGAAATGATCAACATTTTTCAAATGTAAAATTTGTCATTGTAAAGAGACTTAAAAAAATTAAATTGTGTTCTTTTCCCTTTTTTTTTTTAAACCCACCCTTTAAAAAAATTGGGTCTTGATTTTTTCCCTTTTTTCTTCTTCTCTCCCCTAATTTTCAGTGGACAAATGGGGGAAAAAATGGGGAAAGTAGGGAAAAGGAAAAATTGGGATTAAAAAACACTGGGGAGAAAAAACAACTAATTTGATTTTTAAAAATTGTGTAATATTTTGAATAAATGGAAAATCAGTCCTTTTTGAAATCTGGAATGAAAATGAATTTGAAAACTTTCTTCAAAAATCATTAGCATTTTTGGATCAACTTTAGTCACTATACAGAAAAACATGCTTGTGTGCTAAATTCAAAGCTTGGTGTCTGTATGAAATTCACGATAGGTTCAGATATCTGCCTGAAACCACTTGTTTAATCATATACTGGGCAGTACCCACTGAAACCAAGCAGCCTCTGGTCAGCCGGGCCCGGTTATAAGGCTTTTGCTTATAATGTTTAGCCTAGTGGTTAGAGCTCTTACCCAGACTGGAAGACCACTTGTTCAAATCCCCCCTCTGCCAGATGAGGAGAAAGAATTTGAGCAAGGATCTGCCACTTCTCAGGGCACTACCCTAACCAAGGGGCTATACAGTCATTCACTCTTTCTCTGGCCCAATTAATATTTAATTAAAGTGAACAACGTCAATAGGAGAGATTGAGACCTACATCAGAATAGTCCTGTGGTCAGAGCACTCACCTGAGAGGTGGTTAATCCCTGTTCAGATCCCTTTGCAGAGTGTTCTCCCTTATCCTAGGTGAGTACCCTAACCACTAGGCTAAAGGTTATGAGGGAAATCCTGTACCTTCCCCCCACACATACCTGCTATTTTGTGTGGCGCTAGGCAGCCTCTGGGCGCACCTACTAGATTGGGCCCTGCATGTGATTTATGTGAAGTAACACCTATCTTCACCGATAGCTTTCAGAAATAGGCATCTCTCTGCAGCCTGAACTTAGGTGCCTAGCTCTGTGAGAGGGATAGAGTTTAGGATTCACCCTCTCCTTGGCATCTCCCATTGGCAAGTGTAGGTGGCTCCCTGCCTAGCATGGCTTTGTGGACCATGTTCTACAGTGCCTTTCTCTCCCCATTCATTGTATAGAGAGCCTAGGTGCCTAATTCAGGCTTTGTGAATCAGTGTTCCTGTGATTTTCTAGATGCCTAAAAGTGAGGCACCGTAACATTGAGTGTCTCAACACCAGCATCTGTTTGTTGATTCAGGCCTTAAGGGTTGAGCCAAAGTCAAAGGTAATCCATTGACCAACTCCCATGGATTTCAGTAGACTTTGGATCAGGACCTCAAGGTATCAGTTGAGCTCGCCAACACTTGTTAGGTTGTCTAGGACAGAGCAACCTATTTAAAATTTGGGAGTTATTACTGACAAAAGTAATCCCATATTCTCAAAGGTATTTGGATATTTAGCTCTCATTAATATCAATGGGAGTTAGGTGCCTAATACTTCTGAAGATCTGGGCCAAACTGTTTTATGTGTCAGTCAGTTTTAAGTGATGTAGAAATGGAGAGACACAGTGAAGTAACACTATACAAGTCCCACAGCTAATTCCTTCCTATCAATAACATTATTTATAAAGTTTCAAAGAATGCCTTCTGTCATGAAATCCAAAAGATGTGGGATTGTGAGCTCCTCTTGGGATGTTTACAGCCTTAAAATATTGTAAAGCTTGTAAAACCTAGGCTACTCAACAAAGAAGTGTTACCCAAAATAAATATACAGGGCCACATGGTGAACCCCTTATACTTGTGAGAAGTTACTCACCTGAGCAGTCTCACTCAATAGAACTGGTCAAAGTTATCCATCAAACTATTCTGTCAATGGGAAACACCTTCTTTAACAAAACAAATTTTCATGAAATTTTCATGTGGATGAATGTAAAGTAATATGCACATTGGAAAAAATAACCCCAACTGTACATACAATATGATGGGGGATAATTTAGCTACAACTAATCAGGAGAAAGATCTTGGAGTCATCGTGGATAGTTCTCTGAAGACGTCCACACAGTGTGCAGCGGCAGTCAAAAAAGCAAACAGGATGTTAGGAATCATTAAAAAAGGGATAGAGAATATCTTATTGCCCTTATATAAATCCATGGTACGCCCACATCTTGAATACTGTGTACAGATGTGGTCCCCTGATCTCAAAAAAGATATACTGGCATTAGAAAAGGTTCAGAAAAGGGCAACTAAAATTATTAGGGTTTGGAACGGATCCCATTTGAGGAGAGATTAAAGAGGCTATGACTTTTCAGCTTGGAAGAGAGGAGACTAAGGGCGGATATGATAGAGGTATATAAAATCATGAGTGGTGTGGAGAAAGCGAGTAAGGAAAAGTTATTTACTTGTTCCCATAATATAAGAACTAGGGGCCACCAAATGAAATTAATGGGTAGCAGGTTTAAAACAAATAAAAGGAAGTTCTTCACTCAGCACACAGTCAACCTGTGGAACTCCTTGCCTGAGGAGGTTGTGAAGGCTAGGACTATAACAGGGTTTAAAAGAGAACTGGATAAATTCATGGAGGTTAAGTCCATTAATGGCTATTAGCCAGGATGGGTAAGGAATGGTGCCCCAGCCTCTGTTTGTCAGAGGGTGGAGATGGATGGCAGGAGAGAGACCACTAGATCATTACCTGTTTGGTTCGCTCCCTCTGGGCCACCTGGCATGGGCTTACTGTCGGTAGACATGATACTGGGCTGGATGGACCTTTGGTCTGACCCAGTAGGGCCATTCTTGTGTTCTTAAAAATGTCCATTTTTGTAATAAAACTTTGGAGTTTTCATCAGACTGAAAACCACAATTTTTCATAACCCAAACCCTGTCATAACCATACAGCTAAAGGTAGCCTAGAATTCCTCCTTACCTATAAGGGGTTAAGAAGCTCAGATAACCTGACCAAAAGGACCAATGGGGAAAGAAGATACTTTCAAATCTTGGGGGGAGGAAGGCTTTGTTTTTGTGTGTTCTCTTGGGAAGCAGAGAAGCATCAGGTCAGAAAACTCCTTCTATAAACCATCCTAAAAGTCCCTCATATTACAAAAAGAAAAGGAGTACTTGTGGCACCTTAGAGACTAACAAATTTATTTGAGCATAAGCTTTCGTGAGCTGCACTTCATCGGATGCATTCAGCTGTAGCTCACAAAAGCTTATGCTCAAATAAATGTGTTAGTCTCTAAGGTGCCACAAGTACTCCTTTTCTTTTTGCGAATACAGACTAACACGGCTGCTACTCTGAAACCTCTCCTATTACAAAAATTGTAAGTAAAAGTCAGGCAAGGCGTGTTAGATTATCTTTTGTTCTGCTTGTGAATGTTTCCTTTGCTGGAGGGAGGTTTATTCATGTTTTTTGTAACTTTGAAACTAAGCCTAGAGGAAGTTCTGCTGTGATTTTGAATCTTTTGTTAATCTGTAAAGTTATTTTCCATCCTGATTTTACAGAGGTGATTTTTACCTTTTTTTTTTTAAAAAATAAAATCCTTATTTTAAGAACTTGACTAATTTCTCTATTGTCCTTAAAAACCCAGGGGTTTGGGTCTGTGATCGCTTTGTAACCAATTGATTAGGATATTATGCTCAAGCCTCTCCAGGAAAGGGGGTGTAAGGGCTTGGGGAGATATTCTGGGGGAATAGGAACTCCAAGTGGTCCTTTCCCTGGTTCTTTGTTAAATCACTTGGTGGTGGCCGCGTACCATCCAAGGGCAAAGAATTTGTGGCTTGGAGAAGTTTTAACCTAAGTTGGTGGAAATAAGCTTAGGTGGTCTTTCATGCGGGTCCCCACATCTGTACCCTACAGTTCAGAGTGAGGAGGGAACCCTGACAAACCCAAAATTCTTTGGCTTTAAATTACATTTAGGCAACAACCCAAACAATTTCAAAGAGAATTTGATGAAAACAGGAATGTCTTTGTCTACGTTTTTCACAGTAAAAAAAAAAAAAATACTGAACAGCACTACCACTGAAATAAAGAGGACTGCTTGGGTGAACATGTGCTCACCAATGGAAAAGGTTTGCAATCTGCCCCATGGATAGGATCTTTATTTTCGTCCTGGCTGTGTCTTCTAGGCTTTTCTCTTTGTCTTGTTTCTTGCAATATAACAAAATTAATGTTGATTACTTGATTATGTTATTTGATGTTTCTCTGGTTTATTTGTCTGTATTGTTTTCATTTCCATCTTACTCTGTAAAAATGAATAAAGATTTAATCAAGAAATATAAACAGAAAGTCCCTTGCACCAGCTTCCCAAACCCGCAGCAGCCGGAACTTCCCTTTTGATCTGCTGATCACCTGGCATGCTCTCTGTGAGAATCAGTTTATTTGTAAAACTAGATTATAAACTCTTTTGAGGAAGGGCCCAAGCCTTCTCATTGTTGTGCACAAAGCAGAGCATACTACTGGCACTCAACAAATAATAATAATAACTGCTGCTGCTCAGGAACAGTATTGCCAGAGGCAGGGAGGGAGGAAAGGGAGGAGTAGCAGACATTGAAAATATTGATAATCCTCAGAGGCCAAGACTTTTAGGGCTTACTAGAGAAGCTCAAAATTAGGGTAAAGCAATATTGTAGAGTCAGAGCTGCTTTATTTCTCCATGTGAATTGCATTAGAGGTATATTTAAATTGTCCTACCAGAATAGATTAATGATCCATTTCTAATCTGACATTTTGCCTCTATCAGTGACCAAGCTTGAATGCCTCAGAACATACTTTAACTCGCTATGTGCCCACTATATACCAAGAACTTTCCAAACAGTGAAGACAGATGGTCCCTGTTCTGTGGGCCTCTTGGACTAACAAGTAGACAGATAAGTTTCCAGAGGCAAGAGGAAAAGGGAAGGGGAATAATAATAGGCAGATGAAGCCTAATTTATATATGGCAGCTTGATTCACTGTAAGCAGCATGTCAGAGAGGGTTTTTAAGAGGGGTTTAAATCTGGATGATGTCAGGAAAGTTGTGTCAAGCATAGGAGGCCACGTGGAAGAAGGCATAGAGGTGAGCATGGGAGAAGCTGAGAAAGGGGTAAACAAAGCTAGGAACATTGGCAGGGCAGAGGAGACAGGGAGCAACCTGAAGCTTGACAAGGGAGCAGGATTGGGATGGGGACAGTTATGTAGAGCCTTCAGGGTTGTTAAAATTTAAATATGCAATGGCAGATATGGAGCCAGCTGAGAGGTTCAAAGATGGAAGTTACCCGATCAAATTGGCAAGCAAGGAACATGAGTTTAGTGGCTCTGTTTTGTGTGGACTGAAAAGAGGTGATGTGTGTGTCTGGGCAGTTCTTTCAGTTCCGTGGAGGTGAGAGAAAACAGCTGAGACCCAAACTTCAAAAGGGACTTAGGTGTTCAAATGCCTAACTTATATGGCATAACTCTTGAAAATTACTAAAAAGAAAAGGAGTACTTGTGGCACCTTAGAGACTAACCACTTTATAATCACTGGAATCCACAATCCCTGTGTTAGGCACCTAAGCTCACTATATTATGCATAGGGAGAGACAGGTGCCTGAGAATGGCATCCACAAAAGCCAGCACAAGAGGCATGGAGCCACCTAAGACAACTGATGGGAGATACCAATGAGAGGGGCAAGTCATAAGTCCCACTCCTGTCACCAAGATAAGTACTTAAGTCCAGACTGAAGAGAAACACTTCTCTCTGCTTGCAATCCACAACTGGCAATGCTCTCCTTGAGTCAGGTGCCTCAGCCATTCTTGCAAAAGTAGCTTATGTGCATGCCTACCTCCACACACAGCTGGGGCTGGAGAGGGGTGCTCTCTTATAATTTTTAGCTCAGTGGTTTTAATGTACTCATCCAGGATGTGGGAGACCCTGTTTCAGTTTCCCTCTCTGCCCACTGAGGAGAAGGGATTTGAACAGGGATTCCCATCTCTCAGATAAACATCCCAACCATTGGACAACAGAGTCATTCTCACTCTTTTGCTGGCCAATTAATATTAAATTAGTTAATGCAAAGTTGAACAGCTTCAACAGAAGAGATTGAGAGAGCCCCACATTAGCATATTGTGTAATCCAGTGTCTAGGGCACTTACCTGAGAAGGGGGAGACCCTTCTCATCATCAGGAAGGGGGGAATATTGAATTAAGACAGTGTTTAATTTGTGCCAGGGCTTGCTAGGGCTGAGTCCCAGCACCTCTAGGCTTGCTGCATCAGTTCTGAATGTAGAAAAATTGTTTGAGCCCCTGCACCTCTTTCATTACAAATTAAGCACTGAATTGGGGTTTCCCATATCCCAGATGAGTTCCTGAGCCGCCTCCTCCCACGTTTTATGTGGAGTTAGGTAAATTCTGAGCACACCTGCAGGTGAGATAGGTGGGGCAATCCCTATCTTCACCTGGTTTAAAGATTGAGCTGGGGCTTAGGTTAAAATAGGGGCCTAGATGCCTATCTGAGGCAGCAGCATGCCTGGTCACGGGCAGAAATGTAGATGCCTAGGGAACTTTTACAGGGGAAATGCACCTAATGAATTTAGGTAATTACAGGGTTTGGTGGTAGCTGAGTGGGTGTTCTGTGTATAGCAGTAGTACCTAAATCCCTTTGTGGATCTGGGCCTGAGTTATTTGTTGAACCTGGAGTACTCAGAGCAGGTGAGGCTCATCATCCAATTAGGCATTCATAAATAGGCCTGGATGCCTTTGACCAAGAGCTGGTAGCTATAGGAGAAGACTCTAGGTTTAGAGTGGAATTCTCCGTAACGCAAAGTGGAGTTTGGTATGTGTCTGATTTATCCCTGGGCTAAAATCCTCTATATTCATTTATCTCTTGCTCTTAAATGTGTATAGAACTATATGCTGCCTATCCCAAAGTTCTAGATGACCAGAGTGGTTTAAGGCACAGCTTCTATTTGAGTTGAAACATAAAGTTATAACCTGCTCACAGAGAAGGATGTTATTCCATTTGAGAAGGATTCTTATGTGAGTTGTGAGAGCGGGTTCCAATGTGGTTTTCTCTATACCACCATAGGCTTTATTTTACAATATAGTGTCATGAGCCAAGATAGTAATGAAGGAAACCTCTTCCTGATCTGAATTGTGATCAGTATGGTCTGAAATATGAGACTAGCTGGGCCATCATCTTGTGGATGATGCCAGGGAGGTTGTACCAAACATAGGGGTCCAAGTGAAAGAAGGTATAGAAGCTATTGTGTGAAAAGTTGAGGGAAAGGGCTGTTTAATCCACTAGCGTGGCACTGGACTGGCACTCAGGATACTTGGATTCTATTCATGGTTCTGCTTGTGACCTTGGGCAAGTTACTTTCCCTTTGTGCCCCAGTCTTCCCATCTTCAAAATGTAAAGCACTTGGAGCTCTATGGACAAAAAGTGTTCTGTAAGAGTTAGGTGGTAATTCATTTATTATAACTCTTATTCCAGCTAGTGTAACTACAGATTCATATAAACCTTAAATTATTTTAAAATCTTACTAAGCTATTTGCCTCAATAATATACTACAGATGTAAATGCCACAGTTTATCGATACATAAACTAACCCTCTTACCCACTGAAATGCTGATGCCTTTTTAAATTCGTTCAGGTGCCCTCTACTCCTTCTATTTTTAAAGGTGTCTGGTTTCTCCTTGTTCAGACAATTTATTATTTTATGTACCTCAATTTTGTCCTCTCTTACTCTTCTCCTTTCCGAATAAAATAGTTCTAGTCTTAATCTTTCTCTGTTTAGAACCCCCCCTCTTTCCCCCCCCCCACATGTTTCTAATCACTTTTATTGCCTCTAGCTATCTAATTTAGTTATCTATCACTCCTCCTCTCACTGGATGTTTTAAAGCTAGTTCAAAAGCCATCAGCGGGAAGGAAACTTAAGGATGGTCTTGTGGTTAAAGTGTATCACGAGGAGTCAAAAGTTCTATTCCCAGATCTCCTGCTATGTGATCTTGGGCTTGTTGTTTAACTGCTGTGTGCCTCCGTTTCCCCAGCTGCACAAGGGGATGATAACTTTTACATATGGGTGTTGTGAGGCTTAATTAACATAAAGTGCTGTTTGACTATTGGATGGAAGGGGCTGTAGAAGTGCAGCATATGAAATATAGTAATTTAATTTGTTTTTCCAAGATGCGGTTGTGTGTTTGGCTGTTGAGGTGTGTAATTCCTTTTTAACTCTTTAACAGCATATCATAGGAATGTTTCGTATCGGTTACACTAATGCAACATTAGGTTCCAAATAAATTCAGTTGGGTCATTTCCATTTGATGTTCACCATAAACATCAAAGAGACAGTCTGAATTACAAATTGGATAGGACAAATAGACTCATGATTGTAATGTGTCCTAAGAGAGCCCCCATTTAAGCCCTGTTGGGAGCGAAATACAGAGCAGTCCCTGATCCCCTATATAGTAGCACAGGGCCCAAACCTGTAAGGTGCTAAGTACCCTCCACTCCCATTCCTGCTTAGTAGGTTTCAGGATGAGGCCATAAGGACTGCTGGCTTGTCCCCAGTTTAAATAGACTAATTAACATCGTGGTAAATTAGGAATACCAAGCTCTTCAAAAGCACTATTAGGGATGACCAAACTAGTTGGATGCTAGGGACAACACAAGGGGTTTACAACCTAATTTTTAATGTGAAACTTGGGGAGACAAAATTTTGGTCGTAATTGAGGTATTTCTCACCTGCTCTATATCTGCCTATTCCTCTCCCTTCCCTTCGTCCTTGGCACCTCTCTTCTCCTGTAGCACTCTCAAGAAAATTCTAAGTGGCGCTACTTTCAGATCCTGTCTAGTTAGGATACATTGCACACGCACCCCCGCCCCGATTTGTTTGGTCTTTGTTCCCCTCGCTCTAAGGAGGGGGCCCAACCCTGCAAGATTTTTCACATGAGACTGATGAAGTCAGTAGGGTTACTTCTACGATTAAGGTTACCAGAACTGGCCCTAAGGCTGGTATCTTCTCTGCAACTCTAAAAGAAGAGGGGGTTGGACTGCATTGTTTAGCAGTGGAAGCCGGTGGTGGGGGTGTCTTTTTTTGTTTTTGTTCTTCTTCTCCCACCTCCACTGCAGATGAAGCTGCTGGGGGGGTGTAACATTTCCTGTGAAAATCAATGGAATCTATCAGATTCTCAAAGCTTAGACCTGTGCTTCCCTTTGCCTCCACTTGATGGGCAGCTGGCTCTGCCAGTCTCTCACTACTTGCTGTGACCATTATGTAAATCTAACCATGGACTATATTTGCTCTTTCACCCAAGCAGTTATCACACACATTTCCCTAACACTTCAAAATTATGCCTTCCAAACATTTCCTAACATAAAGTTAAAAGTCATCTATTGCCAAAGTGATTTTTCAGCCCTAGCGGGCATGTGTTTTTTTTTTTTTTCTTTTTTTGTATAGTTCAGATAGTTTGAAGCTCTTTTACACAGGCTGCCAAGGGTCAGTTGCTGGGTATATTCAGAAATATATATTTTTAAAATTACTCTGTGCCCTAAAATGATCTGTGATGTTCCCCTGTCATGGATTCCCTTTAAAACCGCTCATTTGAGTGTAACGTTTCCTCCCTTATGCAGGCTGTTGGACCACACAGGATATAGTACAAAAAAGTGGGTTTGTTTCTTCTCTCCCCACCCCACCTCTGATCCCAAGCCTACAGCTGCATCAGAGAGATGGCCCCTCATCCCACACTGACTTCTGGAGGCCACAAGCAGGCGGACCGTGTACCCTTGCAGAGCTCCAGTAAAGTCAGTGAGTGTGCATGCATAGTGATCTGGTAGGTTACAGCTCTGGAGCCTCAATCCTTCAGTCTCTCACCTAGTAAAGCTGCCAGTCCTCAGCCTCCAAACTGAAACACCTTGCTCATCATGTTCATATCCTAGTCTTTCTCCTCAGACTTTCCACTTCAGGTCCCTCTGCTCTCATTGGCCTCAGTGGGAACAGAAAAAGATCCTCCCATCCCTCTCAACCCTTTCTCTCAAGATTTTGGCATTTTTCTCTCAATACTTGTTTTCTCTATCCAGGCTTAAATGCTGTGCACCTGGTTTTTAAACTGATTAAAGTGGTTTGTCCTAAAATAGCAGTGAGATGATAAAACAAAACACATGGTGTTTTTAGGTTTTTAAACCAAGACTTTTGTCTCTTGTTTTCCACTTACTCTCTGGAGCATGTCAGCTTGATAACACATCCAGCTCTTTTCTAGAATCCTGCTAGTGTCCTTGATCTTTGTGAAGCGTGTTTCAGCACCAAAAAACTTGTCATTTTCCCCCTAAATGCCCTGCAATGACTTTTGCTTAAGGTTGCATTTACTGTCTGTGTGAAATGCAGCTGTGACAAAAACACAACTGAAACTTCAGTCTTGTGACTGGGCTAGTATTAAAGGGGAAAAAAAAATAAAAATGCCAACTAGACCAAAAAGTAGGACCCAGTGAAAGCCTTTTGGAGCAGGAAGAGAAACATGACAACTAACCCCTGCACTTTATTGAAGTAAAAATAAACCAATAAATGCCCTGGCTCTGGAGGAAAGAGAAGGGTGTGGCAAGAGGAGGAAACTAGTTTTTAAAAAAAGAAAAATATTAAAATCCTTAGCATCAAAATGGAACTACTTTAAGTATACCATAATTGCGTCACAGAAGGCATGCGTACCCTGAAACCAAAAAGGAGGAAGAAAGGCAAGACCAAACAAACAGTGTGATGAACCAAACAGGTGACCTTCTAGATTTCCATTTCCTGCCTTAGCAAAGGAAAGGAACATAAACTAAGGCAGGAAAAATGTAAAAATGGGAAGGAGGAAATCTAGGAGGAAACTTTCAAGAACAAATAGCCAAATACATCGAATAAGTTTGTTTTGTTTTTAAAAAAATCAAATATTTTCAAGAGAATTGGTGGGTCTGCTAGACTAGCTGAGAGTTAAGGATGCAATTAAAGATGACAAGGACATGGCAGAGGCTAAATTATTTTTTTTGCTTTGGCCTTCTGCAGGGAGGATGCTGGGAAGATACCCACCCCATACCAGCTCTATTCAGATAATAAAAATGGGGCCCTAAGATTGAGGTGTTGGAAGAGGAAGTAGAGGATCACAATGATAAAGTACCAAGACATCCAGCTCAGATGACATTCACCAAGAATTTTGAAGAAATTTAGGAATGAAGTGGTTGGTAGTGGTTAACAAAATTGTACTGTATCTCATTAAAATCCATTACCTTCCTGCATCAAAGAATGGGAGGATGGCAAATGTCTGTCTCTTACAAAGGTGTTAATCGTTGACCAGAAAAATTGGTTGAAAATAACTAGGGAGTTACAAATCGTTTAGATTGACAGCCAAAAATGTTCTCTAGGACTAATTTTTAATACATTTATTAAATATCTGAATGGTGAGGTGACAAATTTGCAAATGAGATACAATTATTTAGTCAAGACCAGAGAAGACTAGATAACTTCAAAGGAACCTACTAAAGCTCGGTGAAGGAGCACAGTGGAATTCAGTGTTGACAAATGCAATGTAATACAGACAGGTAGAAATACTTTGAACTATTCATATGTGTTACGGGGTTCTAAAAAACTGTACCAAATTGGGGAAAGACCTGGGCATCACTGTATACAAATCAATTAAAACCTTACATTAAGGGTGGGGAGAAGCAAACAAAACGTGAGGGCATATAAAGAATGGGATAGAAAACAGTTCAATTTAGTTCAACTATACAGTCTCACCTGGGGTGAGATCCTTACATTCACTCCAGCCCCATTGAGCCAGGTTATGGTGCTGGAGTGCCATAAAGGGGGTGGGAGGGTAGGGAGATGGCCATAAAGAGGCTCTCAAAGCCAAGGTTCCAGCTGGGGGAGGATTTCTTTAGTGCAGGTAGACAACTGTTAGGCTGCCTTCCAAGCACCTCTTGCAAGCTCTGGTGTAGGGGACCTGGCTGCAGGTGGGAGGGGGAGTGCTGCTGGCATAGCTGTGGAGATTCTGAACAGCACTGCAGCTCTCAGGGCAGCCTGGGGAGGCTGCTGTGACTTAGGCCCCAGAGTTGTCTAAGTGATGCTGGGAGTCTCTCCAGTCCCTGGAGCAGCCCAGGATTGGGAGGGCACATAGGTGGCTTAAAGCCAGTGCACAAGATGTGGCAGAACTCTCTTGAATGCCATTGTGGCACTTTTGGGGGCATGCCAGTACTTCTGTGCCAGAAGTACCGGAAGCATGTTCTGGCATTTCTTTCTTCCAGGATTCTCTCACAGCTCTCCCTCTGGACTGCGAGCTCTGTGCTGCACCTAAGAGGCACCACCCAAATTGTCATCCCTGCAATACAGTGTCAGTTTTGGTCACGTTGTCTTAAAAAAAGAAATAGAAGGTGCCCAAAGATGTGCTTGCGATTTATTTATTTATTTATTTTAAATCCCCCAGGAATACTCAGATGGAAGTCTAAATATTGGGACTGTTAAGGTTCGAGAGGAGACCTGTAAGGGAGAACGCACACAAATATGTACAAAATAAATAATGTTGTTGAGGAGGCGCACTTCATTTTAATCTTTCCTAGAACACCACAACAGGGGTGGTGTAACAATGGGAAAGCTTTTTAAAGAGTAGCTTTCTTCTGACCATGAACTTTATTAGAATATGGAAACTAGTATTATCCCAAAGGTGTGTTCTGCTTTTCTGAAGAGCTTCTATCCAGAACTCACCCCTTCACCCCCCTGCCGCCCAAATCTGACTTTGTTATAGATTTAAAGAAACAGTTCACATTCTCACCAAGAGGACATTTAATAAAATGGAATGTCCGCAAATTGAAAACTGATGCAAGGAAATGTATATTTTACCCACTTCATAATTTACCTGTGGATCTCCTGGACACAGGTACCACTAAGCGCAAGAGCTTACTATAATTCACTCAGTTCAGCTCTGGGTGGTAGCAATGGATGCCACCCATCTTCAGCAGCATGCCAGCCTTCTGGTCCTGGCTGGCATTGCTCGCCAAGCTATTAGGCATGAAGTCAGGGCCCTGGCCACGTTATTGCACACAATCAACTATCAAGATGGCTTACTTCATGATTGCATCTTAAAGCCCCACCAAAAACACCAGCTAAAGTCAAGATGCTCCTTTTCTGAAATAGTTGAGCCTCTCAGACAGTACATCAGACACAACCTTTCTAAGGATCAGCAGCAACCTGTGGTTGGATCAAGGACGCATTTCTTGGTAGTTGTGTCCTCTAGTCTCTCTGGATCAGCTCACTCATTCCCCTTAGAACAGCCATATGAACCAAAAGATCCTTCTTCATTACAACAGGATGTGTTGTTGCAGGCAGTTTAACTTGTTTTTACTGTTGGGACTGCTTGATGGTAGATGGATGTGCTTGAAGTCTGTGTGATCCTGCCATGATAGAGTGGCTACATCACTTCCCCAGCATCTAATTCATTGTGCCGTCAGACTCCATACACCAGAAGAAGCAGTGTGTAGCCTTCTGATGAACAGAGGTATGTGATTGGAGCTAATGGGGGAGAGACGACTGTATAAAAGTTGTTAAAAAGCATAAAAATGAGAGGAAGCGAGGAAGGAAAAACTGCACAGAAAAGGTAAGGAAATAGAGAACAGATGGAAGTGAGAAAATGGACCAAAAAAGGGGAGATGACCACAACTGCATCAGGATATGGGGGTGTGTGTGTGTGTGTGTGTTACACAAAGCCATCCTAAGGATCTAGGAGATTCCACAAAAAAAAGCCTGGGAACCGCTAATCGGTGGTTGTAACACTATCAGAAAGTTAGTCTATTTTAAATATGATTTATTTTTAATTGTGTTCTGTTGTGTTGGAGATCAGTAAACATGGAGCTATAAACCGACACACCTATAATAGACTTTAAATAAACTTGCAGCAAATACTGTCAAAATAATTCCAGGGTGTACGATTCTAGTAACCAGGGAGGAGAGCTTGTATATATTTTATGACTGCAAAGTAAAGTTCACGAGCTGTATGTGAAAACCTAGTTCATTCTCATGACATCTATTTTATGTTCCATGTCAGTGCAACAATGAAGTCAGAAATCCATCTGGTGAGTGATAACCTCCCTGCAGTTTTCGAGTTCATTTTTATGAGCTTGACCTTACCTCCTACTAGCCTGGGGTGGGCAAACTTTTTGGCCTGAGGGCCACATCTGGGAATAGAAATTGTATGGTAGGCCATGAATGTTCACAAAATTGGGGGTGGGGATGTGGAAGGGGGTTGAGGGCTCTGGCTGGGGGTGCAGGCTCTGACCTGGCAGAAATTAGGAGTTCAGGGTACAGGAGTGGGCTCCGGCTGGGGGTGCGGGTTCTGGGGTGGAGCTGGGGATGCTCCAGGCTGGGATTGAGGAGTTTGGAGAGTGGGAGGGGGAATCAGGACGAGATCAGGGGGTTGGGGTATGGGGGGCGGGGATCAGGAGTGCAGGCTCTGGGCAGCACTTGCCTCAAGTGGCTCCTGGAAGCAGCGGCATGTCCCTTCTCCAGCTCCTATGCAGAGGCGCAGCCAGGCAGCTCTGCACACTGCCTGTCCACAGGCACCACCCCTGCAGCTCCCATTGGATGTGGTTCCTCGCCAATGGGAGCTGCAGGGGCAGAGCTTGGGGTGGGGGCAACATGCAGAGCAGATCCCCTGGCTGCCCCTGTGCGTAGGAGCCGGAGATGGGCCATGCTGCTGCTTCCTGGAGCCGCATGGAGCGGCCCCTGACCCTGCTCCCCAGCGGGAGCTCAAGGCCGGATTAAAATAGTTTGCCCACGCCTGTGCTAGCCAGTGGGAAAGATGCCATGGATTTCAAAGCGAACAGGATTGAGTCCTACACATTGTCCCCCTATGGAGACTTTCCAATCCAGAGGCTACTTTTCCTGTTACAGTGGATTTTTTTAATCCTTCCTCCCACAGTGGTCACATTTCTACTGGAAAGTTTATTCTGCTGCTAGCAAATATTTTCATTGAAAAATGTGCTTACATGAAATCTTGAATGTTCTGGGATGGCCAAGAAAGAATTTTTTTTTTAAGTAAAGTTTTTGACTCAGTCCCACACGACGCTCTCATAAGCAAACTTAATGTAGTCCAGATGAAATTACTATAAGGTGGGTGCACAACTGGTCTAAAGACTAAACTCAGAGTAGTTATCAATGATTCACTCTCCTACAAGGAGGACTTATGTAGTGGGGTCTCATTGGGTCAGTCCTGGGTCTGGTACCACTCAATAATTTAATTAATGACTTGGATAATGGAGTGGAGAGTGCATATAAAATCTGCAGCTGCTAATAAGCTAGGAAGGGTTGCAAGCACGCTGGAGGACAGGATTGGAGTTCAAAATGACCTTAACAAATTGGAGAATTGATCTGAAATCAAAAAGATGACCCTCAATAACGGCAAGTGCCAAGTACTTCATTTAAGAAGGAAAAATTGCAGCTCACCTACAAAATGGGGATAACTGGCTAGGTTGTAGTACTGCTGATAAGATTCTGGGGGTTATAGTTAGGGCCCTACCAAATTCACAGTCCATTTTAGTCAATTTTGCAGTCATACGATTTTTAAAATGGTCAAATTCATGGTTTCAGATGGTTACGTCTGAAATGTCAATGTTGTAACTGTGGGGGTCCTGACCCAAAAATGGATCATGGGGAGGGGGTGTCACAAGGCTATTGTAAGGGTGTCAATCCCATGACTCTCCTACTTCTGCACTGCTGCTGAGGCAGGGAACTGCCTTCAGAGCTGGGCAGACAGAGCAGCAGCTACTGGCTGGGCACCACCAGCAGCAGTGCAGAAGTGAGTGTCACAGGGTGTGGGGGATGGGTTACCATAAGTCCAGGTTTTCCTGGAAGCCTCTACCCCAGTCACAGGCTTCCAGCTGTGGGGGTTCCTGAAGATGAGTCTGCAGGGGAAGAGGAAGTCCCAGCCCGAGCCAGGACTAGCAGCTGGAGCCTGGCCCATGGTAGGAGCCTCTGGCTGGGGTGCCCCCAGCCCTGCCCCTCCCCTACAATAACCACATTTCACAGTATCAGAGGGGTAGCCATGTTAGTCTGGATCTGTAAAAGTCTATAAGGTGCCACAAGACACCTAGCAGACCTGTCAAGGTTCCTTCCCCACTCTGAACTCTAGGGTACAGATGTGGGGACCTGCATGAAAAACCCCCTAAGCTTATTTTTACCAGCTTAGGTTAAAACTTCCCCAAGGTACAAACTATTTTACCTTTTGTCCCTGGACTTTATTGCTGCCAAGTGTCTAACAAATATAACCAGGAAAGAGCCCACTAGGAAACGTCTTTCCCCCCAAGCCCTACACCCCCTTTCCTGGGGAAGGCTTGATAAAAATCCTCACCAATTTGCATAGGTGAACACAGACCCAAACCCTTGGATCTTAAGAACAATGAAAAAGCAATCAGGTTCTTAAAAGAAGAATTTTAATTAAAGAAAAAGTAAAAGAATCACCTCTGTAAAATCAGGATGGTAAATATCTTACAGGGTAATCAGATTCAAAACATAGTGAATCCCTCTAGGCAAAACCTTAAGTTGCAAAAAGACAAAAACAGGAATATACATCCATTCAGCACACCTTATTTTATCAGCCATTTAAACAAAACAGAATCTAACACATGTCTAGCTAGGTTGCTTACTGACTTTTTCAGGAGTTCTGACCTGCATTCCTGCTCTGGTCCCAGCAAAAAAAACAAAACAAAACACAGAGAGAACCCTTTGTCCCCCACCCCCCCCAGCTTTGAAAGTATCTTGTCTCCTCATTGGTCATTTTGGTCAGGTGCCAGCGAGGTTGTCTTAGCTTCTTAACCCTTTACAGGTGAAATGGTTTTTCCTCTGGCCAGGAGGGATTTAAAGGTGTTTACCCTTCCCTTTATATTTATGACCCGTCCCCCAAATCACAGATAGAGTGAAATGCTGGCTGTGACTTCTTCCTGGAGCTCTAGGAGAAAACAGAGTTAATAGGACACATTCACCTCTAAATATACTACCAAGTATATAAAGACTAACAATATTTTCCACATCTCAAGGACAATTTTAACCAGTTGATTCTGGGAAACTTTCACGGGAGAATGCATCAGCCACTTTGTTAGACGCTCCTGAGATGTGTTGGATGTCAAAATCAAAATCTTGGAGAGCTAAACTCCACCAAATAATTTTTTTGTTATTTCCTGTGGCAGTATGAAGCCACTGTAGCGCAGCATGGTCAGTTTGCAGGTGGAAACGCCATCCCCAAACGTATGGGCGTAGCTTTTCCAGAGCGTAGACAATGGCGTAACATTCTTTTTCACTGACTAGTTGCTTTCCCTCTCAGACAGCTTCTTGCTGAGAAACACTACAGGGGGGAATTCTTGATCCAGTCCTTCCTGCATTAAACCTGCTCCCACACCACACTCAGACACATCTGTGGTTACTAGGAACGGTTTGTCAAAGTCTGGGGCCCTTAGCACAGGGTCAGACATGAGTGTCGCTTTAAGCTGGTTAAAGGCCTTCTGACACTCTTTGGTCCACCAAACAGCATTTGGCTGTTTCTTTTTGGTTAGGTCTGTCAGTGGGGCGGTGATTTGGCTGTATTGTGGTACAAATCACCTGTAATATCTACACAAAAACGTATCTCCCCATCTGGTTTGGGAACTAGCACGGGCATCTCCAGTGGTTCGCTGCCAGAGGGGCGGATTGCACCCATCCGTAGCATATCCTGGATCTCCCATTCTATAGCAGTTTTAGCTTGAGGAGACACCCAGAAAGGTTGAACTTTAATTGGGTGAGCATTACCTGTGTCAATGGAGTGGTATGCCCATTCAGTCAGTCCTGGGGTGGCTGAGAACGTCGGCGCATAGCTAGTGCACAGCTCCTTGATCTGCTGTCGCTGCATACGCCCAAGGGTAATGGAGAGATTCACCTCTTCCACGCCACCAGCACTTTTTCCCTTTGTAGTAGACACCTTCAGGCCACTCGGCCTCATCTCCTCCCTGGGCTGTAAACTGACAAACCTTTAATTCTCTGGAATAAAAGAGCTTTAGAGAATTAATATGGTACACCTTAGGCTTTCAGTTGGAGGTGGGGAATGCTATGAGATAATTAACAGCTCCCAGGTGCTCCTGGACTATGAATGGCCCTTCCCATGACGCTTCCATTTTATGGGCCTGGTGCACCTTTAAGACCATGACCTGGTCCCCTACTTTGAAGGAACACTCTCTGGCATGTTTATCATACCGGGCTTTTTGCTCTTTTTGAGCATCCTTTAGGTTTTATTTAGCAAGGGCTAAAGAGGTTCGGAGGGTGTTTAGTAGGTTGGTTACAAAGTCCAGAATGTTAGTTCTTGGAGAAGGTGTAAACCCCTCCCATTGCTGCTTTACCAACTGTAATGGCCCCTTATGGTTCCTCCCTCCACCACGCGGCCATATACAAGTTCAAATGGTGAAAACCCTAAACTGGGACGTGGTACAACTCTGTAGGCAAAGAGCAACTGCTACAACACTAGGTCCCAATCACTGGAGTGCTCATTTACAAATTTACGTATCATGGCCCCCAAAGTCCCATTAAATTTCTCCACCCGGCCATTTGTTTGATGATGGTAAGGGGTGGCAACCAAGTGATTCACCCCATGAGCTTCCCAAAGGCTTTCCACAGTTCCTGCCAGGAAATTAGTTCCTGCATCTGTGAGGATGTCGGAGGGCCAACCTACCCTGGCAAAAGTGTCTGCTAGTGCCTGGCACACACTCTTAGCCCTGGTGTTGCTTAGAGCTACTGCTTCTGGCTATTGGGTGGCAAAATCCATGAAAGTCAGTATGTACTGCTTTCCTCTGGGTGTCTTTTTCGGAAAAGGACCCAGAATATCCACAGCTACTCGCTGAAATGGAACTTCAATGATGGGGAGTAGCTGGAGAGGGGCTTTGACCTGGTCTTGGGGTCTTCCCACTCTTTGGCATACCTCACAAGACCAGACATAGGTAGAAACATCCTTGCCCATTCCCTCCCAGTGGAATGACCTCCCCAAACGGTCTTTGCTCCTGTTCACCCCAGCATGGCCACTAGGATGATCATGGGCTAAGCTCAAGAGCTTTACCCGGTACTTAGTTGGAATTACCAACTGTCTCTGAGGATGCCAGTCTTCAAGGTGTCCACCAGAAAGAGTTTCCTTATATAAAAGTCCTCTTTCTACAACAAACCTGGATCGATTAGAAGAGCTGAGAGGCGGTGGATTGCTCCGTGCCACTGTCCAAGCTCTCTGGAGGCTTTCATCTGCTTCCTGTTCGGTCTGGAACTGTTCCCTTGATGCTGGAGACATCAGTTCCTCATTGAATTGTGGACCTAGGCTTGGTCCCTCTGGAAGCGATGTAGGGGATGGGGCTGTTTCCGTTGACTGTGAACCACTCTCCGCTGGTGCACTATGTTGGGGTTCAGGCTCCGGCTGAGACTCTTGTGTAGGGTTATCGGCTGCTGCCCGTTCAGGTTCGGTGGGGCCCTCTGGTGTTGGGGTTGCAAGTACTGGATTCGGTGCTGGCAATGGGTCTGGTGCTGGTTGTTCCACCGGTTCCGGTTCTGGGACTGGCTCTGTCTGGGTCTCTGGGACTGGATCCTCTACTGCTGTTGCAGACGTTGGCATGGGGTCTGGGTCCATCACCTCTGACCAGGTCCTGGTAGAAGTTTCAGGAACAGAGCTAGAAATGACTGCTTGTATAGCCTGGCTGCGGGTGACCATTCCCACCCTCTTGGCCCACTTCACACGATTAGCCAAGTCTTCCCCCAACAGTATGGGGATGAGATAATCATCATAGACTGCAAAAGTCCACTTTCCTGACCAGCCCTTGTACTGGACAGGCAACTTGGCTGTAGGCAAATTGAAAGGGTTGGACTTGAAGGGTTGAATTGTCACTTGGATCTCTGGGTCTATTAAATTTGGGTCCACTAAGGAAGCATGGATAGCTGACACTTGTGCTCCGGTGTCCCTCCACGCGGTGACCACCTTCCCGCCCACACTCTCACAGTTTCCCTCCGCTCTGAGGGTATCTGGGGAGTATCTGGGCCTGAGGACCTCTGGTGTGATTCCAGTGCAATGAACTGTAATCTGTTGGGGTTCTTGGGGCAGTTAGCCTTTACATGCCCCGGCTCGTTACATTTAAAACATCATTCAGCTGACGGGTCACTGGGGCGAGGTGGGTTGCTGGAGAATGGTGTGGCAGGATGATAAGGTGTCTGGAGTATTCCTTGGTGTGTAGTTGGGGCCTTGGGCTGCCCCCGATAGTAGGGTGTGGTCTGAGGGTGTCCCTTCTAGTATGTGCTTCAACTGCGACCAGAGTTGTACCTCTCTCCTCCCTCCACCCATTTTGTTCTGGCTTGCCCCACCTCTCTGGGACTGCTCATATCGATCAGCATAAGAAGCAATACTTTCTGGTGAGTCCATTTCCTTATCCCATAAACACTGTTTTATTTCCTCCTTGGACATAGTCAGGAATAACTCCTGAGCTATCAAATCATACATTCCATCAAAGCTAGTGACACCCCTTCCTTGGACCCATTTATCTAACAGATCCTTCATCTGGTTTAGATAAGCTACATTACTTAATCCAGGCCCTCTCTTAAGGGTTCGAAATTTTACTCTGTACGTTTCAGATGTAATTTGAAATTGCTTTAAAACCAAATCCTTGAACTTATTATAGTCAGAAGCCTCATCAATAGGTATCTTATTGAATATGTCCAGAGCTCTTCCAGTTAATTTTGCAACCAATGTGGTGGTTATGTGAGCTTCAGGAATTTTATGGAGAGTGCACAGTCTCTCAAAGGTGAGAGAATATTCAGCACTATCACTGGATTCATCATATTGTGGACATAGTTGCTCCCATTTGTGGATTGTTGGGGAAGGATGGTTAGGGTTATCCAGTAGATTCCACTCAGCCTTTGCCTTCTCCAACTCCAGTTCATGCTTCCTGTCTTTTTCCCTCTCCTCCATTTCTTTTTTCCTTTGCCTCCATAGCTTTCTTGTGGGCAGCCTCTTAGTTTTTTTCTGTCTCTTTCGCTGCCTCCAATTCTCTCCCGTGGGCAGCCTCTTTGGCTGTTTCTGCCTTGGGCTCTGTCATGTTTGCATCTCTGTTTTTAACTAAACTTACACCCGAGAGTTGGAAATAAAACAAACAAAAACTTGGCTGTCAAAATATATATATATAGGTTGTGCTGTAACTGGATACCTATGTTCTCTGGTAGTGATGATAGCCTACAGAAAAATCAGTGGGTTTTTTTGTTTTTGTTTTTTTTTAAAAAGAACACCTTTTGTCTCCAGGCAAATAGACAGAAAACCCCTCTAGTTGCTCTTCAGTTAAGAGGGAAAAAAAAAGAGAGAGGGGAAAAAAAAAACACAGACAGAGAGAACCCTTTGTTTTCTCTTCCCCCCCCCCCTCTCCCCCCAGCTTTGAAAGTATCTTGTCTCCTCATTGGTCATTTTGGTCTGGTGCCAGCAAGGTTACCTTAGCTTCTTAACCCTTTACAGGTGAAAGGGTTTTTCCTCTGGCCAGGAGGGATTTTAAAGGTGTTTACCCTTCCCTTTATATTTACGACAAGACTTATTGGAGCATAAGCTTTCGTGGGTGAATACCCACTTCGTCAGATACTTTCGACGCAGTGGGTATTACCCACGAACTCTTTGCCACATTTCACAGGAGAGTTCACAGACCATGAAAACTGATGTGTTTTTCACAGCCGTGAATTTGGTAGGGCCATAGTTATAATGGATCACAAATTGAATGAGTCAACAATGTGATGCAGTTGCAAAAAAGGCTAATATCATTCTGGGCTGTATTAACAGGAGTGTTGTATGTAAGACATGGGAAGTAATTATTCCTCTCTACTCAGCACTGGTGAAGCCTCCGCTGTAGTACTGTGTCCAGTTCTGGAACAGCACACTTAATAAAAGATGTGGACAAATTGGAGAGAGTCTAGAGGAGAGAGGGGGAGAAAATTGATTAAAGCTTTAGAAATCCTGACCTATGAAGAAAGGTTTAAAAAAACAAACAAAAAACTGGGCATGTTTAGTCTTGAGAAAACAAGACTCTGCGGGGAGGGGACTGATAACAAGTCTTCAAAAATGTTAAGGGCTGTTAATAGAGAACAATTGATCACCATCCTCTTTGTGTCCACTGAAGGTAGGAGAAGTAGTAATGGGCTTAATCTGCAGCAATGGAGATTTAGGTTAGATATCAGGAAAAACTTTATAAGGATAGTTAAGCTCTGGAATAGGCTCTAAGGGAGGTTGTGGCATTCCCATAATCAGAGGTTTTTAAGAACCAGCTAGACAGACATCTGTCAGGGATTGTCTAGGTTTACTTTGTCCTCCCTCAGCATAGGGGACAGGACTAGATGACATCTCAAGGTCCCTTCCAGCCCTACACTTCTGTGATTCTGTAGCACATTCTATCTAAAGAGCTCAAAATGCTCTGCCAGCTTTAATGAATTAAGCATCAGAGTACCCTTGAGAGACTGATATTAAATTTCTATGAGTCTGTGATTATTATATTTATATTCTGATAGTGCCCCAAGGTCTAGGGCTCCATTGTGCTGGGTACTGGACAAACACGAAGACAACCACTGCTCTGAAGGGCTTGCAATCTGAAGACAAACAAATGCAAGATAGTGGATTGTGGATCAACATACAAGCAAAAGGTTATGGTGAAGAATTGGCACAGCTTTGTTCATTACATGTATTGTAGGTTGTTTTTGTGGGGATTAGCAATAGGTTGGAAGGAAATAGGAAAAGGAACAAAAAGGAAGCTTGTCACCTGTCTAGTCAGGATCAGTTGGCTGGGTTTTATGGGCATCATGGCAGAGGTGGAGAAGGTGGGGAATGGCAGAGGGCAAGAGGGTTGAGGAGATGGAAATACTGTGATAAGGAGGAAAGGGAAGAAGAGGAGGCAGAGGAGAGCTGTGGAGGGAGCTATTGGAGAGCATGGGTAGGTGAGAAGAAATCAAAGGGGAACATTCAGAAAATTAATAAGTCTAGGCTACCCGAAGTTCCTGATAGAAACCAGATAAAGCTGAAAATCTAAGTGTGTGAATGCTGTATGTGCTCAGTCCTGAGGAGCAGTCCCTGGAGCCCACTCCCTGCCTTCAAGCAAGGGCAGAGAAAGAGTAGCAGCTCAACAGACTTTCAGAAGCCCGAGCAGATGATAGGAAGCAGGGGCATGAGAGCCCAGTGTTTCTATGAAAGAGAAGGAGTAACCTGCTTTGGTTTTATGTGTGTGGGGTTTTTTTTTGTTTGTTTTTGTTTTTTAAACTGTTCTGATAATGACTGCTTGAATGTTCTTCTTTGTATGTGTGCTTGTTTGATGAGAAATGTGCAAAGGCATTTGGGGACTTGTGGCTTTGGTGCAAGGCAATTGGCAATTAACAGAACATAACTTGTCTCTGGCAAGTTATCCTAGCACAGAATTCCTTTTTTTTTTTTTTTTTAATAATTAAAATTTGTTTTGAAGCAACTTGATTTTTCTAAAATGCAGGAAATTGAAGTCAGTGTTCCAAAATGTTCCTGTGAATGGATTCCTTCTCTGCCACTTTCCCCCTCACATACTCCTTTCGCTCCCTACTTCTGTTCGTCCAGTATGCTTTGCAGTGGCTTTATGCCGTTTGCCATGGTGGGGAGGCTGAAATGTGGCTTGGAAAGAACTTGGCAGGTGGGTCTGTACGCATATATTGAGATGCTGTAGCCCATAGAAAAAGGAGAGACCATGGGCTGCATCATCTCTTTCCCATACACACCAGCAGTGTCTATTCAACTGGCTCTTTGAGCCCCAAGGTGCCATTGGGGCACTGGAGTAGCCAGCTGTTGTGACGTTCAAGCAGGGATGCGAGGAGGTGCAACAGGGCTATAGGTATATGCTTGGTGATGGGATGGGGGAATATCTCCTTTCCACAACTTTCAAATTGGTTGTGGACAACAGTGTTCTTCCAACAAGTTTTGGCTGGTTGCAGGGGGTGCGGGAACTGATGACACAGGAGGAGAAAAGAGCAAAGTCTGAAGGTACATTGAGCAACAGCTCAGTGGATTCTCTCCCTCATCCCCCCATCTTTTCTTTCCATGACAACCCATGCCTAATATGTGTTTAGCAGCTAGGCTCACTAGGCAGGAGCAAACTGCAGTTGCAGCCTCCTTCCAAAAGATTCCTCTATTGCAGAGGGAGCAGAGTGCTAGGTCTTTGTGGGGTGAAAGAGAATGAGGTGAGCCTGGGGAAGGCTGAGGAGAGACTGGTTGGAGGATCTTAGAAGGAATTTGTGGGAAATAGGGGAGCCTGGAAGGCCTTCATGTAGAAGCCTTGAAGGGGAAAGAGAGGAGCCTGGGCATTTAGTGGGAAGGTGAGAACTTGGCATGTTATCTAAAGACTGCTGCCGCTCAAAACCAGAGCCAGTTAAAGATGGCACCATAAGAGGAAAGGCAGGAGAAGGCCACAGTAAATGCTTGGGAGTTTTTGTTTTTTCCATGTCGGACAGCCAGATAGAAACTGGTGATGCTGGAACTTTTTTGGGGTGGCAGTGAAGGGAGGCAGGGTGGACTTAGCGCTTTTGGAGCGATCTTCCTATTGTCCTCCATCACCTTTTGGGGCAAAATTACTCTACTGGATAAGGCTGCCAAATGCATGAGTCATGTAAGATGTGTACTGCTTGGGAGCCCTGTCTAAAGTCCAAATCTTGGTTCTACAAGCAAAGCTAAAACAAAATAGTCTTCCTAGCAGAAACTCTACAGATGTTGAAGAGGGGTGCAGGAAAGGAGGAATCGCTACAAGCCAGCAAGTTGGGTGCTGTGTACTTTTTGCCAGCAAATCTCCTTTACCTAGGCTTTGTTTGTGGAACCAGGATTTGGACACAAGAAAACGCTGCTAAGTGGTATGCATCTCAGGTGACGCACGTGCATCTGGGCAGCCCTGTTGTCTCCCTGCAGCAGGAATGTCATACATACAGCAGGGCTGTAAGAATTCGCCCATGGTGTTTCCTCTTGTCCATTAGAGGTAGCTGTGATGGAGAAACTGCAAGAAGCCAGGCTGCCTCTTCCTCCATTTTGTGCTCTCCTGGTGGATCTGTGGGTCAGGGAACAGTTGGAAGGTGAAATGAGCGCAGACTGGGGGATAGGATGGGTTGCAGAGGTTGAAAGGTGGGCAGGAGTTGAAAGGGGATAAGGACATAAGAAGGAAGACCAATGGGAAGCAGGGACAGAATGAGAAAAGCTGCTCCAGAATCTTCTAACACTTATTTGCAGTCTATCAATCTCCAAGACCCACCCCAATCCCTTGCCTCCTCAACAACCCTCACCTGTTCCAGCTGCCACAGGCTCCCTTCAGCTACCTGCCTCTTACTGTCACTGGCTCTCATGTTTGCTCCTGGCTAACCCAACCCCCACACTGACTTTCTGAGGCCTGAGGGATAGAGGTCCTGTGTCTATGGTTAGAATGGAAGAGAGAAAAGCTGAGGGCAAATAGTGACTTGTTTTTATCTAGAGTATCTATCTTGTGATTATCTAGAGTGAGAAATGGCAAGCATGGAGCTGCACACGCTAAACTATATTGCACAGCTACACTGAAAGCCTTTGGACACCATACTCTACAACAGGGGAGTTTTCCACAGGTCAAGAGCCATCATTTTCCAATATTGTTCAGCTTACAAACATATGGTTGGATGATTTTTAGACTATTTGCCCCTTTTGGAAAACCTCTACTAATCAAATCTCTTATCTGCGGAATGGTAAATTCTTGCATGAAAGTGATACAGATCTTGTTAGAGCAGCAGCAGTACCAGTATTCTTGGGGCTTAATGCCCATGATCTAAAAAAAGTAGCTCAACAACTATGACTGCGCAGAGCAAGAGGAAGTCCCATGTTCCCCAGTCTAACCTCTGAAGAAACAAAGCCAAATATTTGATATGGCTGATTTTACTGGAAAGCGTTTAGCTCTGGTGCCCAGATTACCAGTGATTTTTCCCTGAAGGCGTATGCATTTTGCAGTGAACATAAACATCATAGCATGGATCATAGTTCTCAGACGACTGCAAATAGCTGAGGCAGAATACCTCTTTTTGGGCTGTATTAGCTGATCAATACTATGTACCTGCGGATGCAAAGATGTGGGGTTTCCTGTGGGACTAGGAAAGAATGGGTCTTATTGGAACAGAATTTTTTTCACAGATTCCAAGGTCAGAAGGGACCTCCTGTATAACACCTGCTACAGGACTCCCCCAAAATAATTCCTGTTTGAACTAAAGCAACTCTCTTGTCTAAAATGGCAGCAGGAGGAGCAGAAAGAGGTGGTACCACTCAGCTGGGTTGTGAGAGATCCAGCGTTCAATTCCCTGCTCTGCCTGATGTGGAGGAGGCATGTGAACTTGGGTCAGCTATCTCTCCACAGGTATACCCTAATCACTGGGCTAAAGAGTATTCTTGGGGATTTGGATCCAGGGGATTTTGGTTGGGTTTTTCTTTTTTGACTTGTTCATGAAGTGTTGGTTTGCAGTCATCAGCAGTATGTCTGTAATGCCCATGTGACAAACCTAGCCACTTCATTATCCAGCAAATCTCTTTCAAAACTGATTGATTACATCATTAAGAGCTATATTAATGTTCATTTCTTGTGTCATTTTTTACTTGAATAGGATTTCAGGGGAACTTGGAGAAGTCTTTTTTTTAACATGGTGTAGGAAACTGCATTGCATGTGTTCTCCGCTACAGCTATTGCTGTCTATATTGTACCTGCTTCTTTCTTGACAGACTACTTCACATTGAGTTACCTTTGAAGGTTCTTTTTTACTCCGTTCTAAAAAGCAGGTAACAGTTCCTAAATGTAAGCCGACCCCAGTATGAATAGGTAACAGATGACCGGGATTTTATTTTTGATACGTTGTCCTTTTGAGAAGGAATAGAAATATAACGTCCTTTATTGGAAGGAATGGGTCTCTGAGGATGACATGGATGGTGAATCAAGTGCTGCTTTGTCTATTACATCAGTGAAGACTTGTTTATGAATGTCATTTCAACCAGCTCCTCTGCAGAGGTTTGGCCTACATTACTGACTTGGCTCAAAAAACAGAGCCACATGGTTAACGGAGGTTATATCACTGAACCATACACAGGAGATTTGCCTGATACAGTTAGAAATTATTGAAAAATTCTATTTTGGTGGGAAAAAAATAAAAATTTGAGCATTTGATATTTTTGATGAAAAGAATTGAAAATTTTCATTTAATTTTTAATCTTCACTTTGTTTCTGTTGTCAAAAATTATTATTTATTATAATCCCCTCCTCTAACATCTTTTCCTTTTTTTCTCCCATTGGAAAAGGTTTGGAAAAAAGAGGGTGGGGGAAGAGGGAAGTGTGTGTGTGTGGGGGGGGGGAGTAGTAGGGGAATGAGAGAATGTGTGGGTTTTTCCAAATTTCTCACCTTTTATATTACTACTTTGTCACCTTTTTCAGTGGGGGGGGTGGGTGGGAGTGAAAAATGAAAATGTTGTTTCCCTACCACCACTTTTCCCTTCTTTCCAGTTGAAAAGTAGGAGGAAAAAGTCTTACTTTCTCTCACTTTTAACTTTTTTAGAACTTGTATCACGATTTCCAGTGGGGAGGGAGGGGGGATGGGGAGTGCGGGGGGAGGAAACTAAAAACCGTGAGAAAAGGTGGACATTTTCCCATGATTTTGAAATTAAAAAAGATGGGGGGGGAATCTATATTTAAAGTCGTTTTAAGTGATTTTGTTTGGTTGACACTTTTAATAGAAAACAAGTTAGTCTGCTCTAGATATTGCAGTCCTCCGTCTACAAGTGTGGTGGCCAGTTCAGAATACCTGTGTTAAAACTAAAGCATGACGAAATAAGATTGTACGATTGGCTGGCTTGTTAGAGGTACAGTGGAGTGAGGTAATGTTCTTTGTCCTTGGACTTTGAGATCCTCCATGAACTTTGCATTCATGGTGAGACCGTACAAAAAGCTAACATCACCTTTCCACACTCTTCCCTCTTCTCCCTCCCTCCCTCCCCCCTCCCCCCGATATAGGCCTTTTATAAATGTATTTGCAGCATGAAGGTGAGCCGTTATTGATCTATTCCAACTGGTGCCTTGAGCAATGACTGCTCGTTCCTTTATAAAAAGCATTTTTTTCCTCTTGAATATGCCTATGTAGTTCTGCCATGTTGTTTATGTGATTATCTAGCAATGAACCCCTCTGTACTTGCTGAAATAGTGGCATGCTGGAAGAAAAATACTGTACAAGAGTGAGCTGTGATGAATCTGCTGAGCAGTCACGGGCTGGCAGAAAAAGAAAACGTTCTTTGGCAGTTGGGGTGACAGTTGGTCAAGAGTGATTCGTTGAGGCAGCGTGGTATTTGAAGGTAGTTATGTTTGAGAGCCAGTGGGTAAGGAGCTAGAAAAGCTGTTCCTAAGCTGACTTTATTAAAAACCGACCTAGATGTGGAGCTGTGTAAAAGTGGAACAGCAACATGAAGGGGCCACAAAGAATATGTTGGGTAGTCCTTAGCCCTGGCCAGGGGACCTGCAAGATACCCAATTACCTCTAGGGCTGAAATGAACTAAGAGGGAAACTAAGTTAATGGCGACCTTTTCTCCAGCCCTAGTCAAGTCATGTGTCAGAATGGGACCCATCAGATAACAGAGCTTAGTCGTCATAGCAACTGAGGTGCCTCTGAGCTGTGGTACGCTTGGTGCTCTACTAAGTACTAAAAAGGGCTGGTCTGCCACAGCACTTCAGCACCCCCATCAGGTGAAGATGATTAAAAAAAACCTTAAAGAACAAGCTTGCTCACGAGATGTGCACCGCTTCCTTGTTTTAGCCAAAATATGGTATGTGAATTCTCTTCTTGTATTATTTCAGAGTGACCAAAGCTAGGAAGTGCATGTGAAATTTGATGTGCTGCCAATTGAATATTAATTACTAATTATCTCAAAGGAATGTGAGGTTTTCCCTAGTATATTCAGTGGTGTAGTGAGGAGCCTTCTCCCTTGACTTAATCAGAACAATTCAGTAGGAGTCAAGTAGCTATTTTAAAAAAACAAACCCTAACTCTCTCGGATCTGACAAGCTCATTTGGGAAGGAGAGATGAATAAACTCAAGCTAGCTCCTATTTAAGATGCACGAGTTTTGCCTATCTCAATCCTGGTCTTTTGAGGGAGTCTTTTATGGCTGCTTTGCTTTCAAAACTAATTCTACCTCTGTGCTATGTGTATTACTAAGGTTCCATAAACATTCAGATACTGTTGGATTTAGAGAGGTTTTTGGTTTTTATTTTTATTTGAACTTTTTGAAGATATCAATAACAAATAGGCCTTGCTGAGAAGAAGTAAGTTTTTTGAGGTTTTAATTAAAACTACAGAAGCCAAAAAAAGAGAACTGAGGATGCGTAATGCTATATCTAGAGATGGGCAGAAGCATACCATCATTATTACAAAAAATATTGCAAAATTGAGTTTTTGTTAAAGGTAACCAGATGGATAGTACTAGGTACAAGTACTGAGACACAGAAATAGGTAAATCACTGCAAGTGTTCTCATGCTGTTCTGCCTAGGTGCCTTCAAAAGAGCTTTGCACCCACTAACTCTTAGATCCCATTGGAAAAAAATTAGGAACTACTGGGCGATAAGCCTTTGTGGAAAAACTGGCCACTTCATTTAGGTGCCAAAATGAGAATATTAGATACAGAGGTCTCAGCATCCACTAACTGGGGCTAGGCACGCTTGAAAATCTGGTCCTGAACATTTTGAGGCCAAAAGCAGTTCATTCTCAGTCTTTGACCCCCCCTCTTTTGAGACTGTCAACAAAGTTGCCAAGATGTCTGTTTGTGATGTGGGGACCTATCCATTAGGAAATAGGCCCAAACTAACAACTTATTTCACACTGGTCTCGTATCATTTGGCCACCGCATTACCAACCCCAAGCATTCAAAAATCATGAGACTAGCTTAAAAATCATGAGGGTTATTTTAATGTGAGTTCTTTTTCTTTGCCTTTAGGGTGCACTCACTTCACATTTTCGAGCTTGTCTCTGCAACCATGAAAGCTAGAAGCTTCAATTTAAACAAAAGTAAAGTTAAAATTTTCATGCAATCTCTTGATACCAGCATATGGAGCTTTAAGAGAAACAAAAAAACGTGTGAGACTTAAGGGTTGGCAGTGCTGTCATGGATATTACTGCATGGGCCACATTCGTACCAGCAAACGAAGGTTTTATCTGTCGTTTTATGAATTTGCCAAACCATCTGTTCCCTGGGAAACTTTACTTAAATTTGGAAAACCAGACTGATATAAAATCTCAGGTTGTTGAGACAGAGGTGGTTAAATTGTTTACAGCTGCCTGGGAATTAATACACTTCCTTTCCTATATAGTGTAATGCATCGTATTTCTCAGCCAGGTGCAGGACACCACATGAGGTTCTTGTAGAACATTCAGTTGGCACAAGAAACAATATTTTTAAGTCTTCACATATAACTGAGTTACCAGGGCTCAATAATCATTTTCTGGAAGATTAGTCCTGCCCTACAGCAGGTTTTTATGATCATTAAAGCTAGAATGAAAGCAATGGGCCTGGATTTCACACTTTTGTATCCTGCTACACTGGGGCTTTGATTTGTGACTTGTTTTTCTCTGCAGTGGGTGCTTTGACACCATTCTGAAAGAAAGAAACTGACAGTACACAAATAAATAAGCTAAATTGTAGGAACAGCTCCACAAGGGGGTAACTGCCACATTAACTTGGAGAAAAATATTTGAAATAACTTGATAACCATTTTCCAAGGCTGCTCATGGAGAGATTGTGCACTTGTACATTTTAATCGTGACCTTGTGGGTTATTTGTTTGCTTGTTTTAACAAAGCTCAGAAGTCCTAAGAACCAAGGACTCCTCTATCAAATAATTCTATAACAATTTCAGCCCTGGAATGCGCAAAACGATGGCTTTGAGACAGTCTGGCTAGACAGCATAATTTGAGTCCCCCTTTTTTTTTTAATTTATTTTATCAGCAATTTAAATGTTGTGAAAGGAACCTGAATAGTGATCTTCAATGAAAAAAACCCACCCCCACTGATTTTGATGGGCTTTGGATCAGGCCCTTAGCTGCTTGCTTATATGAGTGAAAGATTAACTAAAACAAGGGGCAGCTTAGTGATGAAGAAACAGATGTCTGAACAGGGTTGCATATTAAAAAAATCCTCAGATTTCCTATCCTTTTTCTAACATACCATATGCCCAACAAAATACGCTTGCAACTCTCAGCAAGTCTTCCTTTTCTTCTGCTTTTAGCAGAAGTGCGCGCTCGCTCTCTCCTTTCTTTACTTAAAAATGTAGAACTGTTTCAGGTGGTTTGTGGGGGGTTTGTTGTTGTTGTTTGGTTTTTTTTTTACTGTCTTGAGCCTTTAACCTAAATAATATAGAATATATTTCAGCTGCAGCCTACATGCCTTAAGCTCTGTCTTGCATCCTGGCCTCTGCCTTTTAAACCTCAAGCACTGAAATTCTGAACAGATCTCACCACAGACTTTGCATGAATAGTTATATACACCAACATCATGTCCTAGTCCCTCTCAAGTGCCAGCCAAACCAAATTGCTGTGGCACATAAACAATTCTGTTCATTTTCATTCCCATTAATATACTGCCAAACACAGTAATAGTCTAAAACTTTTAGTGATATGAATAAAATATTATATCATGGACAGCAAGAAGGAAATGCAGTTTATTCTCACTCAATCAGGGGATATGCTTTTTCCCCTTCAAAGGCTGATAAATATTATATCCTAGCGTAATCCTTGATGCATACTCTACTTATATAGTTTGTGTGTATAAATCTTATAACATAACTAGAGATTTATATATGTGACATTGCAGTGAGAAAGCAATATTAATTATGTCATTGCATTATTACAATGCCAGAAAACTTCTTGAGTTGGCCAAGAGCAGATGTCGGTGCAGGAATTATATAAAGCTACTTTGCCAAAACACTACCAAATGAAGCTAAGAGAGAAAAAAAGAAACTAATTAATTGTATTTGAATGTCAGTCATGACAATCCAGAGACCGCATTTTCTTTGCTAAAACCATCTGAGGGAAGCTACAGCAATTCTTAATGACAATACGTTTTGTGTGTCATGTGAGCTGATCCAATTTTAAAGTGGTTAAAATGTGTCTCCAGAAATGTGAGGAAGGGTTTTCAATCAAGTTAAAGAACTTTAAGTACGCAAAAGCCATACAGGGTCAGATCAAAAGTCCATTTAGCCCACTGTCCTGTCTTCCAACAGTAGCCAGTGCTGGGTGCCCCAGAGGGAATGAACAGAACAGGTAATCATCAAGTGATCCATTCCCAGCTTCTGGCAAACAGAAGCTAGGTACACCATCCCTGCCCATCCTGGCTAATAGCTACTGATGGACCTATCCTCCAGGAACTTATCTAGTTCTTTTTTTTTTTAAGCCTGTTATAGTCTTGGTCTTCACAACATCCTCTGGCAAAGTCTTCCACAGGTTGACTGTGCTGTGTGTGTGTGTGTGGGGGGGAGAGAATACTTCCTTTTGTTTTAAACCTGCTGCCTATTAATTTCATTTGGTGCCTAGTTCTTGTGTTTACTCCTTCTCATAACACTTCCTTATTTACTTTCTCCACACCAGTCATGATTTTATAGACCTCTATCATGTCCCCCCTTAGTTATCTCTTTCCCAAGTTGAAAAGTCCCAGTCTTATTAATCACTCCTCATATGAAAGCTGTTCCATACCCCTAATAATTTTTGTTGCCCTTTTTTCTGTACCTTTTCTAATTCCAATTTGATTAGAAAAACCCACCTTTTTTACCCAGATAGACAGACACTTAGTGGTAGGGTTGCCAGGTGTCCAGTTTTTGATGGAATGCCCAGTCGAAAAGGGACCCTGGCAGCTCCAGTCAGCAGTGCTGCAGGGCTAAGGCAGGCTAGTCCCTACCTTTCCTGGCACCTTGCTGTGCCCCGGAAGGGGCCAGCAGGTCCAGCTCCTGGGGGGGCACACAGGGCTCTGCACACTGCCTGAGCACCGGCTCCGCACTCCCATTGGCTGTGCTGGGGGGGGAGGGGTTCCTGTGGGTGAGAGCAGCGGGCGGAGCCTCCTGCCCACCCTCCCCTGCCTAGGAGCTGGACCTGCTGCTGGCTGCTTCCAGGGCCCAGCACGGTGCCAGGAGAGGCAGGAAACCTGCGTTAGCCTCGTTGGGCTGCTAACCAGGAGCCGCCTGAGGTACGCCCAGACCCCAACCCTGAGCCCTAACTACCAGCCCTGAGCCCCCTCCTGCACCCCAAACACCTCATCCCTGGCCCCACCCCTGAGTCTGTATCCCCTCCTGCACCCCAACCCCCTGCCTCAACCCATAGCTCCCTCCTGCACTCTGAATCCCTCAGCCCCAGCCTGGAACACCTGCCCGCACCCTCATCCCAGAGCCCATATGCCCTCCCACATTCCAAATCCCTCTGCCCCAGCCTGGAGCCCTCTCCTGCACCCTAAACCCCTCAGTTCTGGCCCCACCCTGGAGCCCACACCCCAACCCCGTGCCCCAGCCCAGTGAAAGTGAGTGAGGGTGGGGGAGAGCGAGCCACTGAGGGAGGGGGAATGTAGTCAGTGGGGGCGGGGCCTCACGGAAGGAGTGGGGAATGAGTATGTGCTTGGGGCGGAAAGGGTGGGGCTAGGGTGTTCGGTTTTGTGACTAGAAAGTTGGCAGCCCTACTTAATGGTGCACTCCTCACAACATAGACACCACAAAAGGAACTCCTAAAGTACACTACAAAACAAAGACTAGCTAAACAAACCGTTTTCATGTAGTAGAAACCAGCTGTTTTAAATTGCCGTCAGCATCACAGAACCAAAGAAAAATATAAGTTGAAACATTAATTTTTACTTAAACCATTAAATAATGCATTCCATAGTAACCTCAAACAACTTCTGAAAAAGCTGCTAAAACTTCCATAAATGGGAATGCATGAATAAAACGTGACTTCAAATGGCTCGAGAGACCTGAGTATAGCTCTTCTGTATTTTTGGGAGAAAAAATGCATCCCCTTCTTTTGCAGCTGAAAATAGGAGTCTCAAAAGGTCTTAATTTTCATCGTGCTAGCAAGGTGTGTGAGACATATGATGCTAAAGTTCTTTCCCTGAAGAGTTTACAGTCGAAATAGACAACATTGCAAAAAAACAGTTGTTAGAGTTCCATGCCTTTAGTATTGATTGGCACATCACTTTTGGTATGACCTTGTAGACTCAGGGAAAATGCATTGTGTTAAAAAAAATATTTTATTTTTATTTTCTCTTCTCTCTCAATGTTAAATGTGTACACCAGTGGTTTTCAAACTGTCCGTCACGACCCAGTACTGGGTCACAGAATGTAAAGCACTGGGTTACGGCGGCTCTAGTCAGCACCACTGACCAGGCTGTTAAAAGTCCCGTCAGCAGTGCTGCACAGCTAAGGCAGGCTAGTTCTACCTGTTCCAACACCATGCTGTGCCCCAGAAGCAGCCAACAGCAGGTCCGCCTCCTGGGTGGGGGGGCGCGCACAGGACTCTGCGTACTGCCCCCGCCCTGAGCACTGGTGCTGCTCTCCCATGGGCCGGTTACTAGCCAATGGGGGAGCTGGGTGGGGGGTAGTGCCTGTGGGTGAGAGCTGCTTACATGCCTCCACCTAGGAGCCAGACTTGCTGCTGGCCACTTCTGGGACACAGTGCCTCTGCACCCCAGCTGCTTGACTGACCAGGACCTGCCGAAGGTAAGCGTGCACCACAACCCCCTGCCCCAGCCCTGAGCCCCCCCTCAAAACCGTAGCCCCTTCCTGCGCCGCCAGAGCCCCCTCCCACACCCTAGACCCCTCATCCCCAAGTCCACTGGGTCACAGGCATCAACAATTTTCTTCAACTGGGTCTCCAGGAAAAAGTTTGAAAACCACTGTACACATATCACATTGTGCCTGTTCCCCTGGCTCCCTCCAGTGCACTATCTGGCTTAATGACATCCAGACAGTCTGTCAATGAGTCAAGCCTCATGAACAGCTATATGCACATAGTTGTGTTCCATACCATCCATTTCCTCACCCTCCTACCCCATTCAGATGACTAGTGACAGGACCTATTACTACCTTCCAAAGAAGAGGCTCCATCGTGAGCCAGCTTGCATTCCACCTTAGTTCCATTGCCTGCCAGGAATATGGGTTGGTGGCTGCTCCATGGAGCTGTGACCATATATGTGGTTTTTGGTATAGTTCATGGAGTCCTCAACACTTGGCCTTTTTGCAGTCAGAGGGAGACTCTGGAGTATACATACCCACAATGGGCCAGTTTGCAGGCCCTTTTCTGCCTCTTCCACAATCTTTTATTAAAGTTTTGCTGCATATCTCCCCACCTCTTTTTATTTATTTTATTTATTTATCCCCCCTATCTGTGGTCCCACAAAGTCCAGAGACTTCATCACTCTGCTTCTGGTATTGTCCAAGATGGCCTCCCATTAATCCAGGAAGAGGAAGCTAGACAACGGGGTGGATTATCTGTGACACAGGGGCCTATTTCCTGTCACCTGTTTGTTCATATATTTGAGCAGAATTTCTCTGGGTGGCATCATAGATTCATAGATTCATAGATATTTAGGTCAGAAGGGACCATTATGATCATCTAGTCTGACCTCCTGCACAACGCAGGCCACAGAATTTCACCCACCACTCCTACAAAAAAAACCTCACACCTATATCTGTGCTATTGAAGTCCTCAAATTGTAGTTTAAAGACCTCAAGGAGCAGAGAATCCTCCAGCAAGTGACCCGTGCCCCATGCTACAGAGGAAGGCGAAAAACCTCCAGGGCCTCTTCCAATCTGCCCTGGAGGAAAATTCCTTCCCGACCCCAAATATGGCGATCAGCTAAACCCTGAGCATATGGGCAAGATTCATCAGCCAGATACTACAGAAAATTCTTTCCCAGGTAACTTGGATCTTACCCCATCTAAAACCCATCACAGGCCATTGGGCCTATTTACCATGAATATTTAATTACCAAAACCATGTTATCCCATCATACCATCTCCTCCATAAACTTATCGAGTTTAATCTTAAAGCAAGATAGATCTTTTGCCCCCACTACTTCCCTCGGAAGGCTATTCCAAAACTTCACTCCTCTGATGGTTAGAAACCTTCGTCTAATTTCTAATCTAAATTTCCTAGTGGCCAGTTTATATCCATTTGTTCTTGTGTCCACATTGGTACTGAGTTTAAATAATTCCTCTCCCTCTCTGGTATTTATCCCTCTGATATATTTATAGAGAGCAATCATATCTCCCCTCAGCCTTCTTTTAGTTAGGCTAAACAAGCCAAGCTCCCTGAGTCTCCTTTCATAAGACAAGTTTTCCATTCCTCGGATCATCCTAGTAGCCCTTCTCTGTACCTGTTCCAGTTTGAATTCATCCTTCTTAAACATGGGAGACCAGAACTGCACACAGTACTCCAGGTGAGGTCTCACCAGTGCCTTATATAACGGTACTAAAACCTCCTTATCCCTACTGGAAATACCTCTCCTGATGCATCCCAAGACGACATTAGCTTTTTTCACAGCCATATCACATTGGCAGCTCATAGTCATCCTATGATCAACCAATACTCCAAGGTCCTTTTCCTCCTCCGTTACTTCTAGTTGATGCGTCCCTAGCTTATAACTAAAATTCTTGTTATTAATCCCTAAATGCATGACCTTACACTTCTCACTATTAAATTTCATCCTATTCCTATTACTCCAGTTTACAAGGTCATCCAGATCCTCCTGTAGGGTATCCCTGTCCTTCTCTAAATTAGCAATACCTCCCAGCTTTGTATCATCTGCAAACTTTAGTAGCACACTCCCACTTTTTGTGCCCAGGTCAGTAATAAAAAGATTAAATAAGATTGGTCCCAAAACCGATCCCTGAGGAACTCCACTGGTAACCTCCCTCCAACTTGACAGTTCACCTTTCAGTAGGACCCGTTGTAGTCTCCCCTTTAACCAATTCCCTATCCACCTTTCAATATTCCTATTGATGCCCATCCACTGACTCCTAGGACTTGTTCTCTGAGTGGTAGGCGTTGTCCAGGGTTCTTTGTTCAGGGTCGTCTGAATTCCTTGTTTTTACTCTGTAACCTCGCTCCCATCCCTGTTTTTGCATTATTTGTCCCCCATATGTAGTTGATCCTTTTTGTTTTGCAACCTCTTCCTTTCCTTCAGAGATGATCATTTGTTTTTTCTGGGAGGAACCCACTTCTTCTCAAGGATTAAATAGGGTCATTTTAGCACTGCCCAAAACAGCCATTTCTCAGTACAGGATGAGGGACCTACTCCCTTACATTTGTTGGATCACACACTTGGGCAGAATTCCTCTGGATGGTGTTCAATGGCACTTTTTTTTTTTTTTTGTAATAGTGCGTGTCTTCTCAATGACCCCTTCCAAATCCCTCATTCTGAACCTTGATCTCCTCATCCCCATTCTGGTTTCGTTCTTCATTTCCACAAGCCACTTAGGTGACCCTTGTGTTCTGTTTCTCCTTAGTTTCTGCTAAGGGGGAAAATGTTGGTGTTTTCATAAACAGAATCTCCTTTTGGGCTCTGCCCACTACAGAAGCTCAAATAGGTTTAACATGTCCATTACAGCAGGTGGCCTTTTAAGGATGGACTTCTGGGTATTTTTAGTTCTTGGGGAAATCCCCATGAAGCACCTGACTAGAAGGGACACATGACCAGGAAGAATAATGGGAACTGGTGATTACCTACAAGGACTATATGAGAAGTAGACTGAGTTCAGGTTGAAGGAGATTAGGAACTGGAAAAGATCTGGTGTGGGACTTTTCTCCAGGCAGCTATCCTTTTGCAGGCTGCTGTGAAGAACTGTGGAACTGGTGAGCTGCCTGTGTAGAGGAATCAGAACAGGAGCAAGACTAGCAGGAAGCAGTGATAAAAGTCCTCAAAGGGCTGGGGAGCTGGATACAAGGGTAAAGAGTTGAATACCTTTAGTGTAAAACCATTAATAAACCAGAACCCAGAGGGGAGATCTTAGTTTGGAATACTAGTTCTGTGGCATATGAATACTTAGAGGGATTGGAAAAAAAGGGAAACTGAGGCCAGTGGTGAACCTTAATGTGGCAGGTACTTTGATATTGTTATGTGGTGTTTAACATCCTGTTAGTTAAAATGTGTTTAATGTTGCTTGAAATATGCCTTATTTTCTCAGTGTGCATAGGGCTTATGTTAGAATAGGCCCCAATCCTACAATGTTCACAGTACTCATTGCAGAACTGGGGCTTTGAGCTCCAAGGAAGGTGGAGTAGATGTGTTGATTGGGGTTTAAGTAATACCATGACAGTTAGAATTAGATGACTTTGGCAAAGGGGGTTAGGCAATGTAGAATTATTCTCTACAGTCCAGTTTCTGCTGCTTTTAACCGATCTAGTTTTAAATGTCTTGAGCAATAGGGCTCCCAGTTCTTTTGGGATACACCTGTGCAGGCTAAGTCTCCCCTCCAGGAAGACTTCTGACCTGATATTCAAGACGAACTGTTAATTTCTCCCCAATTACAATCCCTTGTAAACTATTTTCGTTCTCTAAATTCCCTCCTGTTTGTTGAGAGGTCTAGAATATGTAGTGAAGTTTGTATTAAGGTTGCCCAGGGTGTCCTTTCTCCTCTCCAGCCTCACTCAAAGTTTTTTACTTCCTTTTTACTTAATCATTATGTACTTGACTCCACATGCAACTCCAGGTCTGTCAACATTATATATTTCCTGTAATCAGAAATCAATGATTGAAAGAACATCCAGACAAAGAAGCTGTCAAGCTGATGGCTTTTCTTTTTTTACACTTTAAAAATAAGGGTGGGGTTTTTTTTTGGGGGGGGGGGCTGCGGGGAGGTTCCCCTTTTGTCCTCAGGGGTACGGAATTCTTTTAGATACATGCGTTCATGTTTTCTGTGATCCTCCTATAGGATAAAAGTAACCATTTTTAAAAATGGAAGTCAATTGTTAATTAGCTAATTGTTTTTAGCACATATGGGAATTAAATTTAAAAATAAACTCTAGGACATTGGTAGATCACTAGCCCTTGAGATTGATTTTTTTTTTTTCCCAAGGTGAACAATTTCTCATTGTGTCTTTCAGATCTTATCCACAGCGTAGTCTCTCAGCTTTGTAAATGTCTGTTCTGACTTAAAGTCCTCTTCAGTGTACAGTCTCCTAGATTCTGGCTCAGGACTGGGCTGCAAATAGCAGATGATAGAAAGTTATTTGTATCAGGAGATTATTTGGATAGTAAAAAATCTCCCTATACGATGACTGCCTTTAATACTCCGCTCTGTTATATTCGTGTAAGCACAGTAACTTCTTTGACTTCTGTATAATTACTCTGGTGTAACACAGTACTCCTTTCAATTACATTTTGGGCATGATAGTTAGGCACTTTTTCTGTAGCATCATGTTGTGCTTATTTCAAATTTGTCTAATCTGCTCTAAAATTTGCACATCAATTCTACATACTAATTTGTCTCTTGCAATTATCATTAATAATTTTAGTGCAGCAGAAAGAGTGCTATTCCTTTTGCAAACTTCATATATGTGTTTCTCCTCCAGGGGCTATACTGAAGCTTAGCCTTGTGTAAAATAACTGGCTGTCTGGTCTGTGACTCACGTAGATTACTTAAACTTAAAATTGTTCTAGAAAGCTTAACGAGTAAAAGTCCTTGGTTCTCAGCATTAAAGAATTTCTGACAAATTCGTATGCCCGCTTTAATTGCCAACCATCAATTTTGCAATTAAGATTGATTTCAGGTGCAATGACCGGCCACAGTAGCAGCTTATATTTATTTGAATTGATAAAACTATATATCAAGAAATCACCTATCTGACAAAAAATAGCCACAAACTGATCAACAGCCACCAAAACTCCCACAGTACTAGAGGTGGAGTGGAGGAGGAACTTAAATTTGTATTGAATCTGAATCTATATCAGGAACAAGCTACCATATTTTAACTTCATAGTATAGTGAGGAATATCAAGCTTTGCCTACAAATATTTATCTGAATGGAGTTAGAAAATTCTTACTGATGAAATATAAACTGAACTGCACCATACATGGGTGTAACTAACCTATTAGTGGAGGTGCAAATTTATTTATTTTGGGAGTGTGGTCTGAAAAGTAGCTTTCCATTGAGCATGAAGAGTTCTGTTCAGAGAATATAATAATGGTAATCTTTTTTTTTTTTTTTTGAGGAGGGGGGCTTCAATTCTCAAATATAAATGTATGTTTACATGCAGTGAAATAGAACCAGGGCTAAAAAGGCTGTAAAAATGAATTTGTACTCCAAAAAGTGACCAAAAATGGCAAAACTTTATTAGGCAGATCTGCTTTCTCTGAGTATTCAGTTTCTCTGATGTTTTGTTTTATTTTAATTTTTCTCTCATTACTGCAAAAATATGGTAAGCATAAGAAAAAATTGGATTTTTTTCTTGACTGATCAACAGAACTGTTAACTAAGTTACACAGGTAGTGCTGCAATAGGATCTCCACTTTGTTCAAATTATGCCCACTCGGGCTGCATAGATAAAACAGAGAAGGCAATAAATGCACAAGTGTAATTGAAAGCATCATTTGGTCATCTGAATATTTCTGGTGGTGAAGTGCACACAACACCATCTTGGCTTTCAAAGCTGGTAGGTTTAAAAAAAACAACAAAACCCTTACACCTGTAAACTTAGAACTTCTGATTTGGAAATTGACATAATACATGTAGAAACCACCTGATCCTACTTTTACAAAGTCCCTTGTCAAAATATGACCACACTTTTTTACTTATAGGTGAACCATATATAGATAGAAGCAGAGGCCTTCTTCGCAAGAGAGAGAAGATTGCCATTATTCTTTCAATTCCTCCAATAAGATTAGTAAAGAATGTGCACTCTCCCCTTCAAATTTTGTGTATTAGACTACCTTTGTATTATTCATCCATAGTTTTTATGGATCATTGTACTGCTGAACTGAACTCCATATAAACTGCCCACTACCAAGGCTCCGGCCATTACCTGTTTATAAACGAGGATTATTAGTGGTAAGCCTACAGGGTGACAGACTCTTGCAAATAGACTGAGGTGGGTATTTTAAAAACAAATGCAAATTATTATTCGAGTTAAAATGTGTTATGAGTTCTTGCTGACATTTGTGCCATCTCAGAAAGAGGTGATCTGGTTTAACAAAATTGCTCTACAACCAATCCCTTAATATTATAAAAACAAAATTCATGTGGAGAATGTCAATAACTTTCCATCACCTTTGTAGATCACAATATCCACAGACTCCCCTTTTACCTATGAATCATATCTGGGGTATTCTGGTACCTGTTCTGACTTGTCTGTCTCTTCACATGATTTCTTCCTACCTTTGTTCTAGTTGAAAATACACCAACTACAGAAAAGGGTGGGGGAAGGGTATTTTTGGTTAGTGAGGAGGATAGGGGAGGAGCAAAAGTACCGAGTAAACGTCAATTAATTTATCCAGATTTGTGATATTAAGTAGTGATGGTAGTGTTTAAGGTTTCTGATCACTTCCTTTCCATATGGGGGGGGGGATTGTTTGTAAAAGAAGACGCTGCGTATGTTTTTGTGCTGTTTTGACGAAGTTTTTGAATGCTCACAATGTAGAGAACAAAAGTGAGAGGAAGGGAGAAAGACGATCAGAACAACACTGAGATAAGTTTGTGAAATCTTCAAAATGTCACCGGAAAAAAACGAATGATAGTAATGAGAAACCGAGCACGACTCGGAGCTGCTGAGAGGGTACCAAGTGGTGGATTTTGTCACTAGGATCCAGTGTTAAAATGATCAAGCTGAAAATAAGTTTAAGGCTTTTTGCAAAGCTGGAGCGGAGGAAAACGTTGGTGCCTGTGTTCTGCACGGCTGGCGCGGCGCTTTGCGTGTGTGCGGCTGCCTGGCCTCGCGGTCCGGATAGATCTGGACTGCCTCTTTGCCTGCGGAATGTTGTGTGGGTTTTCCTAGCCCCGGCGGCTTCCTGTGCTACTTGCTGGCTTCTTAACAACAAGGCAGGAACCAAGCGGGCTGTTGGCAAAGCCGGACGCAGCAAGGCTGCGAGCCGGTCTTTAGCAAGCAGAGGGGGGAGAGCAGAGCTCTTTTCGGAAAGGACTTTGCGCGGGACCTGTACCTACTGCCTGCACAGCCCACTCGGCCTCTGTGGGCTTCAGCCGGGGCTCTGCTTCTCGGCCGCTGCAGTGTCAAGGAACCCGAGCCTGGTCCGAAGCGGCTCCGAGGGCAAGGGGGAGCCAGGCTGAAGTGATGACACGAAGTTTCGCTCCCGCCGGCGTCCCAGAGTGAGTTTCACTTTGCTGCTGGGGGCTTGTTAGAGCGGCGAGGCAGGGAGGAGCCGAGCCGAGCCGAGCCGCCCGCGTGCAGTGCCTGCCCCCCTCCCCAGGTGTCTCACCTGCTGCCGCTCTCGCTGCACCGCGGGCCTGGGGGTGGGTGGGGGAAGCGGGCTTTACCCGCCTGGGAGGCTGCTCCAGCGCCCAGCACGGGGCGGGACCCCCGGGGGGCGATGAGGGGCGGGGGGACCGCAGTGCTGCTCTCCAGGCATCACTTAGAGCCCGCGGGCTGGCCGGCAGGGAGTGAGGGTAAGTAGCTCCCGCAGCCTGGGCGCTGAGGCCGGCAGTCGCTCCGCTGGCGTCCCCCCTACCGCGCACCGCCGCCTGCCTCTCCGCCCTGCCCCTGCCGCGCTCTCCCTTCCCTCTCCCGCCGCGCGGCAGCCCCCGCCGCCGCTGGGAGCGCGCGGCCCCTTTAAGAGCCCAGCTTTGCCTCCCGGTAGCTGAAGGTCATTAAACACAAAAGCTCTCCAGCGCTGCGGTCCAATATAGCGCATGCGCCCTGCCCGAGGACTGGCAGGGAGACGGCAATATGGCGAGAATGCCTGGCAGCGGCGGCGACTGGAACACCGGCAGCGGCGGCGGGGAGAACAATGCGGGGGACCGGCCGCCGGGCCGCGGCGGCACCCACCGCCCCCACCACTACTGCAGCGCGGGGGAGGACGAGGACGGGGAGGACGACGATGAGATCCAGGAGGTGCAGATAACGGGGGACGAGGAGGACGGCGCCGATGGGGGGTTCCTGCTACTGGACGAGGAGGAGGAGGAGGAGGAGGAGGAAATGGGGCTGGAGTGGGACGCCGAGGAGGAGCCGCTGGAGCCCGAGCCGGTCCTTATGATCAGTATGGACCGGGGCAGCAGCGGGCTGGACTCCTCTTGCGGCGGCGGCGGCGGCCGCCTTGGAAGCGGCTGTGGCGGCGGCATCGGGGCAGCAGCAGCTGGGGGTGCCCCAGTCCCCGCTAGCGCCCGGGGCGCGGAGGACTCGGACCCGGAGACCGACCTACTACTGCAGCGCCCCGAGCGGGCCCGGCTGAGCGAGAACACCCGGCTGGCCACCCGCTACGCGGTGCGCATCTTCCGGGAGTACCTGAGCGAGAAGTCCCAGAGCCCGGACTTCGAGACCATGGACAAGGGGGCGCTGTGCCGGGTGCTGCGCTCCTTCTACGCCGAGGCCCGCTCCAAGAGCGGCCAGCTCTACTCCAAGTCCTCGCTCATCAGCATCCGCAGCTCCCTCAACCGCTACCTCAACGAGCCGCCCTACTGCCGCACCCTGGACCTGACCAAGGACCCGGAGCTGCGCGCCGCCAACCTGACGCTGGCGGCGGTGATCCGCAAGCTGGAGGAGCAGGGCGCGGGGCCGGTGGTCCAGAAACAAGCCATCACGCGGGCGGACCTGCGCAAGCTGTACACCTGCAGCGTGTTCAGCACGCAGAGCCCCTTCGGGCTGCTCAACAAGGTCTGGTTCGAGACCTGCATGTACTTCTGCACGCGGGGCCGCGAGAACCAGCGCGAGCTGGAGGAGGACTCCTTCGGGCTGGCCATGGACGAGGACGGCCGCAAGTTCGTCTACTTCAAGTCCCTGGGGCCCTACCACAAGTCGCGCTCCTCCTCCTGGAGCAAGAAGCGGGCGGAGAGCAGCGACGAGGAGAACCTGCCCCGCATGTACGAGACGGGCACCGAGTTCTGCCCCTACTCCAGCTTCGTCAAGTACCTGGCCAAGCGCAACCCGCTCTGCAAGGCCTTCTTCCAGCGGCCGCGGGACCACTGCAGCGAGGGCGATGTCACCTGGTACGAGAACAAGGCCATCGGCAAGAACCTGCTGGGCACCCGCATGCAGATGCTCTCCAAGGCGGCCAAGCTCTCCAAGACCTACACCAACCACTGCATCGGCGCCGTCTCCATCGCCACCCTCAACAGCATCGCCGGCATCGGCACCAAGCTGGGCGGGCACCACCCGCACCCCGCCGGGGCGGCAGGGGGCTGCTACACCGCCGCCCAGGCCATCCTCAACGGCGGGCACCGGCACCGGCCCCCGCCCGCCCCAGCCAACACCTACATCCTCCCCAAAGACAGCGACGTCCCCCACGTGAAGGCGGAAGCGGCCGCTGTGACCCCGGCCAAGCGCTCCCTCTACGAGGCGGTGTACACTGGGGCGGCCGCAGCCGGGGGGGATGCCTGCGGCCCCTCCTCGTCCCCCAAAAGACTCTGCCTCCGCCCCGCCGAGCCGCTGGACGCTGCTGCCGCCGCTGCCTCCGTGGTGGTGGTGTCAGTGAAACACGACCCCCTGCCTCTCCTCCTCCCCGAAGCCAATGGGCACAGAAGCACCAACTCACCCACAGTAGTTTCACCTGCTATTGTTTCCCCCACACAGGTAACAAGAAAACCCGACCCATCTCTATACACAACCCCTCCTTCGCTTCCCAACCCTTCCCCCCTCCAGCGCCTGCTCCAGCCAACACCAGACCCCTTTGCAAGGACCAAAGCACACTGCGCACCCTGGGACACTTCAGACAGGCAGCTGCTGCCTCTTTGACCTTCTAGTGCAAGTCTCACTGTACAGGCATGAAATAGTCTTGTTGCAAGTTACTAAACTTCCGTGCTCTTAGCGCGCCCCGCCCCCCATTCCCCGCCCCCCATGGAGCTCTCTAAGTAGTTGCACTGATTCCTGATTTCTGGTGTTAGCTGCAAGTTTGGGCTCTCTGTGACTTAGAGCAAGCTTAGAGTTAATCACCTTCCTTGTGAGAAGGAGGTATGAAATCCCAAATCACTCCTAAACTAAAGTTTAGAATTGTGTTCCCAGAGCGATAGGATTAGTAAATGGACTGTGCAGGCTCCTGCTTTCTTTTTACAGTAGGTGTGAGTTTTACATAAATCAAGTCAAAATATTAAATAAGAATTTGAAAGATAATTAGCATGCATGATCTTGATGTGCTAGTGAGTTGTTTAAATAACCTCATAAATGCAGGAAACAGACAAGAAAATACTCAATTACACCTTAGTAAAGAGTGTAATTTTAAACTGTAGAAGTTTTCAAGAGAGTTAATGTGACAATTGCATTCATCTTGTGTGTGTTTATTAAAATAGCTCTGTTTCCTGGCAACCATTATTTAAAAAAAGTAAATTGGCTTTAGTTGCACAGTTGCATTAGTTACCATTGCGTCAAAATAGACAGCATTCGATAATGTCAAAATATATAGCAACAGCAAAATTCCTTGAGTTAGCCATAGTGTAACTGTGGAAGGAAATGAGATTGGGTAGGTATGTTTTATGTAAGCAAATTAGCCTTGTCAGAACCATTGAATAGGTATAGGTTCTGGTGTATGCATCAACAACCCTTCCACCTATACACATGCCCCCTTCTCCCAATCCTTTCCTGTTGATTTTCTTGGTGGGTTTAAACCCAAAGTTACCTTAGGACTCTTAATTAAAAGATATACCGAAGAATACTTTTACTGTTGAGTTGGAAGTAGGAATTCATTCTAACTAAATCTGTAAAACTTTCTTCAGTTATGTTGCACTCTGTAAAATACTATGTTTCGGGCAATACTTTTAATGCTAGCTGCAGTAGGTGATTACAAAACACCCTCTGACATTCTGGTGTCAAGCAATAATCATCTCAGTCATAGGCCTGAAAGAGCAGTGTTCAGTGAACACAGGTATATGACATGCCTGAGCAGTTTTCAAAGTGGAAATACCAGTTCTGGACAAACTGACCCTTTCAAACAGTTTGCCAGCTAATCAACCAGCCTGAAGGCTAATTGAAAAAAAGAATCTTTCTGTGAATTATAGTATTTATGTTGTCTAAAATAAATGTGACCTCTCCTTAGTAGTGGGGGGTTTTGGTCACTTGAGTGCAGTACTGTAGTTTGATCTCCTGCTGTGTATATCTGGTGTCTTTGAATAGCTTAGAGGGTTGATTATGAGCAGATAGTGTTTTTGTTTTAGCTTATTATTTCAGATATAAGCTAACTCTCTTCACTATATTTTAACTGTAAACTTACCCATTCATTGGCTTATGACTTGGAAAGATATTTTAAAAATTTAAAGGTATTTTAGTTTAGAATAGCTCTGTGTACATGAGTAAGGAAGAGACAAAGGGAATAAGGCAACTGAGCTTGACAGACAGATGTTTATGGTTAAACACACTTTTACTTTTATCAAGATGGGCCACTTTATTCGTCTTAGTTAATGTAGTTCTCCTTGAGTCATAATACTGTATAGTTTGATACCAGGCCATATCTTGAAATTTCTACTGCTGCTTATAATACTTAAACTTCCCCTTAGGTAAGCTTTATGTAAGTGCTGTACTGTCTTGTTTTTTTTTTTTTTTTTTAATACCAATGACAATTACAGACAAAAAGCCAGGCTATTAAGACAGAAATATATAAAATAGATGTTTGTTTTCTTTCTTGACTATATCAAGAAAGAAAATGAGAACTCGGTGACAACGTTACCGTCAATTTTGAAGTAGTTATATAGGAACGTCCAATTCATCCTTGTATAGCTCATCTAATGGTGAACAAACTACACACTCGCTTCTGAAGAAAAGACTCATTTTGCTTTCTTTACAAAACTGATTAATTTAAATCCTTACTGATAGTTGGGGGAAGTTTGCTGTTCCAACTGATGCTGGAATGAGCAGTTGTGTTTGTTTTTTTTTTCTTATGGGACATATCACAGAATGAAAATATACCGTTGCTTTGTAAATGTGGGATAGAATTTTTTTTTTCCCCACCATTTTTAAATAGAAAGTCAATGTTAAACTTTTTCTCCTTTAGCTACTTTTGTATAATATAGCTATAATGATTGAGGTCCAGGGCATTTCCTGGGGAAATTAATGACTGGCTCGGGTTAATGGCCCGAGGCATCGCTTCAAACCATCAGCTATCCCAGCTGGTCATTAATCCCCAGGAAATGCCCTGGCCCTCCATCATTATTGCTTATAAAAAAAAAAAAGACTTTCTAGGCCTTATTAACTGAGTAGATCTCCTCAAGCGGTGTGACACTGAAGTCCATTGTTATCAAGAAATCAGTAATATTTGTCAACTTGACAATTGCAGACTGCTGTTATTGACCTCTATTATGAGTTTATTCATAAAGGGACAGATTCTGCCTCCCTAGTGGCATAAGGTACGACTCAGTGTGAATAAGTGGCAGAATCTGACCCACCATGAAAACTGGGTTACAGTGTGTTTGTGCTGTGTATGTGTGCGTTTTTCATAGCGTTAGTGACTTTAAGCAAGGTATAAAAGAGGAGTGAAACAAAAGTATTAAACTGGATTTATTTAATTTATTTAGTTCAGAATTTGAGAAGGCTATTAATTTTATGGATTATCATTGCTGCTTCGTCTTTCTTCTTAACCCTGAGATGTCTTTTAGTGCTGTTTGCAGAACTGCTGTAGGAGCCTCCTCCTGAGCCAGGGAAAGGTACATTAAGTGTTCGTCTTGACACATTTTGATCCAGCTATTGCTTTAGGTTGCAGTCCTGAGAGACATTATACAGTATATTTTAAACATACACTACTGTACCATCGTGCCACCACCTTCACTTCAGTCTTTATTTGCTCTGAAGCATAGCAATTTTCCTGCCACTAACAACAGTACTTCAGCTGAAGTTGATGACAGAGGGATGTAATTTAGCTGTTGTTCATCTCTAGTATTATTGAAAGATGAATAATAGCTGAAGTTTAAGCTTTTGATGTTGCAATGTGGTAGCTGTTGAGATTTATAGACTTGATACATACTGAACTTAGTACAGTTATAATAGCCAAAAAGAGGTCTAAGAAAAACAGATCAGCTTCTTCCGGGGGGGAAATTACCCATCATTTCAGAAAAAGCTTCTGCTATGATGGTTCTGTAGCATAGTTGTGTTCTAGGTACTTCTGAGGAATTCCATAAATATCAAAATATAAATCCTATCAAACTTATAATAGTTAAAGCATGAGCAGTGTTTGCGTTTGTCATCACTCTATGTTGCAAGTGTTCATCAGGCTTTCAAAGTTGAAACCAGGGCTAGCTTTCTTTTATGGAGCATGAGAGTTTTCATTGCCTTAAATGCTTCAGAGAAAAGCCATATGTTGACAGAATTAGAAAGCTGGTTCTGATTTCAAGTTCTGAAAAGGCAAGAGGTGGGGGGGAAAAGTACTTTATCTCCTTAAGTATGCAGCAGACACAGCTGATAAGTCTGTCTGGGGTTTTTGGTTCATTTTTGGTTAAGAACCTATCTACTTGGTTTAATTCTTGAAACTTAGAAATATAACATTACTATAAAAGTGGAAAAATAATTCTGTTTGCTTTAAAATTTGTTTGTACCATAGTAAAACCAAAGCCTCATTGTGCTGGGTGCTGTACAAGCATATAAGATAACAAAGCCACTTAGAATGTAGGCTCTTCAGAGCAGGGCCCTTGCTTTGGTATACGTTAGTACAGTGCATAGTACAATGGTACTGGGACTCCAGGCACTACTTTATTATTAATAATAATAATAAAAAAGACAAGATTCATGCATCAAAGGCAGGAACACAAAAACTGGGTGAAGAGTGATTGGCAAATAACAACATGTTGGTTTTGTGTAGGTTTAAAAAGTAAAGGAGTACTTGTGGCACCTTAGAGACAAACAAATTCATTTGAGCATAAGCTTTCGTGAGCTACAGCTCACTTCATTGGATGCATCGGGGCATCCGATGAAGTGAGCTGCAGCTCACAAAAGCTTCTGCTCAGATAAATTTGTTTGTCTCTAAGGTGCCACAAGTACTCCTTTTCTTCTTGCGGATACAAACTAACATGGCTGTTACTCTGAAACCTGTAACAAGAGAGTGATCACTTAAGGTGAGCTGTTACCAGCGGGGGAACCTTTTGTAGTGATAATCAAGGTGGGCCATTTCCAGCAGTTGACAAGAACGTCTGCGGAATGGGGGGAGGGGGGGAATAAACGTGGGGAAATAGGTTTACTTTGTGCAATGACCCATCCACTCCTAGTCTCTATTCAAGCCTAAGTTGATTGTATCCAGTTTGCAAATTAATTTCAATTCAGCAGTCTCTCATTGGAGTCTGTTTTTGAAGTTTTTTTGTTGAAGAATTGCCACTTTTAGGTCTGTAATCGAGTGACCAGAGAGATTGAAGTGTTCTCCAGCTGGTTTTTGAATGTTATAATTCTTGACATCTGATTTGTGTCCATTTTATTCTTTTACGTAGAGACTGTCCAGTTTGACCAATGTACATGGCAGAGGGGCATTGCTGGCACAAGATGGCATATATCACATTGGTAGATGTGCAGGTGAACGAGCCTCTGATAGTGTGGCTGATGTGATTAGGCCCTGTGATGGTGTCCTCTGAATAGATATGTGGATACAGTTGGCAATGGGCTTTGTTGCAAGGATAGTAATTAATAATTAATTATTTATTAATTATTAAACTGTAAGTAATAGTTTATGTTCATCATCTGAGTCAGATGCCACCAGCAGAAGGTTGACTTTCTTTTTTGGTGGTTTGGGTTCTGTAGTTTCTGCATCAGTGTGTTGCTCTTTTAAGACTTCTGAAAGCTTGCTCCACAATTCGTCCCTCTCGGATTTTGGAAGGCACTTCAGATTCTTAAATCTTGGGTCGAGTGCTGTAGCTATCTTTAGAAATTTCACATTGTTATCTTCATTGCATTTTGTGAAATTTGCAATGAAAGTGTTCTTAAAACAAACGTGCCTGGTCATCATCCGAGACTGCTATAACATGAAATATATGGCAGAATGCAGGTAAAACAGAGCAAGGGGCATGCAATTCTCCCCCACAGAGTTCAGTCACAAATTTAATTAATGCATTTTTTTTTTTTAATGAGCGTCATCAGCATGGAAGCATGTCATCTGGAACGATGGCTGAAGCATGAAGAGGCATATGAATCTTTAGCACATCTGGCATGTAAATATCTTGTGATGCCATCTACAACAGTGCCATATGAAAAGTGAAAACAGACATTAGGTGACTAAGTGGGCAGCATTATCTCCCGTAAATGTAAACAAACTTGTTTCTCTTAGCGATTGGCTGAACAAGAAGTAGGACTGAGTGGACTTGTAGGCGCTAAAGTTTTACATTGTTTTGTTTTTGAGTGCAGTTTTTTAACAAAAAAACTACACTTTTAAGTTGCACTTCTGTGATTGAGATTGCACTGCAAGACTTGTATGAGGTGAACTGAAAAATACTATTTTATCATTTTTACAGTGCAGATATTGGTAATAAAAAATAATATAAAGCGAGCACTGTACACTTCGTATTCTGAGTTGTAATTGAAATCGATATATTTGAAAATGTAGAAAAACATCCAAAATATGTAATAAATTTCAATTGGTATTCTATTGTTTAACAGCACGATTAATCACGGTTAATTTTTTTTAATTGTGATTAATTTTTTTAGTTGCGTGAGTTAACCGCGATTTAATTGACAGCCCGATTAAAAGTAGGAGTTGACCAGGCTTTTCTGCTAATTGCATCATGCCATTTGATCAAAATGAGCTATTGTAGACTTTCATGGGGCAAGTCTTCAGAAGACTTTGATAAGAAGCAACAAGAAATCAATTTTGTATAAATCAGACAGATGACCTTTTTGATACAATCAAGGAAAGAAAAGAGCATCATGACTAGAGTGTTGCATTGACAAAGCTTTTTTTACTCTTCTATAGAATCTGAAATGATTAAGTCAGTACTCTTGTTCTATGAACATCAAAGCTGAAATGCACAAACTTTTAATGTTACAGGAAGCCGAAAGCTTTTTAAAAAGCTTGTGGGATTGTGCTGTAAAAGGCTTCTCGTTGCCCACTGTTCTCCTTCCAGAGAGCAAGAGATCAGAAACTGTTGAGTCTAATTGGTGAGTCTGTATGACAGTGAGCTGCCTTATTTCATGTAGGTCTAGAAATAAATGAGTGCTTAAACCCTTTGAAACACACCACTTCTGCAAAAGCCATGGGCTGTAATTAAATTGAATGTGGGGTTGTATTGTCTGGTGCCGTTGGCTATATACTTGATAACAGACCATGGTATACCCACTATTGTGTTAGAAGCTGGAACCTAATTAGCTGTGTTGTAGATTTTCAGTCACTTTAGAAGAGTTTTTGTTCATAATCTCTCTTCCAAGTGTCCTTTTTTGCCTTTCTGTTGTTTCAGAAGCACATACACTCTTTTGGGTGTGGGGGGAAATAATTAAGGATATGGTAACATATCTTTGTGCCAGTTAATTTTTTTATATATATCATATGTTTTGGATTCAATGAATAAATGTCAGTGACGGAATTGTCTGATATCACTAATAAATCTATTTCATAACAAATGTATATAATTATGCTTGAGGGACACTCTCTCTTTTTCCTGAGATGATTTTTTTTATGCTAATACAATCTATATATAATTTTGGGGAAATAGTGGGCAGACATGAGAGATAATCCCATTTGGTTGTTTTTCAGCTATCCATATGAAAAAACGTCCCTTCCTTGTTTTTTTACAACCTTGCATGCATCTTTGCACTCTGACAATTCAAACAAATTAATCTGAAAACTTCAGATGTCCTAAGCACTTAATTCTTAATAAAGGCAAGTACCTTTAATGTATTTGAATGTAATTTTTAATTTTAGAAATAACTGAACTCCTTTTCTACATATGGAGTATATAACTTTCCACTAAGCTTTGTGACTCCCAAGACATGGTGCTTGTAATACACACAGGCACATGCATGCACAGAAATATGCATGCCTATTTGCAGTTGTGGATTTTTGTAATTAAGACAGATGCATTTTAATTAAATAGACATTCCATGTTTTTATGAATTACATGTTGACTACATAAACATATGAAAACAGTTAAATTTCACACTGCACATTTATATTTCGTTTCCCTTATTTTTAGGGAGAGGGACTGCAATTGAAATAAAACTACATGAATTCATCTTTGTTAAAGATTAAATGCACTAATTAAAAATAACTTTTTATTTCCTTTCAGCAACCAGAGCTGTCATGTTCTATATCATAAACGTTTGATTTATTAAAATAAAATACAATAACAGAACTTTGGAGGAAGGGAACTAACTTCCCTGCTGACACTAAACCCAAAAAATCCTTTAGTGGTACAGGAAGGAAACAGTTCTCTTCTTCCCAACCTCTTCTCCTGGTAGCTTGTAGGGTGGGGAAGAACATTTGAGTGTAGCTTTTCAATACTGAGCAGCTATGAGGATAAGGATAAGAGTGAAGTTTCTTCTGCTGATCCTATAAAGCGTGTGTGGGGAGGGTGGAGGGCGTTCCAAAGTTTGGAGCTCCGCAGTCTGTTTGGAGGAGGGCAGTGCTCTGATATGAGGCATTCTGTAGATGGGAGACAAGATACAACGGTTCATGTGAAAGGCAATTTTTGGTTTTAACCTTTCGCTAGTAAGGTTTCATCTTCTCCCTCCAGTACACACGCTACTACTTATGCACATGGGGACTGAACCACAATTTCTGTGAGAATCTCAACATAACTTGTTCATGTGCATCTATAGTCTCAACATGTTTTAAGATGTTTACATTTAATCTGTGCATGTTCATTCTTCCATATTCAGAATCCTTAAGAGTTTTTGGAGAAATTCCAAATAGGATTTCTCCATAACTTTCAATGGCATTCTATCCTTAAGTTTGTACTATCTTTATGAATGTGTTTACTTTGTGTGATGATGTTAAGTATATGCTCTTGCAGTGTGGCTTAAAATGGCAACATAGCACAGTGGGACTGAATGAAGAACAGTTTGCAATTTTTTTGTTGTTTGGTCTTGAGTTGCTAGAGGTAGGCTAAAGAATATTAGAATCTTAAATGGATAGCATTCTGTGTTGTCTAACAAGGAGCTTGGGTTTGAGTTATTGATTGGGGCGGGGGATCTAATTTCATTAGTAAGCTGTCTGTGCACATGAGTATCTGCTGTGGTAGTTAAGGGTTATCAAAAGCATTCTCTAGAACAGGAAACTTCCCTATTGGTGAGACCCGTTGTCATCAATGGGTAGATTACCAAGTGTTATGGCAGGGTTATACAGAGAATCTGGGAAAGAAGCATTGAGAGCTCTGATCTTCCTATAATTGTTTTAGTTTTGTTTTTGGATGTGGAAGGTGATGATGTGTTTAGCCTAATGAACAGGTTTCCAAACCTGTGCCTAAACAGAGGATTTCACTTTTTGATCATAGAATATCAGAGTTGGAAGGGACCTCAGGAGGTCATCTAGTCCAACCCCATGCTCAAAGCAGGGCCGATCCCCAATTAAATCATCCCAGCCAGGGCTTTGTCAAGCCTGACCAAAAAAACTTCGAAGGAAGGAGATTCTACCACCTCCCTAGGTAATGCATTCCAGTGTTTCACCACACTCCTAGTGAAAAAGTTTTTCCTAATATTCAACCTAAATCTTCCCCCACTGCAACTTGAGACCATTACTCCTTGTTCTGTCATCTGCTACCACTGAGAACAGTCTAGATCCATCCTCTTTGGAACCCCCTTTCAGGTAGTTGAAAGCAGCTATCAAATGCCCCCTCATTCTTCTCTTCTGCAGACTAAACATTCCCAGTTCCCTCAGCCTCTCCTCATAAGTCAGGTGTTCCAGTCCCCTAATCATTTTTGTTGCCCTTCGCTGGACTCTTTCCAATTTATCCACATCCTTCTTGTAGTGTGGGGCCCAAAACTGGACACAGTACTCCAGATGAGGCCTCACCAGTGTCGAATAGAGGGGAACGATCACATCCCTCAATCTGCTGGCAATGCCCCTACTTATACATCCCAAAATGCCATTGGCCTTCTTGGCAACAAGGGTACACTGTTGACTCATATCCAGCTTCTTGTCCACCGTAACCCCTAGGTCCTTTTCTGCAGAACTGCTGCCTAGCCATTCGGTCCCTAGTCTGTAGCGGTGCATGGGATTCTTCCGTCCTAAGTGCAGGACTCTGCACTTGTCCTTGTTGAACCTCATCAGATTTCTTTTGGCCCAATCCTCTAATTTGTCTAGGTCTCTCTGTATCCTATCCCTACCTCCAGTGTATCTACCTCTCCTTCCAGTTTAGTGTTATCTGCAAACTTGCTGAGGGTGCAATCCACACCATCCTCCAGATCATTTATGAAGATATTGAACAAAACCGGCCCCAGGACTGACCCTTGGGGCACTCCACTTGATACCGGCTGCCAACTAGACGTGGAGCCAATGTTGTCAAGAACTTAATTCAGCTGGGATGATCTGTTTTGGTTTGGGTTGTTTTACACCTAACCTTCCTCTCTCCCAGCCTTGGCTGTATTTCAAATTATAGGATAAGTAGTTTCCTTCCTTCCTTCCTTCCCCCCTTTTTAATAAGGGACAAATAGCTACTTTTCATATGCTTGATGTAATACGAGGGAAGGATCGCATGCTATTTAGCAATGTGTAAGTGACTGTAAGTGCTGTAATTATCACGTACAGTCTTGATGCATAATTAGAAGGAAACCTTGTTTGGGGAGGTGGCATCTAGTAGTGATAGTTCTGCAGATGAGTTGGAAAGCATAGATGGGGGCTTAGCTGTCATAATAGACAACCCCACAGGCTAAAGAATCAAAGGTGCTGAATGGCATGCATATATAAAAATATGCAGAATATGTGCAAATTAGTTACCTGTTTAAGGGTTCTCCTCTGTCTCTAATCATTCAGCTCTTGAATTTTATGAATATTTGATATGTTGATATGGAAAATTAAGGTTTGTTTTTTCTTCAGTGCCCATCACTGTTGAATCTGCCATTCATTGCAAGTAATTGGCTTAGAAATTCTACAGTTTAAAAAGTTTGTAATAGACATAAGATCTCACTTTTTAAAGGGACCCTTTTTGGAAAGATTTTTATTATTAGTTTAAACTTGATTCAGTGAACTGTGATTGTGGCCTTGGTACAAGAATTTTATTATAGTGTATCCTCTGTCTTGATTAAAATTTGTTTCTGGATGCGCTGTCTAGAACCCATAGCAGGTCTATAACTGAGTTTTTTTTCTCTCTCTCCTACATTTCCAATAGATCTTTTTATAAAGAATTTCAAGACAAAAGATGAGTTGCAGAGATTGTTTTGGAGTATAAAAATTAAAATAACTTAAATGTGATGTGCCAAATTACCAAAGAAATGGGGGCATTACATTTAACACATCTTGCATTTTTCTTTTAGTTGGTGACACTACTGCAGGTGTTCTCCTACTCTACGAGGACTCTGCTGTGCACTGAAGCAGGCCCATATCTAAGTATTTTCTGTATACTATTTCACGGGCTTCAAAGACTTTTCTTAAAAAATATCTATATTGCAAACCCTAAATTTTTAGACACTAAAGCATTATTGTATATAAGAACACGCTTTGTTTACAATGGGATTCTATACTGAGTGTGATGTCACCAACAGAACGCGTGCTGTGAGGTTGCACCAAACAGTAGCCAGCAAAAATGGGGCTGCAAGGTGATGAAAGTTTGACAAGTTAAAGGGACCCTGTGAAGCTAAATTGTCCCTACAGCTATGTAAAAACCAAGCTTTTTGTCAAACTGAAGGCCAGTGTTTCCATGAGTTAATTTTGTGTTTTAATAATTCCAGTGGAAACATTTAAAATGAACATTCTCCATTCGTGGTTGCAACCCAAACATTGCAACATGGTGCCCAAGAGCCTGCCAGTAAAATTTTCCAGATATCAGTTATAAATAAAAATGAAACTGACTACTCTGCTCTGTTACCTTTTCTCATGTCGCTGTCTTTGCCAACAGTAGATCTAGTGATAAAACAAATTAGATTTTTAAGTTGTTCAATTCCGGTAATCCAAAGTGGTATTTGTAGTATAGCCAAGGAATTTTTTTGTGAATAAACTGAACTTCTAATCTGACATTTCTTAAACACATGCTGAAAGCTTCCTTCCCTTCGTCCTAGGTTTTTTGTTTTTGAGTATTTGGTACATTTTTAAAGCTGTCCTGTTTTTTTTCATCTCTTCAAAAACATTTAGAAGTCACCTTCTATTAGATATCCAGCATAAATAATGCATTATTTTTAAAAAGCACCTCTTAATTTTGTCAACTTGGTCAAAAACTATACTTCCTCAAATTTAAAACATTCAGTTGTCATATGTTGTATTGACATCTCTCTCCAAAATGAGCCTTTGGTACAGTTTGACACTCGCTGATTACATTTGTTATGACTGTTTCCATTAAAAGCACTTTAAACATAAGCTGTTTCATTACTTCTAAAGCATTTTGCAAAAATGTCTAAATCAGAGAATGCTGAGGAGCAGCTTAGAAGTGTCCCAAGTTCATTATAGCGGAGTAGGAATGTAATTTCTCAAAATAGGCTATTATCCACTTGCTGTTATCAAGTAGCTTGGACCTAAAACTAGAAATATTTTAAAATGTTACTAAATCTTCTATTAAATAGTAACATTTTCACTAATTATTTAAACCCAAGCATTGTGCTGGTGTATGGAACTAAAAATATACTTAAGTGAATTGCGAAGCGTGGGAACATAGCAGAAATAACAGAGATTTTTAATTTTTTTGTATTCAGTTCACGAACATGGTGTTAGTAACACAGCTAAGGGGAACCCTTTTAAAATGTGACTGCAGCCTGGTCAGTTTCTTCAAAATATAAACTGAGACAAATGAATAGTTTATAGTAATGTTTAAATTTCTATAAATATACTCACTTCCTGACTATTAATGCAGTGTCATAAATACAAAAGGTGTCCCAGACCTGACATACTGAGTACAGAATTTGTAGTAATTGTTACAGTGATAAATGATATCTGACAGTAAAATTTCAGCTGGTTTTGCATACTATTTCAGTTGTTTAGAGATTTTTAGGATCATAGTATTTAGAGGTACAGAGCCATCAGATGAAGTCTGTTCTCCTGTAAGGGTAGAATGCAGTAGTTGTTCAGCAAATGATGTATCAGATACTACACTAGACTATGCCCAAATCATTGTTTAAAAAACCTCCCTCAACTTCCACTGCTAATTTGGTGGTCGGACATACTTCAGATATTTGGATAAAGAAGTACCATAAAGCAAGGAAATTAAAAAATGGGGAATGTTTCTTTCAAATCTTGTTTATGTGGGTTGCGATGTCAGTGAAATTGATAACAAAACTAGGAAATCTGCAGCTAAGATTTAATAGGGAGATGGGGTCAGTTACAAATTGTTAGTGTAGCTATAGTCAAAAAATGGACTCCACAACAATAGCATCTTATTATTCAATTTACAGTACATGCTCCTCCTATGTAGTAGTCATATTTGCCTAGTTCAGTGATGTACATTTTTACTACTTCTATCTGTGTCTTTCTGCAGTGCTATAGGAGCATGATCTTGATTTTGTTCTTTCTCACACAAACAAATAGAAATATTAGAAGTGCAAATGTAGACCCAAACTCTGTGACCCTACGTTAAAGGTTATGGAACCTGCAGCTCTGGGTTCCTTGAATTGTGAGGCCCTTTAGGGCATTTTCTGCATTTTCAAACCCATGGCAGAGTGTGTAAGCCCAGGTCTGCAAACTTGAGCCAGCACTACACTAAAAACAGCAAAGTAGAAGCTGTGGCTTGGGCTAGTGGAGCCCAGGGTGAGGGGTGGTCTTTCTTGCCTGACCCACAACATCTACAATGCTGTTTTTAGTGCTGTAGTGCAATCTCTGAGCCCAAATCTGTAGATCTGGGGTCTGAGATATGCTGCTGTGGATTTTAAAATGCAGTGTAGATGTATCCTTAGACTCCATGCTAATCTCATATTTCTTTCTCTGAAATAACCTTCACCATGTATGCAAATCCAGTAAATAAAGCTGGGGTTTGTGTCGTGATTTCCTTCCTGTTCTTCCTTCTCCAACCTCTGCCCCCTTTATTTTAAATTAGATAACTTACTGGTAGAATCCAAAGAATTGGGTCACTGGCCACCCCAAAAACCATAAAAACAGTCCTGTGGTTGAGCACGGTGTGCTGGAGTATCTGTGCATATGTGATGTTGCGGGAGGTGAGAATAGAATAGGAGAAAGGTGACTAGAAAAGAGAGAAGGGGAGTGTGTGAATCAACCAAATATAAACTGAGCAGAGACTGAAACAAAGGTGTGGAGAAGATTTAGAGATAAGTAATGGGGATGTGAGGAGGGAGAAAAAGAGCAAATCGTTGTCTTTATGGTGGAGGCATAAGAGAAAAATCAAAAGAACAGTGAATTGATTACTTGAAATAGGTTTTGCATTTGATTTATTTGCTTCAGCTATCAAAGCAGTTAAGAGATGCTGTCACAAAACGAACGGAAATATTTGGTTCCTATCATCCATATGAAAGTGTGATTGAAGGAATGTCTTCTCCTACCTGAAACAAAGCTGAAATAAAACCAATGGATCACCATAAAGTTTTTATTTCAAAGTTTTATTTCAAGTCTGGGCTCTTGAATAAGTGCCTGAAGAATAAGAAATCAATTTTCAATAATGTAGTTTATGTGGCATGTAGGGACAACACTGTTTTTACTTCTAAAGCACAGTAAACTAATTTCCCTAAGCTACTTGAAATTTCTCCTGTGAAGTAGTGTCTGGATCAGTTTCTCATGCCCATCTAATTTAAACTCCATAAGGAAATAGGGGAAAAATGTTTTTGATCAAACTACTGTATAAACTGGTGATCTTCGATACTCCATTACTCTTCAAGCTGCTTCTTAAAATTCCTGAAAAGAACCCAGTGATTTCCTCGTTTCAGAGTAAGACATATTCCTTCGGGATAGCTGAACAAACTCTTGTTTTGTGTGTGGCGGTTGTATGCTGGGGACAGTATGGTGGGGGCAGGATTGATGGAGTCAGTGGTTTTAGGGAAAAGGAAGAGGAGCAAATTTCTTTGAGCACCCTCTCCCCCGCCCCCACCGTTTTTTTTTAGTCAAACACCTTCCAGTGTCTCTTAGTGAAATGCTAATGTTATTGTTAGATTATTCCTTCTAATGCATATTTCGAGAAACTCTTTTGTATTCTAGCTATTCTGTCTTAAGGCAGTATTTTCATTGTGCATTCAATTATATGCTATGTGGCAACTTTGCATGCTTCAGTGGTATGTTCTGTTATTAAATATACAGTTCTGATTATTTGTACCTTGAGAAGCAAACTCAGAGCCTTAGAATTAAGGAAATATTAGTTTCCAGTTGGTACAGTGGTATCCTTGATAAAATATTTTGATCAAACTGATTATTTGTAAAAGGGTAACTACTATATAATGTATAAATCTTTTCCCAATAATTTATTTGTAAACCATTTCTTAAACTCTGAACCGACCCTCCTTTTATCTCAGTTCTGAGAAGTAGTCTTCTCAAGCTTGTAGTCCTTAATAAAAATTCATTATAAATCACACTTGCCTCCATACCATAAGCAAAGATAGAGCATGACTCAATGTATTTTTAAACTCTCATTTTACAAGTGTAATTGAAGTGAGGTTTTTTTTTAATTTACAGTTTGTAATAAATCAGACAGTGCTTATGATCTGTTAGCTATACTCTAATGGTGTGTAAAGTCACGGTAAACAATTCTACTGTGTTTTGGCAAAATGATAGGGTGTCACTGTAGAATAGTGGTTCTCAACCAGGTTGGGGCAGTGAGCAGGTTTCAGGGGGTCCATCAAGCAGGGACAGCATTAGGCTTTCTGAGGCCCATGGCAGAAAGCTGAAGCCCCACTGCATGGGGCTGTAGCCCAGGGCCCTGAGCCCTGCTACTCGGGGCTGAAGTTGATGCCTGAGCAATTTAGCTTCACAGTGCTCTGTGACATGGGGCACCGGGCAGTTGCCCTGCTTGCTACCCACTAATGCTGGTCCTGGCTTTTATATTGCAGAAAAACTGTTGTGGCATAAGTGGGTGGTGGAGTTTTTATAGCATGTTTGGGAGGGCTGAGGGTGCTCAGAGAGAGAGAGAGAGAGGCTGAGAATCCCTGCTGTAGAAGATGCCATTTAGTTGTGATAGGAAATAGAGTTTAAAAATTTTATGATAAGCTATAAAAGTGGACAAGTCTTTTTATTGTTTGTCACTACAGTGAGCAATGTAGTAAAAACATTGTTTTTAATGCTTTAGGATTAAAGTAGTAGCTCCTCCATACTGTTTCCTCCAGAAGCAGGAAATAGAAGTGTTTGGGGTTAAGCAGGAATAGTCCATGTGGTCTAAGACAGGGGTTCTCAACCTTTTTCTTTCTGCGGCCCCTCAACATGCTATAAACATTCCAGGGCCCACCTGTGCCACAACAACAACTGTGTTTTCTGCATATAAAAGCCAGGACCAGCGTTATGGGGTATCAAGCAGGGCAATTGCTTGTGGCTCCATGCCGAAGGAGGCCCCATGAAGCTAAGTTGCTTGGGCGTGGGGTTCAGCTTCAGTCCTGCTGCGATGGGGCTGAGAACTGCTGGTCTAAGAGATTGGTAATGGGATTCCTGGCCTTTCACTTCTAAATTGCTGGTTCAAACCCAAGTCCAGATATGTAGTGATTTGAAAGTTGTTAGATATTCAGAAAGCTATTTGGTGGCGTACATACAAGAATGAGTGGTCTTAGTTCAGTCCCTAGTGGACACACTACAAAAGAAACCATCGCAACTGACACTAATTGTCACTCTTGATGGCAGTCTCGGTAGAGAGTTAAAGGATTAAATGGGCATAGAGAATAAACCACACTCATCCCTAGAGGTCTGTTTCTTCAGGTCAAGGCACACTGACAGCAGTGTGAGGAAACTTGCTCTGCCCATGGTGTATTTGTTCTATTGATGGTCTCCTGGACTGTCAGTGTGATACCTTTCAAAAGTAGCAGACTCCCTCCCCTTTTTTAAGGGAGACTAAGACTCATTACCAAATCTTAACTCTTTCCTTACACTTTTTGATGGGAGTGATGAAAAACATGCATCATTGCTCCCTGCTCTGGTTTTGACATCTCGGAAACGTAATTGACCTGATTTTGATCGATGTTTTTTGTTCACTCATCACTTAATTAGCAGATCAGTTTAGGGATTTGTCTGGATTTGGAGTGAGGTCCTCTTGTCCCCCAAAATCCTTGCTGTTTCCCTCCTCCACTTTGATTCCTGCCTTGGGCGAAAGCTGTTTCCAGCTAAGGGGGGCTGGATGCAACTCCTTCCAGAGAGGAAGTATATGAGTTTCATAGACGCAGACAGACAGAGATAGCATAAAAGACATTCTAAGGAGCAAAGAATATTTCCACATTTGGTGTGCCCAGCCCCTTCTAACCTGACTCTGAGGAGTCAAGTTAGCATCTAGAAATCAGATTTTGATTTGATTAAAACAAATGAAAAAATGCTTGTAATACATTTGCTACCACTAGTATTCTAGTTTCCCTTTATGGAGTGTGGCTAGATTGTGAGGTGCTCAGATACTGCAATAATGGGTGCCATATAAGTAATTAAGGTAGACAGAGCAAATATAAGTTAGTTTCTTTCTGTAGTCTAAGGCATACGTTTTGAGGCTGAATCCAAGCTTCAAAAAGGGTAAAAGTGGAGAATAAATTCTTTAACGATGTCCTAACAGTACTTTAATACCTTCTTAAGTCCCTTGTATTGGCACACCCATCATAATAATACAGAAGCGGTTTGTAATAGTTAAGCTTAGTTTTGTTTGTACCTTGTTCATTAATAATACAAATTATAAAGTTCCTTCCCTCCCCAGAGGTAAGAAACTCCGCGTAATGCATGATTATTTAAGTTGCAGTAATTAAAATCAAATATACAATATACAAATAAAGGGTTTTTTATGTTTATTCCCTGCCTTGTTCAATCACAATTTTTTCCTTTTGACTGAACGGGAATGTTTGTTTCAACTGGTGTAGCCTATTGTGCAAAGAGGTCACAAGCCCATTTAAGAGGTAGCAAAATTTGAATATCTTCCTTGTCAATTTTATTGGCACGTCCTCTGCAATTTTAAAATGTCCTTTTCTCTTATTGCTCCATTTTTAGGGTCCGTGCATCAATTGGTTTTTCAGGCCCAGAACTATAATGGGGACATAGGTGTTGCAATGCTCAGTGTTGTAACACCTAGCTTTTAGGCACCTAGAAAATCAATGGAACAACAATGGGATCGACCAAGCCTGAGTTAAGTGTCTAGACTCTTTGTATAGTGAATGGGAAGAGATAGGGACTTGAGAATGGGATCCTCAAAAGCCAGCACAGGAAGTGGGAAGTAGCCTAAGATAGCCAATAGCAGATGCTGACAAGAGAGATGAGTTGTAGTCCCTGCCCCTCTCATGGAGTTAGGCACCTAAATTTGGGTTGCAGGGAAGTACCTGTGTCTCTTTGAAATCCACAACCAGGAATCCCTCTCTAAGGCCAGGTCTACACTACCGCAGTAAATAGATCTAAGCTATGCTACTTCAGTTATGTGAATAATGTAACAGAAGTCAACATAGCTAGATCCACTTACAGCGGTGTCTACACTACACTGTGTCAACGGGAGATGTTCTCCCACCGACTTACCTTGCTCTTCTCGGGAAAGTGGAGTACGCAAATTGACAGGCGTGCACGCTTTCCCATCGGTTTTAGCACGTCTTCATTAGACCCGCTAAATCTTCAATGCAGCAGCACCTAGTTAGCTTTGTAATGAAGACATGGCCTTAGAGTCAGACAACTTAGTTGCCGAAGACATTATTGCTAGAAATGGAGGAGATGGTGGTGCCTATCTTAAAAATTTTAGCCCAGCTGTTAGAGCACTCTCCTGGCATGTGGGAGATCCAAGTTCTATTCTCCCCCCGCCCTCTTCTTGTTGGGGAGATGATTTGAACAGCGGTCTCCCACTTCTCAGGGAAAGTGGTTAACCATTGAGCTATGGAATATTCTGATGGGTGGATCCCTCAGTCTCTCTTGTTGAAGTAGTCCCACTTTGGATAATTGGTCATTGGAACAGAGGGACTTGAATCCACATCTTCCCCTCCACCCCCCATGTGGGTGCTGTACACACCAGGCTATAGAGTCATTCTTTCTCTGGCCCAATGACTACTTAAGTATTTCTCCAAAGCGGAACAATAGCAGGAGAGGCCTACACAAAAATGTCCCATAGCCTGGTCATTAAGGTACTTTCCTGAGGGGTTAGAGACCCATCTTCAAATCCTTTCTCCCTATCAGGCTGGAGGAAGGAAGGGGATTAAACCGCGCTCTCCCACATACCTGGTAAGTGCTCTAACCACAGGGCTAAAGCTGTATATGGGAAGCTGCACTGCTGCCAGTATTTTGAATGGGGCCCAATCCAATAGGGATGCTCGGAGCATGCCTACCAGGTTGAGTCCTGCAGACCAGACAGGAGGAGGAGTGTCTGTCTTCTCCTGGTTTGAAAATTGCACTGGGGTTTAGGTACCCTGATTCATAGAGGGATGCAGCAGTGCATATGCTCAGAGGCAGAAACTTAGTGGCTAGAGAACTTTTACAGTCAAAATCTAGGTGCCTATGCGGTTAAGCGGTAGCCAAGTTTGTGGATCTCAGTGGTGCCTAAAACTGGGCTTCTGTCTAGATCTTTAGTTAGGGGAACAGTATCCAAGGTTCCTTCAAAACATTTTCCTATTTATATTTTTCCAATCTTCTTGTCACTTAAAGTTGTGTTTATGCATCAATTTTAATGGAGTAGCATCTTTTTTTGCCAACAGTGGATGTGGCTTATTTGTAACAGTGCATTGCACTGAAAGGTTTAATTAGATTGGCGGTGTCACAAATAAGTGCCCTTAACTTGGGGTGTGGGGAGGAATCAGTATAACGTAAATAGAAATAGGCTGCACAGACCTGCACTGAAATAATGCAGGATGAATTAGAACAGATCTACTTATTTCAATGTGTTTGTGTGTAGACCAGCTTTTTTTGTAATTTCAAGTGCAGTTCTTGGTAATTTCAAAATTCCAGATAAGCCATTAGTTTAAAAACAAAACAAAACAAAAAAACTTGCCCTTAATGAGTGCCATCTGGGGTATATAAACCTTGCACATTGTATTACATAATTGTGTTGGCACATAGTATATGGGGGAAAAATCTTACTGTTTATTCTTTTAAACTAGAATTATATAAGATTGTATAAATGTAATTATTTAATGGGGAAACAGTTTCTAATGCTATATCAGAAGTGGAACTATATTAAAACATCAGAAGGCTAATCTTCAATATTGAGTCTTTAGTATTTAATATTACATGATTGAGACTTAACGTAAGTGTGTTGAATACACTGTCAAAATTGCCCTCCTAAGGACACTTCTAAATTGATTGGCGTGATTAGGTGACTCTTTTAAAGGTAAACTATCTAGTGCTGAATTTACTGTATCAAGAACATATTTATTCACTCCGAGTAATGTTTTGACTCTAATTAATGTTTATGAGTAACATACTGCTGCGTTATTTGCAGCTGGATTCAAATGATGTTTAGGAACTTGCATTCTTTCATGACTGCTTTCTCTTTAACAAACTCTTATCACAGAAATACAACCTGTATATCTCCCTCCCCCTTTCCCAAGCTCTATAGTTGGAGTGGGGGAAGAAATAGCATTCAGTTTTATGTTGCATATGACCATGAATTTAGTTGCACATGTTGCTGTAGCTTCATATGTGTCCTAGAATATTTCTGAAAACATTTAATGTGGAAAGTGACTAAAGAAGTTAATTCTAGACTTAAGATGTTTTTATGTAATGCATGTCTGCCCTCTGTTCATTACATATGTAAAGCTTATAGAATTAATGTGAACTTAAAGTAGTACATATAACTATATATTTAAGTAATGAAATGAAATATTTAAGGGCCTACACCTTTTGCTATTACTGTTTCAGTTAATAGTTTGTGGTAATTTAGAGCTACATTGTTACAGATTTAGTTACAAAATTGGGCGATTGAATATCTTGCTATTGAACATTGAGGAAAATGATTTGTGATTTGCTTAACGGACGATAAAATTTAACATAACTTCTTGAATTAGTTACCCCTTCCCTTGAAGGGAGCTGAGTACTGACCCTCAGATAAATGTAACTATTTAAATGTAAGATTACATGCTGAAGGTAAAAGGGGCATTCAGCATATAAGTGAATCAAAAACTTTTGGTTTTGTCCATGTAAGTCCTCATAAATCAGTTGGCCTGTTTCCACTCTGTTGTGGCAACCACATGTCCTGTGCTCTGATGACATAGCTACCACAAAACACCACTAAAGAATGGAACCAAACCATAATGGGCTTGGAGGAGGAGGGTCAAACAAGTGGCATTTAAGTGTGTAGTGCAGTATTTCAGCTTTATATCTCAAGTGTAGTTCAAAAGTCTCTCAGATCTGAGCCATATGGTTTTTCAAAGTAACTTACTTGACCTCCCACAAGCTGTCTATCTACTGTGGTGGATTTTTTTTTTTCCCAAAACTTTTATTTAAAAATAGTGCTGGTATGAGGCTTCCTGGGCAACATGGAGAAGGAGGACTGTTACCATTTGCTTATAAGGTTTCAACAATGGTTGGGTATTTTACTATTCTCATTCTAAAATAAATGTTTGTGTTAATTGGCACATAGAGTTTAAAATATGAAAATTGATCAGAGAAAGACAGCACTTTATAGGACCAGTTGATTTGATTAAAAAAATCAGATCTAGGATGGTCTTTTCTAAGAACATAAGAATGGCCATACTGGGTCAGACTAAAGGTCCATCTAGTTCAGTATCCAGTCTTCCAACAGTGGCCAATGCCAGGTGCCCCAGAGGGAATGAACAGGTAATCATCAAGTGATCCAGTCCCTGTCCCCCATTCCCAGCTTCCCTCAAACAGAGGCTAGGTACACCATCCCTGCCCACACTGGCTAATAGCCATTGATGGACCTATCCTCCAAGAATTTATCTAGTTCTTTTTTGAACCCTGTTATAGTCTTGGCTTTCACAACATTCTCTGGCAAAGAGCTCCACAGGTTGATTATGTGTTGTGTGAAGAAATACTTCCTTTTGTTTGTTTTAAACCTGCTGCCTATTAATTTCATTTGGTGACCCCTAGTTCTTGTGTTATGAGAAGGCGTAAATAACACTTTCTTCACACTAATCATGATTTTATAGACCTCAATCATATCCCACCTTAGTCTTCTCTTTTCCAAGCTGTGAAGTCCCAGTCTTTCTAATCTCTCCTCATACAGAAGCTGTTCCCTACCCCTAATAATTTTTGTTGCCCTTTTCTGAACCTTTTCCAATTCAAATATATCTTTTTTTTTTTTCTTTGAGATGGGGGCGACCAGATCTGCATGCAGTATTCAGGATGTGGGTATACCATGAATTTATATAAAGACAATATGATATTTTCTGCCTTATTATCTATACCTTTCTTAATGACTCCCAACATTCCGTTCACTTTTTTGACTGCTGCTGCATATTAAGTGGATGGTTTTCAGAGAACTAGCCACAATGACTCCAAGATCTCTCTGTTGAATGGTAACAGCTAATTTAGACCCCATCATTTTATATGTGTAGTTGGAATTATGTTTTCCAATGTGGATTATTTTGCATTTATCAACATTGAATTTCATCAGCCATTTTGTTGCCCAGTCACCCAGGTTTGAGAGATCTTTCTGTAGCTCTTTGCGGTCTGCCTGGGACTTAACTATCTTGAGTAGTTTTGTATCATCGGCACATTTTTCCACTTCACTGTTTACCTCTTTTTCCAGATCAGTAATGAATATGTTGAATAGGACTTCTCTCAGTACAGACTCCTGGGGCACATCTCCTCTCCCCCAGCCCCCCTTTTATTGTTGGTAGAAACTCTCAATAGGCTCTGTCCAGCTCCCATTGAAGTCAATGGGAAGATCCCTATTGACTTCAGTGGAAGTTGGATTGAGCTTTAAGACTGCAATTCTAAATCCTGTAAATGAGCACTGACTGGTACTTGGTACAGTGTCTAAAAACAAATGCTGTGAATTCAAAGATTGTCCACAAGCCATCATCTCTTAACTTTGCCAAACATCAGTATAAAATTGATGGTGATTTTTGACAATTTCACTGCTCCCTGCAGGAGTTTGAACAGCAAATTTACCTTTACAAAATGTGGTCAAAGATCCAAAGGTGATTCTTTGGATCTTTACAAGCGGCCAATACCTCATTTATTGGCCTTTCCAGAAATATTGTGTGCCCTAACGTCATGCCTGATTGACTCAGTACAGACTTTGAATGGCACTACTGAAATTGCCAGTACCAGTTCTTGTAGTGCCTAGGTGTTAGATTCTCTATCCAAATACTGACCTGGACTAACCCTGCTTGGCTTGAGCTCAGATGTGATCACAGCACAGCATGGATAAGAAGCATCTTGTTCTAAACCATATGTGTAGTGTGTGTTTACACTTGATGGTCATGGGGCCAGATTCATCGGCACTCTCCAGCTGTTTTGCATTGTACAGTGGCACAAAGCAACCAAGTTAATCTGGGCCATGTTTCCTAACTATTGTGGGAATACTGCATTCTGTAAATGTTGTGGACTGAATTTTAAGTAATAAATTGAAAAGGACCTTCCCTTTTAGGAAACTCAAGACTCCTGGTTCTGTAGGATTTTGAGACTTGTTTTACCTCACTCTGCAAAACATTAAAATTTAAAACATGCTGCACTTGAAATAGTTGCTTTTTAAGTCCTGCAGTGGTGTACTCCCTTTACTGAAGATATTTATTGAAGATGCAGAATAATGATGATGTTTCTTTGGAGTGTGGTCCTAGTGTTTGGTCAGTGCAACAGAAATGCAGAACAAGATACATGTGTGTTCTGTATTACTTAGTCACCTTTCTAAAATATACTAGTGTTTGGGTTTTTTTAATGGTTAGTGTCTCCTCCATCAGCTGTTATAAGAACAGTTTCACTTACTAATGTGCTGCCTGAAATATCCTTTGTTCTGAGAAGCAAGTCTGCTTCTGTTGTAATCTGGGCTAAATTCAGCTGCAGGTCAGTGTTGTTTTGGTGCAGTAGAGTTCACTGACCACATTTTGCTTCTGGCAGTCCAAGCTTTGGCCCCTTTACACAGATCAGTGCCAGGCTAACCCCATTTATTACTACTACTGAGTTAAAGCTTTGCTTCTCCTATTTAATTTATCTCAAAACAGGAGTAATATAACCAAGCATCAGAGTGGCAAACAAGCTAGAAGGAAAGTAAAATGGGTCCTCATGTTCTTAAGCTAAAGATACCAAGTGACACCAGATTTTGGATGGAAGGAAGTGGCTTGCAGTAAATCATTAGACCCTTTATCATACATATCAATGAAAAACATGACCCATTGATTCTAGTTTGTACATATACACTATAGCTAATTTGGGGTTCTGCTCAATTCTTTTAAATAAAACTCTGATTTTCCATGTAACTTGTACTGCTCTAAGCATTCCATACTTGCTGTGTTCTCTCTTGGGTTTCACAGTCCCAGTGCATAACTCCCCTTGTTTAAATCTTTTTGGCTCCAAAGGTAGTGGCTATGGATGACATCATGTGACCTCCCCACCCCTGTTGGTTCCATCCCCACCAGCTACCATTACCTCAGCCTTCTAGAAATTCCCCGGCAGCTAGTTCTTGCTTGTGGTCAAGTGAAGAGCTCTTTACAGGAACTTGATATTCTCAACGAAGCTGCTAGGTGTTGAGCACTTTTGAAAACCCACCCAGAGGTTTTGTCAGAGCCAGCAAGCAGCAGCTCAGGCTATATGGTGACAATTAATCCCTCTAGCTGCAATAGTGTTTATTACTTATGGCATACCTCCACATAAAAATCTCTTCAGTTCCTGAATTACTAGAGGAATCAAAAGAACAGGGCCTCTTGTCATATCTGGATGACAAGACTCCCTGCCCTGTTGCCATCTAGCTATTTCCAGTTAGGATTGGATTTATAAGTTCCATTAGCCATATCTCATGCGTAGTTCCTTCAAATATTATATGAAATGAGGAATATGCATACCCTCCCACATTATCCTTGTGATAGAAATTGTTTATTTTGCATGGCAGTGCCAACGAAAGTGGTAGGAGATTTAGTGCTTTCCACTGGTTTAATAGTTTTGTTGAATGATGTATATATTTATTTATTTTTTAAAAAAGTCTATGTACATGCCCAAAATGTGTCTAAAACCAAGTTGGGCAAACGTGACCACCAAAAGCAATCTGTGACTTAAGAATTACTGCTAAATTTAAAGCTTTCCAAACACTTGCTCCTGAGCGGAGACGAAAAATTTCAGCTTGAAAGAAGCATTGAACAATGTAATAAGAAATAGAGAGACTGCCTTTTTGAAAGGAAATTCTTGTGCAGCCTTAACTATGGGCATTGTTACATACCTTGCCTAGGATATGTACAGGGCTTGCGGGGTGGAAATTCCTTAACTTCCACCTTTATTTAATTTCCATTGGTACATCCTCACTCTTTCCCCACCCTCCAGTCAAATCAGCTTTGCCCTTAGATTTAATTTGTAGAGGGCAGAGCATTAACTATCCCCTCCCTCCCTCCTGTCCTTTCTTGTAGAGCTCTGCTGTTCCTGCAGGAGGCCCTCTGCTTCACAGCATCTCTTTTTCTCCCTGATGCCTCTGCTTCCTCCTCACCTTGCAGGAGCAGCAGCACTTCAGTCTTTCTGTCTCCTACCTTCCAGAGAAGGTATTGTTGGTTCCTTGGCCTACATTATGTCAGAGGACAGATCTTAGTGTGAAGGGAGCTCTTTCCTCTCCCTCTCATGCTGGGAGCATGACACCCAGGAGTTGAGAATCCTGTAACGTAGCTTCAAAGAAGCATAATTACAGGCTAAGTAATTTTTCCTTATTTTATTTAAAGCATCCATTTTATAGAATTAAAATCCAACTTTGACTATAGAAAAATCGGGTCTGAACATGTAATTCTATTGTAATTTATGAACATGGAGTAGTTAATGGTACAGCCTACCTATAATGGATTTATAGCATAGTATTTTTGCAAGAGAAATGTCACTCTTTTTTTCTAAGAGTGAGGCAAGTATTTCCTCTGTTCAAGTTAGTTACTCATGCAAAGATACTGTACTGTAATTGATTTGCCTACTAATATATTGTTTTAACCATTTTCCATGAGAGAGTGTGGCATGCTCCATATTACACATAGAATAAAGGGGTGTTTGAAAAGCAAACAGAATTTTTTAGAGATAACAAATGAGCTACAACATCCACTACTTAGTCTGGTGAATTAGCCATATCTAAGTAATGTGGTATACAGTCTTTCTTTAAAATGTCATTTTTTTTTTAAGTCTCAGAACTACAATTGACTTTTTTACATTAAGCAGGGTCTGGGAGCTCAGGTGCATTTTAGTATCTGAACCTAAGTTTAGTATTAAGAAGATTACTGTATTTTTTTCAGTGCTTCTGTCAGTCTATTTCCTCATCCTTCTGTAGTGTGTGATCCTTCAGAGATGCTAAAGGCAGTTCAGAGCTGTCAGGTTTGGACCTTTGGCGAGAATCTCTACTTGCACAGCTCCTAGCAGAAATTCATACACTGTTAGCTTTGCACCAGTGTAATTGTGGTTACTCTGACTTAAAATACATGTGGTAGGGAGTCTGTGGTTTTTAGGGTGTGTTTTCTAGTTGCTGATCAGTGAGATGAGGCTTCAATGTAACTTTTGTTTAGCTTTTATAATGTCTTAAGAGCATTCTATCAAATAAAGAGAGTTTTGCCTATGTCTGTTGTCCATCTAGTCCATAATTTGTGCCTGAAAATGGCCAGTACCAGATGCTTCAGAGTTTCTTGTGTATGCTCCTCTGAAGTAGGCAGTTAAGGAGTAACTCGCTCATAGAGATAACTTATTCCTAACCCCTACCAGTTAGTGATTGGCTTCTGCTAACTGCTCGTTTCTGCTCTGTAGTATGAGGATCTGTATTTCCTAGGAAGTTTGTAATTAATATGCTTGCTTTAATCTTTGTGTTTTTACATTTGGCATTAGCCTTCCTGCTGTGACTGCCTGTTGCTGTGGGTTTTCTTTAAATTAAGATTTCCTCAAAATTATCTAATTCTCATGTGATTCTTCCTTCGCTCTTGCCCTCTAATGTTGTGGCAATGAGTTATGTCTTGCGTGTGTGTTTTAAGTCTCTTTATTTCTTGCTTTGTTCCTGTTATCAGAGGAGTTAAATAGGAATGCCCCATTTACTTTCTTTATGTCATTCATTCTCTTTTATATGTCTCTCTCATGCCCATCAACTTGTTTCTTCTCCAGGCTTGACCGTTTTAAATCTTCACTAAGTAATCAAACATAGAATCTCTATCATCTGTTTTCACAAGGCATCTAAAACCAAAGAAGCATGAACCAGATCTAGAAGTGCTTGGATTGCATATCTCACCTGCAAATCTCTATGGAATTAAAAAGTTGTCTGCACTTCTCAAGAAAATGTGTACGATGTATCATGCTATGGTATCAACGAAAAACTTTTCTCAAATAAAATCCCAGAGTGGGAAGAGCTTCCTGTGACATTTTCAGTAGATGCCTCATTATTAGGTAGCTAAGTTAGTTTCAGACAGATAATTCTGCCTTAAACTAGTTAGCCGGTCACAGCTTCATGGGATCAGCAGTAACTGTCTGGTGGTGGTGGCAGCAGTGGTCCCCTTATGTAGTGCATGGTTATATGGATCTGTGGTTAATCCACCCTTGTGGGCAAAAATGCTAAAATTATCTTATGTGACACAAACACCCATTTGGCAGCTCCTATAGCTACCCAAAGAAATCCCTACAGGTCCGAAAACAGTAATCCTCAAAACTCTATTTCTTAGCCTTGGATCCCAAAGTATCTTTTACACATAATGGATTCAAATGAACCAAATATAAAATATTCTTTGTTCATATGCCAGATGTTCTCCTTCTTGCCAAGCACAGAATTATTCTGTTCTGTAAGCCAATAACTATGTTCTACCTTATTTCCTCCTCCCCTGCCGCTGTATTCCCCAAACGATCCCTAATAGTCATATGTGTGATACATTTAGGGATGAAGGCAGGAATATTGTCCCATGGTTAAAACAAAACTTTTTTTCAAACTATCAAGGCATAAAGATGCAGTTTTAATTTAGAGCACACTTACTAGTTACAAAACCGTACAATCAAACCAGAACTTCAAATAAACAAAAAACCACCCACAAAGTGTTAGCAAAGTCAACACTTTGACATGTCTTGATCACTTTACTTATGTTGTATCCCCTTTCCACCACTTTTTATGCATTTAGTGTTTTTTCCTTTGGGACAGAGATCATGCCTTCCTTTATATTTTATATATTATCTATCACCTGATTGACGGTGCCAGAAACAATAATAAAACCCTCTCATCAGAGAACACTTTATGGCCACGAACAGTAGTGTTGTACAGTAACTCCTCACTTAAAGTCATCCCAGTTAACGTTCTTACGTTGCTGATAAATTAGACAGCATGCTCGTTTAAAGTTATGCAATGCTCCCTTACAATGTCATTTGGTAGCCGCCTCCTTTGTCCACTGCTTGCAGGAAGAGCAGCCCGTTGCAGCTAGCTGGTGGGGGCTTGGAACCAGGGTGGACCGGTAGCCCCCTATCAGCTCTCCATTCCCCTAAGTTCCCTGTGCGCAGCCGCCCAGCAGGCTAATAATTGCCAGCAGTTCAGCTGTCCCTCCGCCCATTGCCATGTGCTGCTCCTGCCCTCTGCCTTGGAGCTGCTCGCCAGAGCCTCCCGCTTGCTGTGCGGTGCAGGGGAGGGAGAAGAGAAGGGCTAATGTCAGGATGTCCTCCTCGCCCCTGCAGCCCAGTTACCCCATCTTCCGTAGAGCAGGGGGGACACAGGACAGGGCTCAGGATGGAAGGAGCTTACTGGCAGCAGTCGAGTCTCAGCTTGCTGATCTACTTAAAAAGGCAGTGTACTTAAGAGTGGGGTCAGCATATTTAAAGGAGCAATGCGCATCTCTCTTTCTTACACACAGGGTGTGTCTCTCTATCTGCCATGCTGTCTTGTAGAGCAGAGGTTCTCAGAGCCGGTCTGCTGCTTGTCAGGGAAAGCCCCTGGCGGGCCAGACCGGTTTGTTTACTTGCCGCGTCCGCAGGTTCGGCCGATTGCAATTCCCACTGGCCGCGGTTTGCCGCTCCAGGCCAATGGGGGCTGCAGGAAGTGGCACGGGCCAAGGGCTTTGAGAACCACTGTTGTAAAGTTTGAGGCTACATTAACAACGAGTTAACCCTTGAGGGCTCAGCCAATTGCTAGTTCATCATTTAGCAGTAAGGAATTCCCTGGGAAATATCCCACCCTCTGACTCCACCACCTCAACCAAGCTTCACAGTCATCATCACTGTGTACCAGTATTAAATTGTTTGTTTAAAACTTGGTGTGTGTGTGTTGGAAAAAAATTTCCCTGGAGCCTAACCCCCCCCCCCACATTTACATTAATTCTTATGGGGAAATTGGATTTGCTTAACATCGTTTCGCTTAAAGTCGCATTTTTCAGGAACATAACGACACCGTTAAGCGAGGAGTTACTGTGTTAACGCTGGTATGAGTAGTTTATAAGACAAGCTTGCTCTTCCACACTGCTGTTCCTTAATTTTGCACCAGATTCTGAATTGGAGTGGCTTACTCATGGTACTGGTTTTATCTTTTCACCTCAAATTATGTATATTATAAATACCTTCTTGCTGTACTTCTGATCAATTATTTTTCCTTTCTGTTATTCTGTAATTGGATTATTGCTAGAAATATCTTTCTGTATGATTTTTTAAAAATTATTATTATTCCTATGAGTATTAAAGGGACCCAATCCACTTAAAATTGCACATCAGTATGAAAAGATTTTGCCAACAATTGTTACAAGAAACATTTGTTTTTGTTTCTCTCCGTGTCCCCCCCCAGTATTGTCAATTTTTGCATTTGACAGCATTTTTATGTAATTTTCACTGTTTCTCCTGTACAGCTAATCCCTTTCTTAATTGTTTGGACTTCAAGTTGATAATGTCTCATTTGCTGCTGCCAAAAATTTATAGAATACACATGAGTTAGAATGATCTCTTTCTGCTGCTGGGCAAATTAATAAAACATATTTAAGTACAGAGGGAAGCAGGAACCTAGCTGATTGTAAGGGAGATGCTATGCTTTTCATCAGCACTGTTTCAGGCCTCTCTGATTCAAAAGAGCCATTGGATTGTGCAGGCAAGGCCTATGCCACACCAGAAGATTCCCATTCAGCAGTTTTCCCAGGGTAAAATTGAATCTTGTGCTTTCTCAGCAGAGATGGTAACTGGCAGTGTTCCTTCCACTTCTGAGGCTGAAAGTGCCAGGGGGAGAACAAACATGTAATGTGCCTCTGGCAGTTTTACAATGGGTGTTAGCCTCGCTTTGTAAAGAGGTAGACAGTCTTCTGGAACACTGCCAAGGGGAGGTACTCCAGAAACTATAGTAGAAATTTTCTCATGCAAAGTTGATTTGTATATATTTTTGTTGTGCTTTTAAAAAAACGCTACTGGATTTTTTTTATTAAAAAAAAAAAATAAAATCCTGTTCAAATGGACAGTTAACTGATTCTTCAGAAGAAGTTTGCAGTGTTGTTGTAGCTGTGTTGGTTCCAGGATATGTGAGAGACCAGGTGGGTGAGGTAATATATTCTATTGGACCAGCTTCCGTTCCTGAAAGAGACAAGCTTACAAGCTGCACAGAGCTCTTTCTCATTGAAAGCTTTCTCTTTCTTTTACCAACAGTAGTTGAGGCAGTATCTTTTACTGGATGATCTACTTTGTCTCCTCAGAAGAAGACTTCTCTATAGCAGATGTGGGTTTTTAAAATGGGCATGCCTAAATCTTCAGATGTGACTTTTTATAATTGCTAATATGTCAAGGAAGATTAATACCAAAGAGAGAGAACTTTAATTTGGAGAGGGGGGGAAAATTAGTAGCTCTTGTTGGTTTTGGGTATTTGTTAGCCTGATACCTCTCAGCAAGAGGATTAAGACCATAAGCTCAGTACAAGAATAGCGTGACCAGTATTTACTCATTTTTGACACCATGTTTGGGGGAAAAAAGAAAAGGAGTACTTGTGGCACCTTTGAGACTAACAAATTTATTCGAGCATAAGCTTTCGTAGTTCACAAAAGCTTATGCTCGAATAAATTTGTTAGTCTCTAAGGTGCCACAAATACTCCTTTTTCTTTTTGCGGATATAGACTAACACGGCTGCTACTCTGAAACATGTTTAGGAAGTTAGTGATCTTTCTAGAAATTCAAGATGCACAAACACAACTCCAGAAAGACCTTAATTCTTCCCCTTTAAATCAATAAAAGCAAATGTTATTCCACTGCTTGTGAAGACACTGCAAAAACTGAATAGGAACTTCCTGCTAGGGCAGAAATCTCCACTTGGAGTTGATAAATCAGGGCAATCTAAATCCTTGATTTAATGATTCTTACATTATTTTTTCTTTGTTTAAGAGGAAGGGTTTGATTTTCTTCCAAGTACAGACAGAAAAGGGAATTCTTAAGAGGAACTTGAAAGAAGCTTTAATATTGTTAGATCTTTGTCCACTGTCTTGTTCGGGTAGTATTGTCATGCTGCCGTAACAACATAATGCTAGCATCCAAAAACCAAGGACTAAATTTAGCCCTGATGTTTCTAAGTGGAGCATCTATTAAAGTAATTTGCAAGTTGCACCTGCCACACCAAGGGTTCAGTGGTCCAGGATATTCATTCATTATTTAACCCTGCTACTCATTGGCATCAGTGATAAGTGCTTAGAAGGGAAAACTGATCTTAGTGGGCATGCAGTACTTTCGGTCCTGTTGTCAATTGAAAAACTGATTGATTGAAAGCATGTTGCACACACCTTCTTGTATATCTTCTTTCATATAAAACTCAGGTGATTTGTCTCACTTTTTATTATTTGATCTATAATACAGGCAAGGGAGAAAAGATCTTTTTGGGTTTAAAGAAAAATTAATTAAATTTACAGGAATCTAATGGCAGGAGCTTAGAGACGGTGTCTTGTACTTATGGTGGCCATAGGGCTGCTATTGAGTCGGTCTTCGATACTGAAAGTGATATTCCCTGGAGGCGCTAACGTTTTTAAAGTGCTATTTAGAATAAGAGATCTGTTGGCAAATGTTGACTCTCTCTCTTGCTGTATCTGGCAGAATCTTCTCTTCTTTTACCTTTCTGGTGGTGGTAGCTTAATTAAGATCACTGCGATGCATTTGTATACACTCCTTGAAACCTATTGAATCAGGCAGTTTGTACAGTATAGAAGGATCAAACTGAGGAAGCAAATCAGACATCCTCCCAATTTCTCCAAAAGCACAGTTTTACCTCAGTACAGTACAAGCCAGCTAAGAATTGAGATAAGCATCTTAATGGAATAAATGGTTTGAAATTATAGGTGTCCTTCCCCCACTTAGACATCCTTGGAATAGTCACAGCAGATTTGTTGGGCTTTACTCTGACACCTTATGCCTGATACATTTAAATTTTGCTTTCTCTAGAAAGGCTACAAAATTCTATTGACAATACAGCCTCTGATCATGCAAAATCTGACTTGTGTGCAGTCTAGTGCAAATTCCAAACACAACTTTGTTTGTAAATGAGACTTATTCAAGACACCTGACTCTGACCCTCTGAAGGAGGACTAAGTCCATGGAAAATTTAATTTGAAAGTCTTCAAACTTCTTTCAGTTAAGAAAACAAACATGGCAGATGGAAACAAACTTTGGGCTGGATTCTGAAATTATATCTGGCTTCTTTGTGGAGCAGAGAGCTGGAATCTGGCCACAAGTAGCCAGCAGGGAATTTCCTTGGAATAGGAGTGTGCCAGTGAAAGAAATCGGCAGGGAGGAATATGGCAGAGCAGAGCTTTGTTACATAAGGTCCATTCTATCATTGGCATAAACTAGAAGAGCTGCTCAAAGCCTCACTGAGCCCAGGGCTGGTGGAGATCAGCTGTTAAAGCGTTAAGGCTTCCCCACCTTATCTGTCAGTCCATCCAGTCCTGTCCTTGTCCCTCTACTGGGAAGTGGAGCTCTCCCACAAGAGACAACAATAGTTTTAAAAAAAAAAAAGTAGTTACCTATGTTTGTGTTTAACAGCAAGACAGTGCAACTGTAGGTCTCAATTTTATGAAACTGCAGGCCAAATAATAAATAAATAAATAAATAAAATTTTCAAGGAAGTCAGAGGGACCCAAAATTAAAGGTTTACAAAGGATATGTGGAACGGTGTGTAATGTTACCTAGATTATAGTTCTGTTTGGGCATACTCAAAATGACATGGTGAATCTATCCTTACTGTGGTTCTGCTAGAATTTTATCTCTAGATGTCTGCTTCCCAGTGAATTACCTCAGCCTGTTTGTATTAGACTTTAACAGTGAGAACCATTATATTTTTTTCTGACTTGAGTAAAATAATTCCAGTTTCCTGCTTAAAGGAATTTACAGTCAACTGGTAAATGACGCTTCAGTCTGGATATTACCCGAGATGGAGGGGAATCGTTGTCTTTCAGTTGGTTTGCCAAATGCACCATGCTAATCTTTATGTAAAGTTTCTTTCCCTGTTTTATGGATGATAATTGCATTTCCTCTCTCATGTACCAGCATGTTGACATCACTCCCATGTACTTCACTCTTCCCCAATCCCTGCAAGAGGGCTGCTGCTGCTTCTGAATCTGGGCCAGGAAAATCTCTTTCTCAAAACCTCTGGTGTTGGGGAGCAGCAAGAATTGGAGGAGAAAGAGGGAGCCAAGGACTGCCTTCTGTATACTCCTCAGACCCCTGTCTGAGGAAGAGACTTTTCACTGCCAAGGACTCCGAACCTCCTCCCCTAGGACTTACAGAAGTCTCTCACGGTCTCACATCCTAGGCTGTTGTTGAACAGGCAGGCAGGAGTGGGCACAGAGGAGCAGGAAGGAGGGCAGGTCTAAGCATGTTTAGTGGAGTTCTTGCACCACCCATTGTCCTTTGTTGAGAAGACCCCTGTAAATTTCAGCAAGGAAGCAGAGAAACTCTTAACTGCTTTTAAATATTTTTAATTTCAGTGTTCTCAGTCACAGCCTTTAAAGGCATACTGTCAACTGAAAATTTTTTGAACTTGGCTAAATTATAAAAAATTAATCTGCCTATCATGTAGGCTTCCATAGTGCTTTTGACCCCAGTATCAGTTAAAAAATGTTCCTGGATTTAGGATCCAAGGTCACCTTTTGAAATGTGCCTGGAGTCAAATCCCTTCAAACACTCTGCTGCTGATCAGTAATTCACAGGTATCTGAAACAGGCATGTTGAACAACATTTCAGTGAATCAAAATAATTGAAATATGCATTGGCTTTTAAAATTGGAACAGGACTGAAAAAATTGTTATGAACAAGAATAAAGTGAAAGATGAGAGGGTAAAAAACTATTGGAGCTGCTGTCTATGGGGGGCCGTAGCTGTGCTTAACAGTGCCCTCTGTAATGAATGGACTCAGTTTTTATAAACCAAATTGTTGTCTGCTTCAAGAACAGTGTCCAAATATCCCCAGTCTTAAAACAGTCATTTGTTCCATCCATTGTGTCCCTAATGGCCACATGAGACGACAGAAGTGGAGGCAGGCTCACAGTGTTCTCAGATCTTTATTACCACCTGCTTGTTTTTTCCCCTCTTGTGTTTTATTTTTAAAGGAAATTGTATTAGTAAGCAGTTTAGACAATGGGAATTGTAATCGTGCACAAACACAATACAAATGCCAAATTAAATGTCTTGTCTGATCAATAATTTCCATTAACAATTTCTGGCTATGAACATTTTTTCCCCTCAACCCCTTTGCCCTTCATTGTTCAGTTCCTTATTCATACTAACCCAGACAAGTAATGTATTTCTTGGGTTGGTCACTCTGTCATCAAATCTACATCCTCATCTCTCCCATGGCATGCACTGCCTTTTTGCCTTTTTGCCTTTTAATTCTGAACAATTTATTAAAATAGTCTTGTGTTCTGTCCACTGGACGGTGTTGCTTCATGTTATGCTTGAGGGTTGTACCTATTAAGATTATAAACAGTTTCTTGTGGTGTGTAGCACAATTGGAACCCATCCTGATTTAAGTTCTCTAGGCACCACCATGTCATATTGTCCTCTTTCAGAGTGGCCTTAAAACTGTAGCTAACTAGACATGTCCAATGAGATGTGCCAAATAGTAAGCTAAGGGTGAAGGAAATTTTTAACTTGTTCTATTTAGCAACTAAATTTTGAGAGATGGGCATTCTTTCTTCAGGAACAACAGATGCAGGTGGCTTGAAAGGAAGAATGCTCTAGAATTTAACAGGATCGCAAAAGTTTTGTAGGAAAGCATCTTTATTTCATGGAATTTTAAGGTAAAAACTATTTATGAATGATAGCTTTGTTGGTTATAGCTTACATCTGGAAACCACTTTCATTCCTCTTGTGACTTACCCAGACTGTGGAGTGACCACAGTTTTTAATCTACCATCCTTGCAATGGTCTGTTATGCTGTACCTTTTTTTTTTTACCAATTTGTACACCTTGCACAATCAGTTATGCTGAATGAGGTCCCAGTCTAACTACATTATTTAACCCTGCAAATATGTTCATTTTCTCCTGAGAACCCTGAGGCAGGATATACAGTACGATATGTACAACTGAAAAACTATTTCAGACTCCATGGAGCTGCAGTATGCTAAATTGTAACAGGAATGTGTGTTGGACAAAAAAAAAAAAATACTAGAAAGAGAGGTAATATAGTACATTGCATACACCTCACAGAATTTGTTTTTGGTTTTAATCACCTTTTCTAGTTAATTTTTAAAGCGCTTACTTAATGTGCTTTTCTTCACTCCTGTCATGGCTATTACTTATCACATTTATTTCCGGTTTGTGTCATTTTTGCATTTTCCTTTCGCTGTCACTTCTCCAGCTATTTTCCCGTAGCCTTTTTTATTTTGAATACTTTTAACCCAATCTTATTATGCAGATCAGTAGCATCTTGGAGTGGTGGTTGTGCCACACCACATTTATAGTAGATGCCAGGGTTTTGTGTAGCGTGTATATCTAGTATCTTGTCTGGACTTGTCTTCGTTCTGCCCCAAGCAGGTCCTCAAGAAATTCTAGTTCTTAAAGATTGATATTCTGCAAATGTTAAGGTGTATTTTATGAGCAAAAATTAGCCAGACTTTTTACTCCATCCCCTTCCCTCTTATCTATATTTGACCCAAGTTCACTTTTGTGTATGAAAGAGAAAATTAGTTGTTTAACTATATTATGGTTTATAGATGCCTTGTGTTTGAATTTATTGGCAACAGTGGCCACTATATTATTTCAGATAGACAAGTATCTACCTCATGCTGCCTTTATAGTTTGAGTCTTTAAGAGCAATATAAAAATTATAAATATTTTAAACACAAAAGAACCTCATTAATCTGACGGCTACCCCTCTGATCATTAATCTGAATACCCCATAATTCTTGCACTCAGCTGTTTTCTCTCCCTGCTTCTCAAAGACTTAATATCATAGTGCTGTACTAAGAATGTATTACCTCTTACAACTAAATGACTTGCCAAACGAACAAAGCATGTTTTTTTGATTTCTCACTATTTTGCTTATTTTTTAAATGAAAAATTCAATAATTAGCAGTTCTCAGCATGTATTAATAGGATACCACTGAATATGTATCCTTCCTGTAGGTAAGAAGTGAAATGGTCTCAAAACAAATCTAGATTGAGTTTCTGTTTGAATCCCAGAGCCTTGAAAATAGCCTGCCTTACTGGCTTCTGCAAAGCACTTCACCCTGCCCCACCCTATTGCATGCACAGATTGCACTACACCTATTCCTCCTCTGTGACTAAAAGTTTGTTTCATCAGCATCTGTTTCTGTTCTACTTTTGGAGCTTGCTTTGGATTGGGAAGCTGCTCAGAACAGCAGTCTATTTGAGGCACATAGGGGCACTTGTCACTATAGTATAATTTTTAATGGAAAATGTCTTTCTCAAAGGCTGTCGGTACCCATTGTTTTACAGTACATGAACAGTTGGCTAGTCCAGGTGTTTCCTCTTTTGTTTTCATGATATGTGGATTGGAAATTCAAGAGAAGCCTTTGCAGAATGGAAGAGCTGAGGGTTTGTATTTGTCTGTCCTAACTGCATAGCAATGGGTGGGATTTGGAAAGAAACCCAAATCCTGTGTGCTTTTTAATTTTAAAAAGTGTGTATTGTTTTTATCCTTTCTGACTCCTTTAAAACTATTAGTATTTGTTAATGACTTTACCAGCTCTTAAATAAGCGAATATTCCTATCTTTATATATAATAGTTTTATAATTAATAGTATTCGGAAACAGACTTTTTTATTCAACACTAATGGTTCTGTGTTTTGTTTTGTTTGTTTGTGTTGTTTTGTGGGTTTTATATTTATTCAACTTAACAATATTTAAGTTTAAAAGTTGAATTGATATTTAAAAAAAAAAACTAATACCAGTCTCTGATGCAATAAATTAAAGTTGCAGGCTGAAAATGAGATTTAGTGATAGGTGGCTATTCGCTGCTCAGTGGGCATCTGTGTCTTTGGGGCAGCCGGGCAGCCTTAAGGAAATTCCTGACTCATGTCTGTCTCTTTACAGGACAGTCGGCCAAATATGTCAAGACCTCTGATCACTAGATCCCCTGCATCTCCGCTGAACAATCAAGGCATCCCCACTCCAGCACAGCTCACAAAATCCAACGCACCAGTTCATATTGATGTGGGTGGGCACATGTACACCAGCAGCTTGGCCACGCTTACTAAATACCCTGACTCCAGGTAAGGGTAAAGATTGCATTGCATGTATTTTGCCATTCATTGATTCAGATTTATGCTTAGACGTTATGGGACTCTATTCTCAAAATGTTACATTTCACTCCTTTGCTTTAAAATGAGCTTGGTGTTTCTGAGTAGGTGGAAGGTTGATCTTTCTTCCTCTCTTACCGTACACCTTAGACTAAAGACACACATATTGGCAAATCCCTTTTGTTTATGACCTAAAATAAAGTTGGCACCAAGGCAGATGTTCTTAACCCTTGCATAAAGTCTATTACTATGCACTGATTTTCTCTGACTTCATATATGAAAAATCTAATGACATGGTTACAAATTTACATACAATTTAAAACAACATTTTTAGCACCAGTTACTTTCCCACACTGTTGACCTGTAATCCCAGACAACACTGTTTTAAAATACAGTTAAGATTGTAACATGTCTAATAGCACTCACTTAAAACCTTATTAGATCATTTGTATTTTTAAAACAATTGCAATTATCTGTGGAATCCTAAATCTGCTCTTATATCCCCAATTATACGCGAATGGCTTGGGGATCCCCATAGATCATGAATATTAAATAATGCTAGGAAATTTTTACATCCACAGACCAATTGTGTGATGTCAATGGAGTAAAGTTCCATCGTAGAGCTGGGGGGGTGTCTATTCTCTTTTATTTAAAAAAAAAAAAAGAAGCACTGAACATACTCTTGATAAGCTTTACATGGGCAAGATTTTAATTCCTCACTCTAATAGATAAAGACATAAAAAGTCTCACTCCAAAGTTGGAAAAAAGGAGCTACGCACAAAAGTAATGTTCAAAATTAAAGCTGGCCAAGATATGGGAATTCCTTTCCACAAAAAATTTCAGTTTTTGCAACATTTTTGTCCTGAACTGGCATGAAACATCAAAAACATAAATTTTGTCACAGGAAGAGATTTCAAGAAAAAAATCAGCCTTGGTAGAACCAAAAACCTCTGGCTGCTCAGTTCACGTGAGCCACAAGCTCCAGGAGCTGGAGAGTCAGAGAAAAGGAAAATTCTGCAGTAAAAGTTTTGCAAAGAGGGCATTTTTTGTTAGTAAATCATTCAGACTAAATTTTTTTTTTACCAGTTCTGTACAGAACATCACAGCTGGGCTATTCAAGCATCCTCTTGTATAGTATTTCTTGCTGGTGGCACCATATCCCTCCTGTTTAAATCACAGATATAATTTAGGCATTTTACAAGTGCTGTAAATGTACATTCACTGCACAAGTCAGTGTACTGCTTCTGCTTTGAGTTTCCTCCACATTGCAAATTACCATATTTCCTGATTACAGTCCTGTCACATGACTGCTCTAAGTGTCACACTTCACACCTACTGTTCATCTAGTTCAATAACAATAATAGAACCCTTGGAACAATTATGCCGTTAAACCATTTAGCAGTTTAAGCTCTTTGCTTTTATCTGTTTTTTGGTTAAAAAAATTTACAGGTTATGTAGCTGTACTTTCCTTTTTTTTAATAGCACATACAGTCCATTTTAAAGCATAGGGTTCTGTTCTGAGCATACACATCACTGCAATGACACGTCTTCTTTTTTTTTATTCTTCCCTCTGCTAATGCAATATAGCTTATAGTTTTAGTAAGGGTGACAATAGTATTATAATACTAAAGGCATGTGGAGAGAGAGAAGAGAATGCTTATGGAAAGAAAGAAAAACAGAAAATAAAAAGTTTATCCTACCTGATAGGGCATTTATTTTCAGAACAAGGAGCACTGCCTCGTGTGTGTGTGTGTGTGTGTGTGTGTATCAGAAGGGGGAGACCAAGGCATCATGAAGGGACAAAAGAAATACAAGAGATGTGATTCATCCAAGAACTGAAAATTTTTCTCCTGGTCCAGGAACAGTGTATGGAAAAAATTTAACCCTGAAAGCATTTGTAGTGGTCTGCAAAACTGGTTCTAGCCTTGTTGGGAACCTCTCTTAGGGAAGTGGAGAACAACCATATGAAGTGGAGTTCGGGCAATTCAGCATGTCTCAGGATCAGGCTATTGATACAGTCATGGAAGCTTTAAAGAAATATTTCTACTCCTCTTGTTTTCCTCTTCTAGGAAATTTGAGAAACCATTTCTGCTAATATATGCAGCTACTGTTTCCAAGTTAGAGGCAATATGCTGGTCCAGCACATTTAAGTGACCAAAATAAAACATCATATGGGTGGGACGGAATTTCAGCTTAATCTTTTCTCCTCTCAGTTCAATGTGCCATGTAACACTTTATGAAAGTGGAAATGGCAGCTGCCTATGTTAGAATCAAGAATTTAATAAATTTAAAATGTAATAGCAAAAGTACTGACTTTAAAGAAAACAAAACAAAACCCACAACCACTAGGTAACAGCTGTCTTGTTTCATGTCATTGTGATAACCTCTTTTGTTTCAAGTCTGCACTGTTTGTTTGTTTGTTTTGTTTTAGTAGTCCGTGTCTCTTGAACCAGTAGATGAGTGAGTTACACAGATTAACTACTTGATAGTGGGGATTCACAGCCACTTCTAGAAAGTTTTAAAACACAATTTTTAGTATTGGCAGCCTCAAAAGAGCAATTACTAAACCAGTTTAGAAGTCAAGTCAAGGGCTGTGAGGTGATAAGATGGTAATCATGATGTGACTTTTATTTTATTTTTATTTAAGGTCAGATATCTCACAGTCTTCCAGCACACTCATTTATTTTTATATTTATTGAAGAGTTGGGAATATAAACTTTCCAGTGATACACTATATTAAATTTTAGCTCCAGTAGTTGACAAGAACCTGACATGCAACCTTACATATATAACTGGTCCCTTGAATTAGCAGGTTTTTGTGGCAAAATTCCAGAACTTGAATCAGTGTTACTGTTGATTTCTACTTTGACTAAGGTGGAAAACAGAAAGAAGGCATGATTCCTGTAAAAATGTGGACCTTATATTAAATGCCCTCTGTTGTTTATCATTGGAGGCACAAGGTCACAGTTTCACATCTCCACAAAACAAACCATGAAACTGACATGGTTCAGCTGAGATCTTGTCTGAGTGATTGTCCACCTGGATTCCACTCTGGGTGTATATGCGCACAAGATCGGATTTTTTTTGGCCAGTAGTGCTTATGGCCATGCTTGCACCTATAGTACCCTCATACATCCTTCTCCCCCAGCCCCTCCACCTAAGGGCATAAAGCCCAACTTTCCTTTGGTTCCTTCTTTTTGCCGAAAGCTGTGAGATGGAACCCGTACAGCATCCATCCTTTCTTTGCACACTGGTTAGTCCTGCTTAGTTGGCTAGAATCCTAACTAGTTACTTTATTTAATTAGTTGAATAGTTAATAGCCTATTGACTAAATACTTATTAATAGCTTTGTAAATAAGCTTCAGTTAGGATAGATCCTACTTTCGCTCTATAGACATGTGCTAGCAACAAGGCAGAAGGTAAATCTCCAAGATTCAGAACCTGTCCTTTATGATATGCTTCTATGCCTGATGGCAACTGATGCTCCCAGTACCTACTCTGCCTAGGCGAGAGACGCCTCCAGTAGCAATGTTGGCATGTCATTCTTCTCAAAACGCACTCAGAGCCAGGGAAGCTCACGTGAAGTTGTTCCTTCTTAACAGCTCAATGCAAGCTTCCTTGAACACCGAGAGGAAGGCTACAGCCAGGCCTCACTCATATAATCAGTCTCCCTTAAGGTACATCTACATTGCAAACAAAATCAAAAACACAGCAATGGGTCTCAAAGCCTGGGTCAACTGAGTCAGGCTCATGGGGTTTGTGCTACAAGACAAAAGATAGCAGTGTAGATGTTCCTGCTTAGCCTGGAGCCTGGGCTCTGAAACCCGACAACGGAGGGTGAGCCTCAGATCCTGGGCTTCAGCCCAAGTGGAAACACCCTACCTACACTGCTATTTTTAGCCCCATAGCATGAGCCTACTCAGCTGACCCGAGCTCTGAGACTTGCTGCCACAACTTGGTTTTGTTTTTTTGCACATACCCTTATTGCTCCAGAGAGCTGAGATTCCAGTCCGAGTAGCCCCATCTCCTCAAAGGCCCCATTCATCTACTATCTTGGTATTTCTATCCTCTGAAAGGGGCAGAAAGGAGCATTGCTCAAGGGATGAGCCAAGGCACAGGTCACTATCTCTGGCACCTAGCAAATTGAGACATGAGAGTCATCAGACACAATTTGTCTCAGGTGCCATCTTCTAAGGGCTAAAAGCCTGCAAAGGCACCAAACAGTGTCTCTGTACCAACTGCTAGGAGTGCACATACAATGAATTAAATTGGTGGAGTGTGTTTCTCTTGATACAGGTCCCAGCGCAGAGTGCATTGGTACCAGGAGCGTTGACAAAGAGTGCTTCAATACTTGGAGCTTTGGAACAATGTCTTGTGGTAGTTAGTATCTCAGCACCAGCTATCTTGGTATCTAAACCATACATAGCACAGAGTGACTTACTGTGAGCCCAGTATCTGTCATCTCTCCTTGAGAGATTGAGCGTGGTGGTATCAAAACCACTAGGTCTTATGATAAAAAATGAATAAATAAAGTAAAAAATCATCTGTATGTCAGGTTAAAGAGGCATCCTATCTCCAGTAGTGACTTCTCCTCCATACAGGCACAAGATCCTCTCAATGTAGTGGCCCCTCTCAGGGAGGAAGAATACACCTTTTCTCCTTCTTCTCTAGGCATAGTAGGGACTAGTCTCCCACCCCTTCCTGGGTAGCCCAGTGAGAGTTTCAGGAAAAGACATTGCGCTCATAGCCCTCTTTCTACCCTCCAGGTGTCCCTCACTTCAGTATTCATATCCTTACCATCTGAAGCCCTATTGGATGCCTATGGCATAGCAGTACTCCTGAGAACCTGTACTATCCACTGTCTCCAAGACTAAAGCACCCTCCCCAAAGAGAGTTTTAACTATGTCACAAAAGCAGCTGGTACAGCCTCAGATACTGGACAGAAAGGAGGAGGAAAGTGAGGAAAATTATCAGCTGCAAAGAGAAGGAAAAACTATCCCTGCTGTAATCTCCTCCTCCCCAGATGAGGCAGTGACCACGTCTGCCTCAGTGAATGAATTCAAGGTGTTCCAGGATCTCATAATGCACATGGGAGAGACCCCCAGGTATGCCCCTGGAGGTAGTTAAGGAGAAATGACCTAAAACTCTTGGAGATTCTACATGCTTCTACACCATGCCCATAAATGAATGACTCTTGACGCCATTGAAAAACACATGACCCGCAC